>NC_141700.1:727814424-728165402 GCF_964263255.1 Lissotriton vulgaris | reverse complement strand
GTCTTCCTTTTCCCCAAAAAGACATGTTACATCAAAGGGCCTGTCCAACAGATTAGCCTGGACATCGCCATAGACGCCTGTTGTTCTAAGACAGGCGTGGCGCCTCAAGGCCATTGTCGTTGAAATTGATATGCCCAGAGAATCCATCATATCTAGGCCATAACGTAGAGTAAATTTTGCTGCATCTCTCCCATCAGTCACAGCTTGGGAGATAATGGCCAGGGCCTCCTCCTGGACCTGTACAGCACTTGCGCAACCGGCTCCCAAAGGGAATGGGAGAAACGGCCCAATAAGCATGCAGTATTCACTAACGGCAATGCCAGGCTGGAGGAGGAAAACAACTTCTTTCCAAATGAGTCCAGCTCTTGGATTCCCTATATAGAGGGATGGAAGTGAACGTGCCCTGGGACGTAGAGGCATGAACCATCACACTTTCCGGGGTGAGGTTTTGGCTGAGGAACTTTGGGTCGCTCGGAGCTGGGCGATGGCAGTGTGCAATCGTCCTATTCACAGGGGCCCCTGTGCTAGGCTTGGGCCACGTGCCTAGAAGGACGTTTGTAAGTGCCACATTAAAGGGCAAAAGGGATTCAAAAGTGGAAGCCCCTGGTTGAAGCACCTCGGTCAGGAGATTAGTCCTGACCTGCACTGAGGGCAGCTCCAGTCCAAGGGCCTCAGCTGTCCTCTTTACCACCATGTCATAGGATGCTCCCTCCTCCGTAACCACTACTGGCGGAGAAAGCAAGCCTGTATCGGAGGAAGTGTTCAGTCCACTGACCTCCCCAAGTTCCCCATATCAGTCCAATTTCTCCACAGAGACATCCTGGTGTTACTGAGGGTCTATAGACCCCTCTCTTTCCTTGCCTGAGCCTTGCACATCTTCTAATTTCTCAGGCGACAACATAGAACCTCTGGGTTCAATCGACACCAGAATCTACGTCGAGTGACGTTACGGCTCCGTGTCGCCAGGGACAAGGATGGGGCTGGTGCTGCCGATGGGCACTGGCGTTGCCGGGGTCGACCCGGATCCAGGATCGGAATCGTGAGTCCCCACTTGCGCCGTGGCCAATGGTGTCAAACCCGATGGTGTCCCTTCTGACTCCGCGGGGTCAGAGAGGTCACAAGCTGGGTTGTTCTGCTGAAATATGAGGCGCATAGCCTCGTAAAATAATTGTATTTGAGCGGGAGTCGCTCTGGCTCCCGGAAAGGAGGGATGGGGGCGTGAAGTCGACTCTGGCTCCAACGCTGATGAACTTTGCCTAGAGCGTCAGTCCTTACCTCTCTCGACGCTGGACGTCAGCTGAGGTGAAGATGAAGTCTGCTTGGATTTCTTCTTCTTATGCCTCTTCCCAGTGTCCCGAGGACCTCAAGTGGGAAGAAGAGGACTTATGGCTCCGGGAGCGGTCCCACGACCTTTTCTTCTTCAATCGTGACCAAGACCTCTGCGGAGTCTCGATGATTGGTGTTGACTGCTGTGCCGCGGGGAGCTTCATCGCTCACTCCCTCAAGGCCTTTGGAGCCATGGTCCGTCAGTCTAAGCACGACTTCGTGTCGCGCTCGAGACACCAGAGACAGGCGACGTGGCGATCGGTGACCGACATCATGCGGTGGCAGGCACCACACGGCTTGAAACCGGTTATGCCTCATAAACATTCCTCGCACATGAAGTGGAAAAATAATTCCTAATTCGACAAAAGTCAATAAAAAAACCTTTCCATATCCGCAGTTAACTGACGCAGAAAGAAAAGAACTGATGTCCGCGCACCTAAGTGGCGCCTATATAGGCAGTGCAACTTCTTAACGGACACTACAGATGCCAAAAAAGTCACACAGAGCTGAATGGAGCCACCCGACACAGCGCAAGGGGTACTGCTCAGCAAAAGTTTCCGGATCCAGTCTGACGCCTGGGAAATTCAAAGGTAAGGAATCTGCAGCTAGTAATCTCTAGCATATTTTACTGTTAGGTGAACATTAGTTTCAAGGCCTTATGAGTAACCGCCATTTGGAACAAAAAGGATACACTATGCCATCAATGTCTGAAGCTGTAATATCTTGTGTCCTTGTTCAAATTCTCAGAGAATTATCTGAGTGTTATGCAGCCCTTCTGTGCGAGAAGCACTCCCAACTAACTTGTGTTTCTCAGTCACAATTATTTTTTTATTATGCAAAACAGTTAGTTACTTGATGTCACCCTTGTTCTGCAATTTAGGAATCTTCACAGACGTCAAACAGTATAATAATTCCCACACAAGGACTACTGCAGGAAGGTAGGATTCAGCCACATAGTTACCCCCACTTTTTGCGTGGTATTGTAATGGTTTCTGACTACCCGGCCTGGAATCCTGCTAATCAGGACCCCAGTCTCTGTGCTTCTTCCCTAAATTGGACATGGGGAGTACTTACAAATACACTAGATTGGCTACTGGTGTACCCTGATAAGTCCCTAGTATATGGTACTAAGGTACCAAGAGCATAGGTACACCAGGGTTCACCCATGGGCTGAAGCATGAATTATGCGACCCATTAGAGACCACTCAAATTGTGACTCCAGGCCTGCCATTACAGCCTGTGTAAACTGGTGCAAGCACCACTTACAACAGATATAGGTACCCCTATATCTGAGGCCACTACACTTAAAACCTACAAGTCACCCCTAAGGCAGGCCTTTCAATCCTGAAGGCAGGGTGCTGGGTCCTAAGAGTGTGGGTGCCCTTGCATGAGCAGGGCACACCTCTACAACCTTCGGTTGTAAGTGCATCAGCTATTAGAACATATAGAGTGGCCATGCATAGTTACGAGATAGCTATCTCTAAACTGGCTGTAAGGAACCCTGTCATGTTTGGTATCAAACATGTTGGAATCATACCTCCCACACCATAAATCGCGTGGGAGGTATGATTACAAGCACTGGAAAGCTTCCCCAGGAGGCCCTCAGTGCTCCCGGTACCATTCTTCCAGAACCAGACAGCAAGCTGGGGCTGCTGCCGACCTGAGACATGTTTCTGCCCGCCTGCTGCTGAGCCAAGCAGAACAATAGAAATCCTGTCACAGGGAGGTGTGACCACCTCCCAGACAGGGTTTAGTTCATTGGGGCAGGGTGTGGGCACTTGCCAGCGCCACTGAGACTGATTTGAAGTGAACATTTGGTGCCCTTCTTGCATACTCCAGTTCAAACCAGTTAAGGGAGTTATTGGTTTCCGCTCTAGCACAAATCTGGACAAAGAATATGGGAGTACCCTCCCCACTGTCTGGCCCCTCCTCTGGGAGGGACCCCTGAATCATTCAGACCCTTTCCTAAGGTTACTTACGGGCTTACCTGTGAGTGGGTCCCTAAATTCATTGTGGGACAAGATTCTGATCACATACCACTTCAACTTCGACTTTCTGGGCACTCTGGACATCGCTGGACTTCCTGTTGGGAACTGAGAATGCAACTAGGAAGACTCCTGCTGCTCCTGGTCTGCTGCAAAGTCTGTGCCTGTGCTTCATACAGGTTCTTCACAGGGCCTGTGGACATTCAAGACACCTGAAGGAATCTCCCTTGGCATGAAGGAGTCACTCCCCTGCATCTGCAGGCACAGCAACGCAGCTAACCGGTCTGCTTATCCTGGGCTCCGATGGACTCCGAAAGGCTCCGCAACAAAGGTGGTGGTTCTGCAACTCCCTCGAGGCCTGCACTTTCTTCTCACTCAGTTTGAAGCCAGTATCCCTCATCACAACTGTTGGAAAAAAAACCCTGTGTACCGCGTCGACTTGCTGCTGCCAAGGCTTGTTGACCCTCTCCTCCAGAGATTTTCGGGCTCCAACCTCAAGCAACTCCTGCAGCCAAGAACTTCACCCTCACTGCTTCCTCTGCACCGTGGGTCTACCTCATTGGTGAGCTGCTCGAGGTCCTCTTGAGACTCCTGTACCTTTGGACCATGGGTCCTCGAGGGTCTTCTTCTGCTCCAGTGGGCTCCTCTGATTGCTCGGGGCCTACTCCGACTCCCCTGCTTGTGGCGAGTCACTTGGACCTTGCTGGTACAGACACTGCACCTTTTTTGTTGACTACGTTGCTTGCCACTGCCAAGACTTGTTGGTGCCCCTGCCGGACTCTGACCCCTGGCATTCGACATCCGCTGTGGGACAGCTCGTGAACAGCTACTGGTCTTCTACAGCATCTCCTGGTCCACCCAGTGGCAACTTCAAGGGCACTGTCAACCTCTCCTGCATCTCCAACATCGGTTGGCATTTGTTTCCATGCCTTCCGGGTCAATCCTGAGTGGCATAGACTCTGTCCCCCCTGCTTGCAGGTACCTCTTATCTTGAATCCACCTTTGGGTTCCACCTGAATCCTTCGTCTGCACCTCCAGCAGCATCTTTCCTGAAGTCCTTTATTGTGGTGTGCGGCGGTTTCCGATGTCACTTGACTCTTATGCACCCGGCTTCCCTGGTGAAGGTATCCTGGTTGCTGGGGTATCCACGGGTGGGGTGAATCTCCAACCTTCCATCATCCACAGGGTTTCTTCAGGGTCCACAGGGAAGGGTCCTTCTTTAAAATTGCAACCATGACTGACCTATTGACGAGCACTAAGCACGCGGTCGCGTTCCCCCTCTGCACACGACCTCCGTGCGGTTCCTAGATACTCACCTAGAATGGTTCCTTGGGTGCCCGGCTCTTCTACGTCTTCTGGGTCCAATCAGGACTTGAGTAGTGGTTTGCATTCCACTATTTTAGTATATGGTTGGTCTTCCCCTGGAGACCACTGTGCATTTGTGCTACTTACGTGCTCGATTTTTTAAAGTATTGTCTTTATATCTCCGGATAGGAGATAATACATTGTGTTAGTGAGTGTTTGTAATAAAATATTTTTTTTATAACTACACTGTGTGATTCTTTTTCACTTAACCTATACCATAGGATTAAGTACTGGTATAACAACTGAGGCTGAGGACTGCTCTCCACAGCTACCACTTAGAGAGATTTCTAAGGTTGTCTAAAACCAACAAAATCACCATACAGGTTGTCTGGATTAGTGCAGGGTGGTACACTTAAGTGAGCAGTATGTACCATATACTAAGCCAGCCTCTCACAACTACAATGTTTTCTTAGCTTGCTACTCTAATCAAACCTTCATGGCTATTAATGAAGATACTAAGATATGGACAAAATGGTGATTGTAAGTTCTGTATCATAGAAATCTTCACTGAAGTCAAACAACCTCCCCATCTGCCTGTTTTTCTTCTTGTGCACTGGGAATAAAATACATTCCTAACCAATACTATTTGCTTAAAAATAAGAACTGGCCGAGGCAACTGCCAATACAAGGCATCATGAATTGTGGAATCTCCAGATACCTTCTAAGGAAAGTTTTGTTGTTTTAATTACTGTAATGCAAACCTGTAGGGATGCACTTTTTTCATTAGTTAAGACAACTGCACATCAGTTTGTATTGTAAGAGTCGCAATGTTGATTTGAGAAAGTAGTTTTCTGTAATAAACAGGGTAAACGTTTGGAAATCTTGCCAATGGAGAGCTTTAGAGGGTTCTCCACAACATATGGACTTGCTGGATTCTGAACAATTTTCTTGTGATAAATGACCATATGTGTCTAATTATATATTTGATTTGAAGTATTCCAGGGACTCTGTGCGCAGCCGGGATTTACTGTAACATAGATGACTATGACTGAAGATCCTATGATGTAAAAAGGTTATTAGAGTACTTAAAAAATGTTGGAGGAATTCTGGCAGAGGGCTTCAGCAATCAATCTTCTAGGTAGTGTTAATCTTAAATTACAAACTAGGTATTCATTTTAATGTAATTGTGAGAACAGACTCTTCTTGCAGTTTAGAGATCACCTTTGGGGTAAACCAAACAGAGGTCTGACAATGCAGGCAGGACCATATCAGTATGAAAAAAGCATTTCAGTAGGTGCATAAATCATAGAAATAACTATTATTGCCTTCTGAAAAACCTCAGTTTGGCTTTGAAAGGCACCTGAATGGCAGGAAACGGAAGTAGAACTCATAAGTTCAGAGTAGCAGCAGATCTTAAGAGCACAAGCACCAAGTGGACTTTCTCATTTGCTTCATACCACAAAGAGGATGAAGTGGACTGTTTGTGATGTCATCTTACAACGGCTTCCAGGAGTAAGGAGAATCAATATGGAATTCCATTAACAAACTGTCTTCTTTAATCGGGTCATATCTAAAAATATCACAGCCTCTTATCAGAAATGTAAAAAAAAAAGGTAGTAAGAACATTTGTGGTTTTGGATACTGGTCTGCAGAAGTGCCGTAAAACATTTCAGAATCTGTGGGGACTCTTATGAACCTGAACCGTCACTTCCAGTGAAGCCATATGGTGCCGTGACAACACTGCAGACCCTTGTTTCTAGATCTAGCCTGGTACTTAGGAAAGAAGTTCTTATAAGGAATCACAGCAGGAGCCAGTATCCCATTAGAAATTTCATTTCAAACAATCCTGGTATCGTACAAATAATTAGTAGCTAGTGCTCCTTTGTAATCACTCACGGGCATAAATGCGCAATCATCAGTAGCACAGCCCCTTTTGTTACAGAGATGTAAAAAATGTGATCTTTCAACCTAAAACTATCATCACAACTATATTAAAAACAACCAAGATGTGTAGTTCAAAAACCTACACCTCATTAACTTAAATAAATACCTTTTAACAACATATAAATCCGAAGACAAATGGGCTCAATAATACAGACCATAACCAGTTCAAATCAGTAGCAGGTGAGTGTAATAAGATACCCCCTTCTAACTTCTGCTCTTATGTTTGGCATCTTTTTTGGTTGTTTACACTTCACAGCACTATCCCAGAAGAATTCCTTCCATTTTATTTTAAGATTTGGCTTTGATTTATTTATTTAGCATGAGTCCCTGCCCCTCCTCCTTTCAGTTTACCATTCCCTTTACTTTTATTTCCCAAGCTAGTGAAGCTCACTTCCCCAATTTTTTGTGACACTCCCCAAAACTCCACGCCAACTTCCCCATTGATCCTATTGTCTTTTTTCTTTACCATTTCTTGCCTCTTTTGCTTAGGACATCCTCTGCTGCTAGGTGCATTCAATTTCGCACTAGACAAAAAAAACAGACTGCTGCAACCAATTTTCATACCCTCCCTCATTTTCTCATTTCTTTTAAAGACAAAGAATGATTTGTTTTCACATTTCCTAAAGCTTTAAGAATTTCATTTAGTTTTGGGCTTTTTATTTTTACATTAGACATGAAATTATAATCTAATCCAGAATATGGTTTCAACAAAAACCATGCATGTTTTGGTGAAAATGGGCTTGCTTTGTATGTCATAGTTATGTCACCATGCTGGGGTTGCCCAGCTGTGAACCTTCATGGTGGATTTTCTGGAATTTGAGGTACAACTATACACATATCGAGAAGGCGGAAGCTGCACAGAGCAGGGCAAATCCTACGTTTCACAGCTGTGAAGTGCTCGGGATCACAGACAGAAAAGCAATCCATTTGGTTACAGCTCTGCTGTTTATGGGATAGGTCTGTATGGTGTATCTTGAAGAATGCACGGTATTCATTCCTTATGAATTTCATGTGTTGGTGACTCACATCACTGTCTAGAATGGCCGAGTCCAGCAAGTCAGGAAGGTGCTCTTCAAGGAGATGTTTTGTGCTGGTTACAGGCTGTGGATAAAGCAGATATAATGAATAAGAAAAAGGAAAGTGTGTCATGCAGTTGTGGAAGTCAACATTTAAGAAGACATTTTCTTCCTTTTTATAGTTACAAAATTTCATGAAAATGGATCTCTAGTAAATGCTTATCCTTGAATACCATGCAAGTAAAAATCCCTTTCCAAAATTAGTTCTTTAACATATGTTTTATTTAAATTAAACATAACTGACGCACAAGTTACTACCTGTGTAACGATTTATCTGTAAGAGACATTAGTTAGTGATAAATTCCTTACCTTAGATAGATTCCTTACCTTAGAATATCCCCAGGCGTCAGACTGGACCCGGAAATTTTTGCGTAGCAATACCCCCGCGCGTCGGTAGGCGTCTTCTGCGGCTCCGCGTCGGAGCCGTGATGACGTAGTCGGAGTACTTAGACGCCACCTCCGCCTGCTGACGTCAGTTCTTAGACACAGGTTTTCCGCGCCAGAAACGCAGAGCCATGTTAAAAACCAACACTGGTGCCATTGAAACTAGGGCCCTGAAAGGGGGTCACCTTAACCCTAGATATCGGTTCGCAGAACGGGGAGGATGGGTGGGTCAGTAAGGAATCTATCACTAACTAATGTCTCCTACAGATATATCGTTACACAAGTAGTAACTTGTGCATCTGAAAGAGACACGTTAGTGATAGATTCCTTAGCTTAGAATAGATACCCCAGCAATACCAACCCCAGTGGTGGGTCTGCGAACCAATAATCACACCAGAAAGTCCTGGAGGACAGAACGACCAAAGAAGCCATCCCTCCGGACTTGGCTGTCCAGGCAGTAGTGTCTTGCGAACGTGTGCAGCGAGGCCCACGTAGCTGCCTGACAAATGTCCTGCAAGGGGACTCCCCGGCCCAGGGCAGTAGTAGTTGCCGTGGCCCCAGTAGAATGGGCCCTCAGCCCAACAGGAGGTTCCTTTTTGCCAAAGAGTAGCACGCTTGGATGCACAACACGATCCACCGAGAGATGGTCCGTTTGTTCACCGCCCGTCCTTTCTTAGCGCCCACGTAACCAACAAAGAGTTGGTCATCCACCCGGAACTGGCGTGTGCGATCCAAATAGAATGAAAGCGCACGTTTTGGGTCCAGACGGTGGAGTCGCTCTTCCTCCTTTGAGGGATGCGGAGGCGGAAAGAAGGTGGGCAAGGTGATGGACTGCCCGATGTGGAAGGCTGTGACTACCTTGGGTAGGAAAGAGGGTTTTGTCCGTAACACAACCTTGTCCGGATGGACAGAAAGGAAAGGAGGTTTTGAGGATAGGGCCTGGAGCTCACTCACTCTCCTGGCAGAGGTGATGGCAACCAGGAAAGCAGTCTTCAGAGTAAGAAGGTGGATAGGACAGTTGTGAAGTGGCTCAAAGGGAGCGCACATCAGAAAAGTAAGAACCAGGTTCAAGTCCCACTGAGGCATCACGAAGGGAACAGGTGGAAACGTGTGTGTGATGCCTTTCAGAAATCGACTTACAATAGGGGACTTGAACAAAGATGGTTGATCAGGCAGCCTTAGGAAGGCTGAAAGGGCAGAAAGGTAGCCCTTGATAGTGCCCAGAGCAGAGCCCTGCTGGGCAAGAGAAAGAAGGAAGAGAAGAACCTCAGAAAGAGGGGCAGAGAGAGGATCCACAGCCTTTGCTGTGCACCATGCCACAAATCTGTTCCACCTGCAGGCGTATACCGACTTTGTGGAGGGACGCCTGGCTGCCAGCATGATATTACAGACTTCAGGAGGCAAGTCAAATGGCCTCATCTGTCGCCGCTCAATCTCCAAGCATGGAGGTGGAGACTGGACAGGTTCGGGTGGAGGACCGTCCCCCGAAGAGGCAGACGAACCGGGGGATCGACTGACATACTGAGTAGCTCTGGATACCAGTACCTTCGTGCCCAGTCCGGAGCCACAAGGATGACTTGGGCCCAGTCGCGTTTG
This sequence comes from Lissotriton vulgaris, assembly GCF_964263255.1. NCBI lineage: Eukaryota > Metazoa > Chordata > Amphibia > Caudata > Salamandridae > Lissotriton > Lissotriton vulgaris. The sequence goes on along the minus strand of NC_141700.1, from coordinate 728,155,786 downwards.
ATCTTCTTCAGCACTCTGGGCAGAAGTGGTATAGGCGGAAAGGCGTACAACAGCCCGCAACTCCACTCGCGTCGAAAAGCGTCTCAGAGCGAGTGCCGCCTTGGAAATTCCAATGCATAGAACTGATGACATTGCGCATTCTCTTTGGTGGCGAATAGATCTAACCAAGGCTCTCCCCACTGCAGAAAGAGACCTTGCGCCGCGTCCGAGTTCAGACGCAATTCGTGATCCATCATGCACCTGCGGCTGAGTTTGTCCGCCCTGGCGTTCAGAGAACCTGCCAGGTGTTGAACCACCAGGGTCACGCCCTGACGTTCCAGCCACTGCCGAGGCGCTGAGCCTCCTAACAAAGGGCCCACGACCCCACTCCGCCCTGTTTGTTGCAGTACCACATGGCGGTGGTGTTGTCCGTGAACACCTGCACTACACTCCCCCGGACAGAGGGGAGGAATGCCTTCAGTGCTAGACGAATCGCCCGCAGCTCCAAAAGGTTGATATGGAGCCGGGACTCCGCCGGAGACCAGAGGCCTCTGATCTCCGCCTCTCCCATGTGGCCTCCCCAGCCCTGGAGGGACGCGTCCGTTACAACTACGTGCTCCGGTTGGGGAAGGGAGAGGGATCTGCCGCTGACCCAATCGCGGTCCGTGAGCCACCACTGCAGCTGTCTCGCAGTGCCCTCCGAGATCAGGACATGGTCGGACAGGTTGCCCTGATGCTGGGCCCACTGAAACTTCAAGTCCCACTGCAGAGCCCGCATCCGCCAATGGGCGTGATGCACCAGAAGGATGCAGGAGGCCATCAGCCCCAGAAGCCGCAGCGTCAACCTGACCGAGACTCGGGATAACGGCTGAAAGATTGGAATCAGAGCCTGTATATCCCGAATCCGCTGTTCGGGGGCGTAAACGCGTAAGTGCGCCGAGTCGAGAACCGCTCCGATGAAGAGGAGCTTCTGGGAGGGGCACAGGTGTGACTTCGGCACATTGATGGAGAACCCCAGCTGGTGCAGGAGGTCTGCCGTCGTCTGGAGGTGGCTGACGACTGTCTGGGGCGAGCCCGCCTTCAACAACCAGTCGTCGAGGTAGGGGAAGACTGAAACCCCTAACCTGCTCAGATGAGCTGCGACCACCGCCATCACTTTCGTGAACACCCGTGGGGCGCTGTAAGGCCGAAGGGGAGCACTGTAAACTGAAAGTGCTCGTGGCCTACCGTGAACCGGCGCCGGTGGGCCGGCAGGACGGGGATGTGGAAATAAGCGTCCTGCAAGTCCAACGCTACCATCCAGTCTCCTGGGTCCAGGGCAGCCAAGACCTGAGCCAGAGTCAGCATTTTGAACTTCTCATTCCGGAGGAAGCCGTTGACGTTCCATTGGTCCAAAATAGGGCGTAGGCCCCCTTTGCCCTTCTTGGGTACCAGAAAGTAGTGGGAGTAGCAACCACATCCTACTTCTGGCCCAGGAACGCGCTCGATGGCCCCCTTGGCCAAGAGGGCCGAAACGTCCTCCTGCAGAAGCCGCAAATGATCCCCCGAAACGCGGTGGTATTGCGGTGGCATGGCTTGAGGGGTCGTCTCGAAGGGGAGGGAGTAGTCCCTTCGGACGATTTGCAGCACCCACCTGTCTGATGTGACAGTGCGCCAGTGGGAGTGGTGATGGCGAACCCTGCCCCCCCACTGGCGTCACATGGGCCTGAAAGCACGGACTAGGAGGGTTTTGAGGCGGATGCTGCGGGGGAAGGTGTGGACTGGCCTAGCCATTGTCCCCGACTGCCTCCACGGCGATTTCCACGGCCGCCACCACGTTGGATGTTAGTCTGCGGTGCGTGGCTGGCAGGACGTGTGGGGGCGCCCCTTCCTTGGCCACGAAAGGAGCGAAAGGCACCAGTTTGCTGGCGCGGGGCCGAGAGGCCCAAGGACTTGGCCGTAGCCCTGGAGTCCTTAAAGCGCTCAAGCGCATGGTCTGCCTTGTCGCCAAAAAGGCGACGGCCATCAAACGGCATGTCCATGAGGGTATTCTGGACATCGGCCGAAAAGTTAGCAGACCTCAACTAGGCGTGGCGACGAATCGCCATCGTCGTTGCCATCGCTCTGCCCAATGAGTCGGTGGTATCCAGCCCACACTGGATAGAATATTTTGCTGCATCCAGGCCTTCCACAAGGGCTTGGCCGAGTTTGGCCCGTACCTCCAACGGACACTCTAGCAGCAATTCCGCGACCGTGTCCCACAGAGAGTGGGTGTAGCGGCCCAAGAGGCAAGCAGTGTTGAAAGACCACAGTCCCAGACTAAGGGAGGAGAATACCTTTTTGCGGTACTGCTCATACCTCTTGGATTCCCTGTCCGGCGGAGCCGATGGGAATGCGGTCTGGGAATTCGAAGCCTGGCTGACTAGGCTCTCGGGGGTGGGGTGAGTGGACAGGAAACATGGTTCGCCCGGGGCCGGGCTGTGGCGTCTGGCCATGTTCCTATCTACGGGCGAACCCGTAGTGGGCCTTGGCCAAGTGCCCAAAAGAACGTCAGTCAAGGCCTCATTAAACGGCAGCAGATGCTCGGCCGAGCTTGACTGTGGTTTAAGGACCTCAGTGAGGAGGTTAGTCCTCACGGCCGTGACGGGGAGCTTAAGGCCCAAGGCCTTGGCCGCCCTCATCAACACCACACTGTAGGTTGCCCCCTCCTCCGTAGCCACGGTAGGAGGCGAGACAAAGCCAGTGTCTGGTGAGGTGTCCAGACCACTGGCATCCCCAAGTCCACCTGTCCAGTCCTCTTGAGACTGACACTCCTGTGTCAGAGCGTCCTCAGACCCCTCCCAATACTCATCACCCATCTCCTGATAATCAGGGTTGTCAAACGATGGGGCCGGTGGTTCATAGAAGGTAAACTCCCCAAGCGCGCCCAGCGGTGTCGTTCCGACGCCAGAACCGGAGCGAGGGAGGCATCGGGGACGGCACCGCCCGAGGACGGCACCGGAGGTGACAACTGAGGAATCGACGCCGGTGAGGTCGTCAGGTCAACCGGCAACGACCCGGATCCTGGGGCCGAAGCCCCCGACCCGCTAGGGCCTCCAGACGGGTCCGCTGGGCCCGAAAGCACCGCAGAGCCCGTCTGGGAAGAGAGAGACCTCATGGCCATGAGGAAGCGCTCGATCTCCCCCCGGCGTCGCGTTCTGCCCAGGGACCGGAGGGTGTGGAGCAGGCTGCGACGCCCGCGACTCCGATGGAGCCGCGTGGGCGGTGTCACCTGAACCCCCGGCCGCCTCGCGCGAGGGTGGGGGGGAATCGGAAGAGCGATGACGTCTCTTCGACTTCTTGTGCTTACCTGTCGACGACTTCGACCCGGAGGAGTTATGTCGACTCTCGCAGCTGTGATGGCTCCTACCCCACGACCTGTCCATCGACCTCCGTTGGGACCGGGACCTCTCGCGGCGCGGGGCCGACTGCCGGAGTTAGAGTCGCTTGCGGAACCGCTCCTGCCTAGCTTTCGAAGTCAGGGCCCGGCAGTCGGAGCAGGTCTTGTCGTCGTGGTCGACGCCGAGACAGTGGAGACACAGACGGTGAGGGTCGGTGACCGACATCAGTCGGTCGCAATCCTCACAAGGCTTGAAACCTGGCATCCCTATCGGCACCGTCCGGAGTCGCAAGACTCAAGAAAAATGATCAAAAGGGATCAAAAAAGTCTAGTCAAAAAGTGACTGAAGTACTGCTTTTTCCAGATCTGCGCTTGCTGGCGCGAAAAAAAGAAGAACTGTCACTCAAGACCTGGCTGTTCGAGCAGTAGCGGACCCCCCCCCCAGCGCCTTGAGACCCTCTGGGTAAGTAGCGCGCTATATAAATACGATGATTGATTGATTGATTGACGTCAGCACGCGGAGGCGGCGTCTAAGTACTCCGACAACGTCCCCGCCGCGCCCGCAACGCCCTTTCCAGTCATGACTTAGACACCCTCCTTCGCTCATTTGGCCCTGGCCCTTTAAAACACATAACTGCTACACACCTCCCCATTCCCACAATCCTCACAAATCCCCTTAGGCCCCCCACACTAAGCAACAGAAGTTCCGTCCCCAATAATCTCAGAAAAGTTCCCCTCTCTATAGAACACGTGATCTCCCCTCTTTCCCCAGACTCAAATGCATCCTACTCAACTGCAGATCGGCCCCGAGACACTCCTCCAACATCGCGGATCTCATCATTGCATTGGACCTAGACCTGGCCATCTTGACTGAAACGTGGCTAACTGAAGCTTCTACACCTATAATGGACATACTAGTCCCCCCAACTACCATATCATTAGGCTCGATAGGCCCGGCAAGTTGGGTGGTGGAATCGCATGCTTTTTTAGGAGCCACCTCTCTGTTACCAAAATCACTTCCCCCTCCCTCACTTCCTGTGAATTCTTCTGCCTCGATATCTCCAGCATGGGCAAACCTGTCTGCTCTTTACATGTCTTCTACCACCCGCCCGGTGACAACCTCACCTTCACCCAACAACTCATGGACACAATCTCATTCAATGCCAGTCGACTGATCACTCAAATTTTCCTGGGTGATTTCAATCTACATTGGAACGATCATAAACGCAGTGGTGAATGGCCTCAAAACTTTCCTCAATGCGCTAGACCTCACCCAAATATGCAATAGCCCGACACACGACAAAGGCTCGATCCTCGACCTTATTATCGCCAAAGAAGGCTCTACCCAATTGGGGTCGATCCAACCCTGTGACTGGTCAGACCATCACATCATCACTTTCTTCATCAACGAAAAAGTTAAACCGCTCACGGCTCAACCCACCAAATCCAAGATCTGGAAAAGGGACTTGAAGAATCTCAACCCTATCTCCCTTCCGGCTCACACTTGCAGTCTCCTCCTTCCTCCGACTGGTGCCCTTGATGTCCAATCACTGACTGACCACTACCTCGACTCGATGAACTCAATAATCAACGAAGTAGCCCCCCTGCAATTGAAGAGAGTCTCCACCAAGAAGTCGAACCATTGGTACGATGGCAGACTCAACGAAGATAGACGGGCTATGCGAATGGCGGAGCGCACCTGGAGATCTGATCCCTCAGCACTTCACCTAAAAACACTGAAGATCAAGAGAAATGCCTATTTTAGGAAAATCAAGCGTTCGAAATCTAACTTCTTCAGCCTCCAGTTGGACCAAGCAAAGAACCGTCCAAGAAAATTGTTCGAACTAGTCAAAACTCAAACTAAGATGCAGCCGCCTCAATCAAACAGCGCAACAAGCGATATTCCACACTGTGAAGACTTTTCTGCATTCTTCAAACTAAAGACTAACAACATAAGAAGTGATCTCCTCATTGATGTAAGCCGTCACTCCAGACCCATCAGCATGACCACCACTCACCCGAAAAACAACGCTTCATGGACGTCATTCGACACCTACACTGAAGAGACAATTCACAAGCTGCTTGGCACCTTGAAGCCCGCTAACCACTTCTCAGACCCCCTACCTGCTAATGCTGTGAAAGACTTCACACCCCTGCTCCTCCCAACTTGGACGAACATCATTAACAGCTCCCTCCAAGAAGGTCGCATCCCTGACTCCCTCAAGGAAGGGCAAGTCACACCCATACTCAAGAAACCTACAGCTGACCCGGCTGACATAAACAACTATCGCCCTATCACCAATATCCCCACCTTGGCAAAGCTACTGGAGAAATGTGTACAAATCCAATTGACAAAACACATCGATCAGTTTGACCTCCTCAACCCTCATCAATCAGGCTCCCGAGCGAAACACAGCACGGAAACGGCTATGATGCACATCATTGATGACGCCCTCCAAATCCTTGATCGCAACGATTCGTGCCTACTCATCCTTTTGGACCTCTCCTCAGCTTCTGATACTGTCAAACATGAGAACCTACTGGAGCTGCTAAATACCAGAATGGGTCTATCCGGAACTGTCCTCAAATGGTTCACTTCTTTCCTACAGAACCGGTCTCAGAAGTTCAAGATCAACAAAGTGCTGTCTTCATCGGTGCCTGTAACCTTAGGCGTCCCACAAGGCTCATCCCTATCCCCTACTTTGTTCAACCTCGTCATGGAGCCACTCACCACCTTGCTTCAAGCATCTAATGTACACTTCCATATGTACGCCGATGACACTCAAGCTACAATCCCCGGAAGACATCAAGCTTCTGAACGCAACACTCAGAAACACCCAATCATGGTTGGCCGATAATCACCTCAAACTAAATGCTCTGAAAACTGAGTTACTTCTGATATCACCTCCCACGAAGATTGCCATCACCCAGACCTGGCTCAAGGAACTAACGGCGTTCAATGTCCAACCCACCATTGTGGATTCTGCAAAATCCTTAGGCATTACACTGGACGCCAGGCTCAACATGCAGCAGCACGTTAGCAAAGCTACTAAAGGAGCCAACTTCCAAATCATCACCTTTAGGAAACGTAAACTTTTTCTCCCTGCCAAGGACTTCCAAACTGCTGTACAAGCCCTAGTTATCCCCAGCATAGACTACGGAATTGTGGCCCTTAGCGGACTCCCCATTACAACAACCGCTCCCCTAAGAGCCTCCCTGAACGCTGCCGCGAGACTCATCACCGGATCCAGGAAACATTCGCATATATCCCCGGATTTAAAATCCCTGAACTGGCTGCCCTTTGAAGCCAGAATACAGCTGAAAATTGCCGTTATGACACATTCGGCCATTCACCACAAGTCACCCAGCTACCTCACCCATAAGCTGACTATATCTGGAGGCTCGAGAACCAATAGAAGTACAAATAATCTACTCCTGAAACCTCGTAGATTCCGGAAGGAAAAAACATGCAAACGCTCCTTCTTAGGAATGGTCCCCAGAATCTGGAATGCACTTCCTCCTGAAACCAGGCTTATCTCCTCTACTGCACTTTTTAAGAAAGAGGTAAAAGCCTTCCTTATGGCCAAGTTCACCTGAACTCTCCCGCTGCTGGAACAGAGACTGCTGCACCGTTGCCGATAGACTGGTTACCTGATTGTCTACTGGTACTATCCTTGTATATGACTGTTATCCTAGTATGCTACCGTCTACTATATTGCTCCTAATATTTGTTCCAATTACCCTCCTGCTTCCCCTACCCCCTTCCCTGCGAGCTTTGTGAAAGAGGTAAATGTCTAAGTACACCTGGTCACTATTGCTGCGGGACTCACGAATCGGGACTGTATCGCTAACATTTCCATGTCGTTTATTGGTTTTATATATGTACTGCTGCTACCCTTTACTGCTAGGCTACTATATTGTACCCCATAGTGGATTTATACACCCTCCAGTTGCCCCTACACCTATTTCTGAAAAGCGCTCCGATATCTGCAAAGATCTTGTTCGCGCTATATAAAACTTTGGATAAATAAATAAATAAGGCGCCCACGACGCCGACGACGGAGCCGCAGACGACGCCTACCGACGCGCAAGGGTACTGCTATGCAAAAAATTCCGGATCCAGTCTGACGCCTGGGGATATTCTAAGGTAAGGAATCTATCTAAGGTAAGGAATCTATCACTAACGTGTCTCTTTCAGATTATTGTAACCAAACGGAATTGAAGATATGTTTAAGCAGAAAACAGTTGGTAATTGCTTCAGACAGGCAGCAATCTCTTCAAAGAAAGAAAAGTTATTTACCTGCATACTTGTTCTCTACAACAGATATACTTTTGCAGAATTCAAAAATAGTAGCTCTGTGCATGAGCAGGATAACCAGAGCACAACAAAGTATTTATTTTCAAACCTGAAAATCCACTTAAATAGAGATAACATTGGAGACAGATTTTTCAGTATTTTTAGGCCTGGCATTAGCCAAGGCCTGTTGCTGTTCCAAAAAAATGACTTTAAAAAATGCATGCATCCATAAAAGAACTTTTATTTAACTTTCTTTATCTAATTGTATGTGATAGTCATATCCAGATTTTCTTTCCGCCTACCATTGTGTCCTGGCCATACTTTATAATTTTATAGTTGCAAAATGGCACTCAGCCATCTTAGAAGGATACAAAACATTCCAAGGTGTGCGTTTAAGCATGGGTGGCCATGTTGGAATGATTTTTAATAAATATTAAAGTCAATCAAAGATTGTCACCTTCCACACACTGACAATTGTTAATGATTTTTAAGTTATTTTGTGAAAACTCATTTCAAATTCCTGCCTGGGTCTGATCTTACATTGCATTTTACCGTATTTTAGCATTGCTTTTCTGTTCCAAGATGCACAACTTGTGGCTTGTTAGAATAGAACAAGTTACTAACCTTCAGTACTGCCTTATATGGTAGACACGATCTAGCCGCAAATCCCTTACATTACAATATTCCCCAAGCGTCAGACTTGCGCCCAGTGATTTTCGAGCAGTACCCCTGCACTCCGGTAGGGGGTGTAATCGGCTCTGCATTACGGGAAGTGACGTGCACGATACTTACATAGACACAACCCCAGCACGCTGATGTCAGATACTTTCACAATTTTCCACACCGGAAGCGCAGAGCCTCAATGAGAACTCACCATTGGTGTGACAAGCTAAGGCCCCAAGAAGGGTGTCCCTTACACTGTAATCTGTTTGCAAAGCAGCGAGGATCAGTAGGAATCTGCAGCTTAATAGTCTCTACCATATAAGGCGTTATCAAAGGTAACTTGTTAATCCGCTACAGACTTCTAGCCGCACATTCCATACCTTAGAATAGATACCAAAGCAATACTTTCCCATAGGTGGGTCTGTGAAGCCAATTTAATCAGAAAGTCCTGCACCACCGAACGAGCGAAGTGCCCATTACAATGGACCTGACTGTCCAGGCAGTATTGCTTGGTGAACATGTGCAGGGATGCCACATTTCTGGCTGACCGAGATCCATGACAGGGACACTAACACAGTGGTTTCAGCCTTGGCACTGGTGGAGTGAGTACGCAAGCCCTCATAGGGTGCTTCTTGGCCAATGCGTAGAAGATCTTAATGCACAGAGAGATCCATCTCGAGATGGTCCATTTCTGAACAGCCTTTCTTTTTAGGCTCCTAGAGTCCACAAAGAGTTGATCGTCCACCCAGAACTCTTTTGTGCGGTCACAATAGAACGACAATGCTCTTTTTGGGTGCAGAAGGGTCGGTCTCTCTTCCTCTTTGGAGGAATGAGGCGGAACAAAAAAGGTAAGCAAGGTGATGCTCTAGTCTACATGGAAGGGAGTCAACCTTTGGGAGGAAGGAGGCACATGTCCGGACAACCAGTCTGTCCAGGATGTGGCTGAACGGGCCAGGGCGGTCGATCTCAAACCTGGAGAACTGGGTTCGTGTCTTGGCAATTACGCTCAACATCCTGTGATTCTAGGCAAATCACTTAATCTTCCTGTGCCTAACAAAAATGTATGTGTCCTTGTGTAACGTAACTAGTGCTCATGTTAAGCGCTCCGATACCTTTGGGTCAGGTTTGCGCTATATAAAACTCCAGGAAAAAAAAGTGGTATAAGGAGGGTGTAAAGAGAGCGAGTGCCTGCAATTCGCTACCCCTCCTTGCCAATGTTATGACCACTAAAAAGGAAGTATTGATGGTCAACAGCCTAAAAGGGCAATTGTGCAGAGCTTACATGGTGCACACATCAGAAAGATTAGGACAAGGTTGAGGTCCCACTAAGGCATGATTAATGGTGTGTGGCGATAACATATGTTGCCGGCTTTACGGAACCTAGCCACAAAGGTGTCAAACCGAGAACATTGGTCCAACAACTGCCATAATGATGATACCCTTTAACTGTGCCCAGAGCAGAACCCTTCTGGTCCAAAGATAAAGCAAACAAAAGAGCCTTGGATAAAGGTGCAGAAAGGGGGTTAACATTGTGGGAAGCACACCATGACACAAACTTATCCCAACAACAGGCATATACGGAATTGATGGCGGGACGCCTGGCTGCCAGAATAACATTACAGACTTCGGGAGAAAAGTTGAAACCTATCAACTGTCAGCGCTCAAGCTCTACGCCTGAAGGTGGAGGGTGCTAAGGTTCGGATGCAGAACCCTCCCCTGTTGCTGCAACAGTAAATCCTCTTAAAGAGGCAGCCTGACTGGATGATCGACTGCCATGCTTATCAGCTTGAGGTACCAGACTCTCCGTGCTGAATCCAGAGCCACAAGAATGACTTGGGCCCGGTCGTTCCTGATCTTCTTGAGAACTCTGGTAAGGAGTGGTATTGGCAAAAAGATGTGCAGGAGGCCACAGCTTCGCTCAAGACATAAAGCGTCCCAGAGTGAATGTCACCTTAGAAATGCCAGTGTGCAAAACACAGACATTGCACATTCTCAGCTGTGTTGAACAGATTTAACCAAGGCTCTCCCCACTGCTGAAAGAATACTTGCACCATCTCTAGATGGAGATGCCATTGATGATCTGCTAAGCATCTTCGGCGGTGTTTGTCCACTCTGGCATTCAGAGAGCTCACCTAGTGTTGAACCACCAGGGAAATGCCTTTATGTTCCAGCCACGTCCAGAGACGGAGGGCCTCTTTACAGACAGTCCACAATCCCACCCTACTGTGTTTGCTGCAGTACCACATGGTGGTGGGGGTTGAGGTGTTGTCTGTGAAAACCAGCTCCAGCCTTCCCTTGATTGAAGGAAGGCAGGCTTTCAATGCCAAGTGAATCGCCGAAAGCTCCAACAGGTTAATGTGGAGCTTGGACTCTGCCGGAGACCAGAGTCCTCTGATCTCCATCTCTCCCAGATGGCCGTCCGGGCCGGGGAATGAGGTATTGGTCACTACAGTCAGCTCGGATAGGGAAAGTGAGAGACGTCTACCACTGACCCAATCATGGTTTGTTACCCACCAATGCAGATCCTTTGAAGTGCCCGCCGAGATCTGGACCATGTCAGAGCGATTACCTGGATGCTGTGCCCACTGGGACATCAAGTCCCACTGCAGAACCTGCATATGTCAATGGGCATGAGTAACAGACAGGACGCAGGAGTCCATGAGACCCAACAGCCTCAGTGTCAGACTCACCAAAATGCAGGATAGTGGCTGAAACATCTAAATCATAGCCTGAATATCTTGGACTTGCTGCACAGGAAGAAAGGCCCAAAACTGCACGGTATCCAGAACGGCTCCGATGAAAAGGAGCATCCGATAGGGAGTCAGGTGTGAAGCTCAGTGAGTCAAGGAAGTTTGCTGTAGTCTGGAGATAGGTGACAACTGCCTGGGGTGAGCTCGCCTTCAACAGCCAATCGTCAATGTAGGGGAAAACTGGAACCAAGACCTCCAGATGAGTGGCAGCTACTGCCACCACCTTGGGGAAAACCCGAGGGGAGCTGGTAAGGCCGAAGGAGAGCACAACAAACTGGAAGAGCTCTTGGATCACTGTGAGCCAATAGAAATGTTCAAATAGGCATCCTGCAAGTCCAACGCTACCGTCTTGTCTCCCTGATTAAAGGCAGACAGGACTTTGGTGAGCGTAAGTATTTTGAACCTCTCCTTTTTCATTAAGAGGTTGAGAAGGCACAGGTCTAGGACAGGATGAAGTCCTCCATTTTTCTTTGGCACCAGAAAAGAGCGGGAATAACAACCACAACCTACTTCTGATGCAGGTACCCTCTTTATGGCTCCCTTGGTCAAGAAAGCCTGCACTTCCTGATGGAGCAAGGAGAGGTGGTCATCCATCAGCTAATTGTAAGTGGGTGGCGGGGCAGTCGCAAAGAGGAGGGAGTAGCTCCTTTGGATGATCTGTAGGACACAAGGGTCTGGAAAGTCTGTTAGCCGTGGTGACTAGGAGGGTATAGATGCAGTTTGAAGCCCCTTCTGTGGACACAAAAGTAGTGGAAGGTGGACTAGGGGGTGACGAGGGGTCATAGACCAGCACAAGGACCTGGCCATAGCTCTCCTGCTCTTAAGACGCTCCAGCGTGGAGTCCGTCTTCTCTCCAAAAAGACAAGAACCATCAAAGGGCATGTCCATGAGGCAAGCCTGGACATCCCCTGAAAAGCCAATCTTTTCAGACAGGCACGGCGCTGTAAGGCCACCGCTGATGAAATCGCTCTGCCCAGCATGTCCATTTCTCTCCTTTTCCAAGCCTACCAAACAAATAAGGTACTAGCTCCTCTATGGGAAGCATGGGCCAGGTCAGCGTTGGATGCCGCCCTTCTGGCTGTGTGTCAGAGTCAGGAATAACAATATGATGGAGCTGCCTATGTAAGTTGGCAGCGTTGTTGAGGGCGTCAGCACTGGAGGCTCCGGGTCCAGCATGGGATCTGAGTGGCGCAGAGAGTGAACTTGCCAGCATGGATCCAGTTGGGGCCTCTCCTGCACATGTGGGTCCGAAGGCACTCCAAAAAGTCTGGGTCACCTAATATGAGGCACATGACCTCATAGAACTCCTTCAACTGGACAGGGGTCGCTCTTAGAAAATCGGGAAGCATGGAGCGGACCTGGGGTAGGTTCCGCCGACTCTTGGGGTCTGGAGTGCCTACGCCCAGTGTCTCATCAGAAGACTTTAATGGGCGCTGGAAAGTATAAGATCTCTTCAACTTCTAGTATTTTTATACTTGCAGGATTTACCAGACTTCCCTGGCGAATCTGAGTGTGACGACTACTGTTGGGACGGGCTCTGCAAACAGTCGGGAGCATGGCACGGCAATCCTCTCATGTCTTGGGGTCGTGGTCCCAATCCAAGCATCTCAAACACAGCAAGTGAGGGTCTGTCACCTACATTTGCCTGTGACCGGCCCCACATGGTTTAAAACCTGTGAGTTTCTTAGGTCACATACCTCACACCAGAAGACAACTTGTCACATAATTTCGACAAACAGTAAAAAAAAAACTGTCAAGAGGTGACTGAGGGATAGTACGTGTCGTTATTTCAGTTTCATTGACCCGGGGGCTTGTTTTTGGGCAGACGGGGCATAACGGGATCTTTGTTGTACAATCTGAGACACAGTGTGTTTAAAAGGTTTGGGACTGTCGTTTATGGTCCCGATTGGTTATGTTTTTTGTTGTAATCTTATCTAGTTTACTTATGTTAATGGTATGTTCCTATCCCTTTCACTCTAAGGTCTGACCATAAACCGTTAATTCCTTTATTTTCCACCAAGAACATGGAGAGGGCCACTCCACGTATTGCCAAATGGGTACTGGCATTACAAGGGTACAATTTCTCTATGTGTTATGTGGCTGGAGAGAAAAATACCATTGCAGACTGCATGTCTAGGTTGCCTATAAAAGGAGAAGACAATGTGAGTGAACCACCAGATGAGGCTATTCTTGTGGTGGAACATCCAGCTATCAGTAAAGAGGAATGGGAGAGTGGTTTCCAAAGTGACCCAGAGTTCAAGGAACTGATGAAGTTGGTTGAGAATGGGTGGCCTGAGCACAATAGAGAGTTAGCTGGAAACCTCAAACCTTATTGGTCAGTGAGGAATGAAATATCCAGCATGAATGGTCAGCTTTGGAGAGGGAACAAGGTCATTCCCCCGGCTGGCATGAGAAACAGGATCATTGTGTTAGCACATGAGGGTCACCCAGGAAGGAGCATGACGAAGAGTAAAGTGAGACAACACTATTGGTTCCCAGGCATGGATGGGTTGGTGGAGAGCATGGTAAAAGACTGTGAAGCGTGTGGTAGAAGTGACAAATCCAAGGTTGTACATAAAGCCCCCCTCAATCCTATAGATGTTCCAAGTAAACCATGGGACAAGCTGGGGATTGACATATTAGGGCCCATGAATTTTCTCAGTGCCAACCAGAGATTTATGTTTGTAATTATAGATTACCATTCTCATTGGATCAGCACTAAGTTTGTACACTCAATAACTACACATGATATGGTAGAATTCCTAAAGGAAGTGTTTGCTACAGAAGGTATTCCTAGCACCTTGGTGACGGACAATGGTGTCCAATTTACGTCAGAGGTTATGAAAAAGTTCTTGTCAGAATTAGCCATCTCACACATAAGAACACCTCTTTACTGTCCCAAAGCTAATGGTATGGTGGAAAGGGCAAACAGGATGGTGAAGAACTCTATTCAAATGGCAGTCACAATGTGTGAACCAGTAGAGGAGGCAGTTAGAAAAACACTATGGTCATATCATTCCGCCCCCAATGCCGTCACTGGTGTATCCCCATTTGTTTCCCTAAAAGGGAGAAACCCTGGGTCTAAGCTTAACCCTAATTGGTTGAATGGGGGCAGTCCAGTGTGGGTGGACAGGATGTCTGTGAAGGACAAAGTGGAGCAACATCAAAGGGAGTACAAAACCAAATACGACCAGAAATGGGGAACCACTTCCAGGAAGTTCTCTGTTGGACAATGGGTAGTGGTCAAAAGACCTGCTGTGGGACGAGCAAAGGTGTCCTCCTTCTCAAAACCTGTAAGGATACAGAGAGTGAACAGTAACTCGCTGTTGCTGGAAGACGGAAGCACATGGAGCATGGATAATGTAAGTGCATGCCCCGATGTGTGTGTACCAATGACCACTGGTGAGGAGAACCAAGATGGAAATTCATTGGACAGTCTGGAAACCAGAGTGACGAGGATGCGCCAGCCACCTAGTTGGCAGTAAGACTATGTAACTTAAGTTGCTTAAATTGTTCCTCTCTGGAGGACCTATTACATAAGTTGTTTTTCCCATACAAAGGGAGATGTGTTGTAATCTTATCTAGTTTACTTATGTTAATGGTATGTTCCTACCCCCCTTCTCCTTTCACCTTGTATTGGGTGTTCCATGGAATGTTGGCAGGGCGTCTGTGATAGAACGTTCACTGAGGTGAGCGGAGTGCATGAGACCGGACGTGAATAAACCAGCTCTTCTGCATCTTCGTGTGGCTGTGATTTATTCTAACATTTTTGATCTATAACTTACATGCAATAGTCACCTGCTTGATATTCAATATGTGGAAGATTATATGTATCCATTGCTTTGACATTTGTATAAATACTTTATCAGCTGACTCAATAAAAAAGTTTTGAAAAAGAAAAAAAAAGTGACTGAGGGGTAGCTCAGACTGGATCATCGCTATCTGGCATGGACAGGAAAGAAGTGAAGCCAACACCCTTGGGTGATGGCTATGAAGGTACAGCTCACATCCCTTCTGGCGTGGATGATTACTCCGAGGAGCTGAATTATGCAACTTACCAGTGCACCAGGGTAAAATAAGAATCCCGATGTCGAATCCACGACAACAAAGCAGGTACGAACCACTCAATGCAGATTTCAAAATAAGTGCTTTATTCCTTTTTCACTCCAGCAGCATGACGCGTTTCGACCGGGGCGACCCGGTCTTGAACACATGATGCCTATAGAGATCAACCAGTTTAAGTGCAGAAAGTCCACACAAGCTCCACCCCCACAGGCATAAAAAGTAAAGACTTACTCATGTACAGCAACGTAATTTGTCATACTGTCACCGAATAATACATAAGGAGAGGGTTCCTTCAATACATTTTACATTTGAGTGGGTATATATCACAATAACTTAAAATTTCATGAAATATCGGATAATCACACTCATGCATAGAAATTGTATGATAGAACAAAACAATAGAGGGCAAGTGCCCAAATCTGATCCAATCTCCAAATGTTCCTCGTAAACCAGTAAGGCTTTTTAATATGGTCTGAGAAATGCCAACTGTGGAATGGGCAATGTGCAAATAACAATTAGTGCAAATAGTGAGTTTTTAAAATTGAGTATAAAATTATAACTCAAAAATTTTACTAGCGGATGTCAAAAGAACCATGATTAAAGTGCAAAGTGCCTGAATTAAGGGATGACAATCCTAGAATGGTCATATTGGTGTCCAAACCCAACAAGTAGAAAATCATTTGCGTGAGATGGCACATACAAGGTTAAATGCAAAACAACAGTTCATGGACAGAATGCAGACCAATGTCATACATTCACCCCAGTACAGAGATCTGGGCCTAAATCCATCATTTTTTTGCACTCCACACCACCCCAGTTCAGACATGGCCATATGGAAATCAGCCTTGACCCTGTGCTTCATGGGAACAGTCCTACCCGAACTGCCAAGCCATATCTTTCCTGGACCGGAATCAAGCATCCTAGGACCGGTTTCTGGTTATCAGCCGTCTTCAGCCAGGATAGCTTGACTCCAGTGGTGTGGAGAGCATGGGACTCACGTCTGAGCATACCCATCCCACTTGGGTTAAATCCATAAGTTAAACGATGCTCAATTATCTAAGAATGACAATCACTAGTAATGTTTACTGTTTATTATGGTTGAAGAATGTGCCTCATCAGTTTTATCAACAAGATCTCATATGACCGATAAAAATAGAATTGATGGAATGTTATTTCCTTCCCGCACAAGTAGCAGCAAATTATACAAAAATATAAGCAGTTCAGACAACGTTCATTTTTTATTCTCGGTACTAAAATTAATCAATTTTTAGCAAATTTCATATCATTTACAGAGATTTAATAAATAATTATAAATAATCCATAAATATTCATAAAAAATTAATAAACCATTCATAGAAAATTCATAAAAAGTTATATAAATCGCCCCAGTATTCAAACCGTTCAGAATTTTTGTGTCAACAAGTAATATATAATGGCTCTCTAGTTGGCGTAATTTGCGTTCTCTGTCCCCACCTCTCCTTGAGCTAGGAACTGCATCAAGAACAAAATAACTTAAATCATTAAGATTATTCCGATGCACCATTTTGAAATGGCGAGCCACTGGGTAGTTTGGATCGGAGTTAACAATGGCTCAAAGATGTTGCAAAATTCGGTTGTATACCTGGAGCTTCGTGCTTCCAATATATTCTAATTTGCAAGTACACCTAAAAACATATACTGCATAGTCCGTCTTACAGGTAAACAAACCATTAATTTTAATTGCTTCTGGGCTAAAAGCATCATGATACACTTTTGTGTTGACTTCGAATTTACAGGCCCTGCAAGAACTGCACTTAAAAAAACCAGTACAGTTGGACAGCCAATTATTAGGTTTGAATACTTCGGCACTGGATTTAACCAAGGCAGACCTCATAGAGGGTGCCCTACGAAAAGTAATGCAAGGAACCTCACTCAGCAATGGCGCTATATATATATATAGCAAGGGCGTTCACGCCCGAAACGCGTCTGTTTTGGCAGTGTGTTGCACCTCTGCACTTCATATGAAATAAAGGAAGAATATCCGAAGTAAGTCTGGCTTGGATTTATTCAACTGTGTCTGCGCACTGGGTTTGGTGCGAAAGGCGTCGCACTAACCATCCGGTTGGAATTTATATATATATATATATATATATATATATATATATATATATATATATATATATATATATATATATATATATATCTCTCTCTCTCAAGGTAAGGAATCGGTGGCTAGAAGTCTATCACATACAATACCGTAGTGCAAGCACCTTCGTAAAGGCCTTGCACGAATACAAAGCCGCCATTGTGAAAGCCAAGACCGAACACTTTTCGCTTAAAATCCTTAGCTCCGATAACAAAGCGAAGGAGATTTTCTCCATTGTGGACGAGCTCGTCAAGCCGGATCGGATCCCTACCAAACCCGCCCCCTCCCAACAGCTTTGCGATTCCCTCAGCACATACTTCTTTGAAAAAATAGCCACTATCAAAGCAAGCATTCCAAAATCCATATCACCCCCGCAACCGACACAAAGATTTCCTAATCCCTCATCTTTTGATTCTTTCCCTCCCATCACAAAAGACATCTTTTTCTCTCTCAAAAAAATCCGTTCAGGCTCACCCACGGATTGTTGCCCCCCTCACATCGCCCGTGAGATCTTCCATCAGTTCCCTGATATCCCGCTGTCTCTTCTCAATGATTCCCTGTCCTCAGGCATCGGCCCCAACTGCTTTAAAATGGCAGAGGTGCGACCCATTTTAAAAAAACCTGGTGCAGACCCCACTGTTCCCAGTAATTTTCGACCTATCTCACTGTTGCCTTTCCTGGGTAAAATCCTTGAGGCTTATGTCACACGCTGCATCAGCACCTTCATCGAACATTCACACTACCTTGACCCCCACCAGGCTGGGTTTAGAGCCGAACACTCCACTGAATCCATTCTGCTAGCTGTTCATGACGAGCTGAGGAGAGGCGCCGACCAAAACATCTCACAGGCGCTCATCCTCCTGGACTTGTCGGCCGCCTTTGATACGGTCGACCACTATCTTTTAGTGGACCGTATCAGGGACGCCGGCACCCATGGTATCGCCTTAAAATGGATTGCCTCCTTCCTCAGCAATCGTCATCAAGCTGTTCCCCGGTCCAACTTTGTATCAGAAAAGAAGGAGCTCACCTGCAGGGTCCCGCAGGGCTCCTCCCTCTCCCGCCGCTTATTTAATCTCTACATCCAGCCACTTATATCTGACCTAAGGAAGAGGGACGTAGCCATTATCAACTACGCCGATGATATTCAGCTTGTCTTCAACATTGATCATTGTCCCCCCGTAATCGAATCCTTTCAGTCCACCCTGATATTCATTCATTCATGGATGAACACAAGCCAACTCAAATTAAATCCAGACAAGACTGAGCTTGTCCTAACCAGACCCTCTCTCAATCCCTGGCACTCTAGTTTCTGGGCACTCGTCCTGGGTCCTGCACCTACCCCCTCCGGAGCAGTCAAGAGCCTTGGAGTTACCATCAACAGCGACCTCACCCTTAAGCCCCAAGTAAATGCTGTGGTCTCTTCCTGCTTCTTTCATTTGAGCAGGATCCGGAAAATCAGTAAGTTTCTCTCTTTTAAGGCCTTGGTCCAGGTTACATTGGCCTTAGTAATGTCACAAATTGACTATGCCAATTCCTTGTATGCCGGGATTCCTGCCTACCAGCTGCAGAAGCTTCAGCTGGTCCAGAATCAGGCAGCCAGGCTCGTGCATGGCCTACCCAAATCACACCATGTTAAACCCCTCCTCAAGGGCCTCCACTGGCTCCCGTTGGCCCAACACTGTTTATTCAAGATTGGCTGTCTGACCCATAGAGCTCTTTCCTCTCATGGGCCTACTTTCATCTCAAACAGAATTCAGCGTTACATTCCTAGCCGTTCCCTCCGTTCAGCCAACGCTAATCTCCTGACCCCCCTAACCATCAAGCGCAAGAAAAACGGGGGGCTGAGATTCACTTCCTTGAACCCCAGTTTTGGAACTCCTTGCCACCCACCCTGCGCCAAACGGAATCCTACTCCATGTTCAGGAAATCCCTTAAAACTTGGCTATTCTTTCAGGCGTACGATCATTAAATCACACCCCCCTCCCTCTAATCACGCTCTTCCCAACCCAAGCGCCAAGAAACCGTTGGTGAACGAGCGCTATACAAGTCTTTTTATCATATCATATATATCATATCAAAGAAAAACAGCAGTAGCAAAACCAACAGCTTTGCTACCTTAGACATTTAAAATTCATTCATTCATTCATTAGAAGGGAAAGGAAAGAACTGACGTAAGCATTGTGGGGTGGCTATTTGGTACTGGGCATGTCCATTCTGGCTCGGACAATGCAGACCTGAACAAAGCCACCTACCAGCACGCATTGGTACTGCTCGACAATCGTCTAGATTCATTCGGACACTTGGGAAATATTTAAAGGTAGGGAATCTGTGGCTAGAAGGCTCTATAAGATATAATAATGTACAGCAAAGGAAATAAGCACTAGCAAGTTCAATATCTATGCTGCATTAGCCGGAGGTGCTAGCTTTGCTAATGCCTGTTTAAAAGGTAATACTATTCTACAATAACTTTTGTGAGCTGAAAAAATAAAAATAAAATGGCACTCCTGTGCAAAAGCAATACCTAGACTAAAAACTCACACAGCGACTAAGGATTCCAGAAGCTGACCTTACCTTTAATAGGTTGCAGAGCCAGCCTGGCAGGTTGTTAGGGGAGCTCACTGAGACAGCCAAAAAGCCCGATTTTGGCTAAGTTTCTGGTTCATAGGGAGGAAGGTGGGAGAGAAACCAGAAAACAAGAATAAAGTGTAATATTCTAAAGTATAGCTTTAGAAAGGCATTACATAGGGAGGCCTGACTCTCTAGGCATCTATCCTGTAGTTAAAGTATAAACAGTAATGTTTTGAGAAAGTGTGGATCCATCTCCAGGTGGCTGCCATGAAAAAAATCAGGATTAGGATGTTCCTTATAAGCGCCACAGTAACAACATTATGTCTGGTACAATGGGATTTGAGTTTACCTGGCAAAGGCTTTTTGATAACAAATACTATACGAGATAATCTGTGTAGCTTAGGACTTACAGCAAACTATTTGATTGCGAATAGCTCCATGAATTACAAAAAGCTGTTTTAGTACACCAAATTCTTTGGTTTTCTCTACATAATATTTTAACACTATGGGGCCGATTCCGATTCGGGAAAAACAGCTCCGAATAGCCCCTCAGAGCGTTTTTCCCGTACGAATCGTACCCTGCAACGTCCCCCGTACGTACAACGAAGTACGATTCGTACCAGGAACCGTACTCCGTACGAGTCGTACAGAGACCGTATGACTCTAATATCCGTACGATTCTCCCTTGGAACCCGCTGTACGCGACATCTGTACGGTTCACGGCCGGTTTTTACGACCCAGCAAGTACGATACGTGTCGGGTACGCACCGTATGAACCTTTTTCTACGGGAGCTGAAAAAGCCGTAAAAGCAGAGTTCACGCCAAAACAGGTATGGAACGGCCCCCCCGGGAATGGTGCGTACCCCCCATGATCGCAGGGTACGCACCGTCCCCCTGCGATCATCGGGTGTATGAGCCGTACCCCATGTACGATCGGTGTACGAGCCGTACCCCATGTACGATGGGTGTACCCATCGTACATGGGGTACGGCTCATACACTGATTGTACATGGGGTACGGCTCATACAGCGATCATACATGGGGTACGGCTCGTACACTGATCGTACATGGGGTACGGCTCGTACACTGATCGTACATGGGGTACGGCTCGTACACCCCATGATCGCAGGGGTACGGGGCGAACCCTGCGATCATGGGGTGTACGGACCGTATGGTGTGTATGTGTTTGTGTGCTTTTCCATACGACTCGCCCTTACCTGACGTGGACCGTACGAATCGCGTCCTCATACATACCCGGTCCGGATCGTACTCGTCGGGTCGTATGGCATGTAAACGAGTCGTACAGCATGTGTACGAGTCGTACGGTTCACGGTTTCAGCCTTGCAATACGTACGGATCGCTAAGATTCGGACGGATTCACGGAATACGGATCGTACTACGCGACTCGGACGGACGGGTATGATTCGTACGGAGAGGGCTCCGGATACAAATCGTACGGACGTTTTTTTCCCCGAATCGGAATCGACCCCTTAAAGCCTAAAGTATGACAAAACTTTCATAAAGTGATGAGTGGCAAGATTGTTTGGTGAATACGAACGCCCAAAATAACTCTGGGTAGAAAAGAAAGCAGGGTTAATTCACCTTACTTATGCAAGCCTTGACATTAGTCTGTATAATGATCTGAAGCTCACGTACCACCTACAGCAGAAGTAGCAACGACTTCAAAAATTATCCTCTATGGCAATTGCATAGGTTGAAAGAAGGCTCTCTTTACTTAAGACAAAAACATATTCAAATTCCAGAGAAGGGGTGGTTTACTTAACAGAAAAGATTCTTAAGAAATCTTTTATCAAAGGGGTTGAGTAAAAAGGTGGCCTAGAATCTTTTTT
Organism: Lissotriton vulgaris; assembly: GCF_964263255.1. Classification (NCBI taxonomy): domain Eukaryota; kingdom Metazoa; phylum Chordata; class Amphibia; order Caudata; family Salamandridae; genus Lissotriton; species Lissotriton vulgaris. Next base: position 728,134,131 of record NC_141700.1, on the reverse strand, counting down.
TCATAAGTTGTGATGGCAGCCAAAAGTCCTCCTATAGGTGAAAATTAAATGGCGGATTTTGCCAAATAAAGAAAATGAGAACATCACAAAAATACCTCCGGTCCAACTGCTTCTCCAGATCCAGAGCCTTTTCCGCTTGAAGGCATATGATGATCTTGTGAAGGAAGCTCTGCACCTTTAAAGATGCTGTAGGTTATATGGTAGGTTCAGGTGGCCATATTGTAGGTACTGCTTAACTAATACATCAGGATCTGATCCGAAAGGCTGGGGATGAATGATTTTACCCTAACAGGTTATCTGGCCTCTTGTTTGATAGATGAATAGGTGAAGTAGGTACAAGTACCACTGCATGCAAAGTATTCTTCCTTTTAAAACCCTCTTCTTCCAAAAAGGTGTCTGGTAAGTTTTTCTGCTTTCTAAATCGGCTGCTGTAATGCCGATTCCAAGTTATCTTGTCTTCTTTTTAAAAACCACTGGGTCTACTTTTACCCGTCTGTAAATGTAAAACATTGTGACAATGTAGATCGTAAATGAGTGCATGCAGTTGGAGGAAATTTCAGCTTAAAAGGAGATGAGGTCCAGAGGGGGCACTGGACACGTACTATAGAGCATGTATTACATGAATGTACTATTACATGGATGTAACTAAATCAAAATTACAACTCAAAATACCACTAAACTGAAATATGTTAATAATAAAGGAAAGTCTACAAGTTAATTTTTAAAAAAAAATATTTTTATTGATAAATTTTACCCCACATTTTATTCCCCCCCCCCCCTCCCCCATTACATGGACAAGGCACATACTCAACCACATATTCAAGAGAAAAGGGAAAAAAATAAATAAATATTACAATATACATACTATATACAGATCCTATCATGATATATACAAATACAGAATCATATATGTTAACTTTCAATAATACATATGTTCCTCTAAATACCTTATTCAGTTCCAGCCTTCCATTGAATCAGAGGACCCCAGATTTGTATACCCAGCTTTTTGCCCTTTCTCCCTTTCCTAGAGTAAATAGCGGTTTCCAATTTTTGTATTGACAAAGTTTTTCCAAGCCATTGATGATACGTGGGAGGATTTGGATCTAACCAAGTTGAGGCCACAAGCAGTCTAAAAATCGCCATTGCTACAAACAAAAAATATTTACAATTAATTTGTCCGTTGGGGGAGATTCCCAGCAAAATAGTTGCGGAGTCTAGCTCTATTATTGTGTCTAAGGCATTCCGGAAGAAATTCCCAATATCTTGTTTTATCTTATCTAAATGTGGACACGTAGAGAAAATATGTAACAAGTTGGCCTCCATACTACCACATCTAAAACACGTGATGCCCGACACAGCCCCCCATTGAGCAATTTTCCATGGCGTATAATACAAGTGATACAAACTCTTGTAGTGCTGGGCCTGAAGAGACGCTGAGCATAGTAGTTTACATCCCATCTCAAGTGATTCAGAGAAAATATCTCTTTCTCTAGGTATATCTAAATCTGAGGACCATTTAACTATCCATTTCTCAAGATCATCCTTTTTTAACTTTGTCATTTCTAAATAAAATCTTTTTATAGTACAGTCATTACCTTTTTGTATGAGATCCATCATTATACTCCTCCCAAAGCCTAAAGCTCCCCCTTTTTTATTTAGTATACAGCTCCTTATTTGAAGGTATTTAAAAAAATGATTTGTGTTTAACATATACTTATTTTTCAGATCTATAAATTGTAACATACCATTATCATCCCACATATCACCAAACATACTTATACCTCGGCTCTCCCAGTCTTCATATACCATTCCTGAGAACACAGCCCTAGGTAGTGAGGGATTATTTTTAAATCTAGTATATACACTATATTTCCCTATTCCAACTTTTTTGGAAAATCCTTTCCATATATTATAGGCCGCCATAATTATCTTGAAACGTGTTCTTTTAAAGTAACTTCCATCAGTAAATCTTAAAAAAATATTTTCGGCATTTGTACCCAGTGCTAAACCATATATAGCAAGCGAACCTGTCTTATCCCATCCATCCTTCTCAGCCCCCCCCAATTAATCCAACCATTCCTTGCATTGCTGCAGCCCAATAATATACCTTTAGGTCCGGCAATGACCACCCCCCTTTCTCCCTGGGAAGGGACATACACCTCAATGTCCTCCGAGTTTTACCTCTAGCCCAAATAAACCGATTTACCATACTTTCGCAAGTTTTAAACCACTTATTTTCAATTAGAAGAGGTATTGCCCTAAAAAGATACAGCAGTTTGGGTAAAATCAGCATTTTAATAATATTGACTCGCCCAACTAATGATAAATGTAGGTTCTCGTAACGATCCAGATCTTTTCTTGCTTTTTCGATTACTGGGGCAATATTATTATCCACCAAACTATCTAAATTAGACATAATATTAATTCCCAAGTATTTCCCTGCCGGCACTACTCTTCTATCATCACAAGGTGTCAATGTGTTTTTGATAATCGGAGTTTTTGACGCGTTCAATGAGTACCCTGAGACTTGACCAAATCTTAAGGCCTCAGCCTCTACAAACGTTGTTGCTTCCGTAGGGCAAGGTGTTATCACCGCAACGTTGTCAGCGTAGGCTAATATCTTGCATGGACCAAGAACTGTACTGACTGGAGTGATCTCTGGTGCTGATTCTATCTTACGTATTAAGGGATCCATATAGATGGCAAATAGCAGGGGAGAAAAAGGGCAGCCCTGGCGAGTTCCTCTCTTAATTTTAAATTGACCTGTTATACCCCCCGTTTATCCTTAATGCTGCACCTGGGTCCTTATATAGAGTCTGAATTGCTTTCAAGTACCCTCCTCTAAACCCAACTCTAACTAGGGTCTGCCACAAATACTGCCAGGAGACCCGATCGAATGCTTTTTCCGCATCCAAAAGCATAACTGCCATCGGGTCTCCTGCTACCTCCGCTACATCAAATAAAGTTATAACTTTTCTGATATGGTGAGTTGTCCCTCTACCAGGGATAAAACCATGTTGGTTATCACTAACCAGGGTACTTATAATTCTTGCAAATCTTGCAGCCAGTGCCTTGGAATAAATTTTGGTGTCATTATTCATCAGTGTTATTGGGCGGTACGACCCTGGTTCACTCGGAGGCTTTTCTTTTTTTTAAATTAACACTAGATCTGCCCCGCTCCAGGATTTGGGAATGGACACCCCACTTTGTGCAGCTTGAAATGTTTGAGTTAAATTATTACCTAAACATCCCCAGAAAGTTTTATAAAACTCAATCGGCAGCTGATCAGGTCCAGCAGCCTTCCCCGAGGGTAGAGCAGTCATCGCTTCTTTAATCTCAGTTTCGTCCAACACGGTCTCTAATTCATCTGCATCTTCAGGGGAGATAATTTTAACCTCGATGTTCTGGAGATATTCGTTTATTCTCTCAATACTACTGGGATCTTTCTCATCATATAGAGATTGATAAAACTTCCTAAAGACCTCCCGAATTTCTTCTGGATCTGAGTGTAGTTGTCCCTTTTCGTCCTTTATTTCCTTAATCGTCCCTGCCGCCGCTATCCGCCTGGTTCGTATAGCAAGGACTCGCCCTATTTTCTCACTGAACTCGTAGCATCTCTCCCTTCTGATTGTATATTGCTTTGCGGCTCTATTAGCAAGTTCTTCCTCTGCTTCACTTTTCACCTTCAGTAATTTTATTACGAATTGTTCAGTCGGCTCTCCCCTTATTACACATTTATTAAGTTGTTCTTCTGCCTCCAGTACTTTTTCCTCTCTCTCCTTATATCGCAATCTTTCTGTTTTCCTCTTGAAGGCACTATAACTACACGTTTCACCGCGTGCTCCTGCCTTAAAGGCATCCCATACTATGCCAACTGCGGCACTTCCTCTATTTTGTTCAAAGAATTCAGTAATCCATTTAGACATATGTTTTATATAATCATCATCTAAAAGCAGTCCCCTTTCGAATGTCCACTCCCTCCTTGTTGTTGTTTTCCCACTCTGCTTTATCGTTAGGATTAGGGGATTGTGGTCACTAAGTATCCGGGGAAGTCTATCAATTTCCACTATGCTAAATAAATCATTGGAAACCAGGAAGTAATCCAACCTGACGCATATCTGATGCGGTGCTGAGTAATATGTATAACCAAGTTGTTTTGATCTAATTGACCCCCAGACATCTCGCAGTGTGTTATTTTCTAGAAGATCAGTAAGGGCCTTGTAACTCGAGGGGCCCAATCTGCCAACTCAGAATCCAAAAATTGCAAAATTTCTGGATCGTCCTGTGTAGAACCATATACTGCAACTAATGTTGTCCACACCCCCCCTAATAGTACCTCTACCATAGCCCATCTCCCCCAATTATCTCTTAACTTTCTCCTTGTTACTACACTTTTATCCCTCGATAGAATGGCTACCCCTCTCTGCTTTACTCCTTGTTTAGAAGCAACTATTAATTGAAACCCCAGCTGATTAAGATAGATCTCCTGGGTACTCATTACATGTGTCTCCTGAAGAAACACAAAATCTACATTCATTTGCCGTAACCTCATTCCTATCGTCTGCCTTTTCATTACATCATTTAGGCCGCATACATTCCATGTCACTAATCTAATAGACATTTTTCATTTTATTTTTTTCCCAACCTATTCTCTTCACAACCTATCTGCTTGCTTTTATTTAATGTTCTGGAAACGCTATACAATACTAGGTCTAGCACATTGAATGAGTAAACTTCCCTATTAATTTCAATGTTATCTTCCATATCTTCAGTATCACTACACATATCATACAGTTGATACAAATTACTTTTGTCAAATCCTCTTAAGTATCTTGTCCCTTTGTGCCCTGTCCATTTCCCTGCCCATCCCCATCCCCACCCCAGACTGCCCACCCTCAGACTCCCACTCCCCCTACAGGCAAATAGGTCCAACGGACCTATGTCTGGCCGACTTTTGCCTCCTGGATGCCAAACCCGTCAACCCCCCTAACTTTCCCTTCAACTTATTGTGCTCAGTGTATGTCCAGCAAATTCCATCCCTATTTGTGCTCAACTTCTACCATTATACTTATTGTGTTGATACCAATCTTTACTTATTGAAGCAGCAAAAAGCTACAAAACAAAAACCATCAGAGACTTTCATTCCCAAAAATTAATTTATACAGTCTCTATTTTCCACATTATATTTATCTTCGTTTCTTTTGGGGAATATCCCTAAAAGCTACTGCGTGATCATTATTCTCAACATTCTCCTTGTGCCTTGTTTTCCGTTGATCCTGCAAAAAGTTAAGATATTCTTGTGCAAGTATCTCAGAGTAGAAAATCTTAAAATTCCCATTTACTCCAATCTTCAAACGAGCAGGAAACAAAAGGTAAGCCTCACAACCTATGTTTTGAAATGGAGTAATGAGCTGCCTCATTCTCCACCTTCTTTCCACAGTGGTGTGGCAAAAGTCAGGACGTGCAAAGAACTCTACGCCATTGTACTTGCATTTAGCTTGGGGCTTTGCTTTGTTGATTATCTCTTCTCGCAGAAGAAAATTCCCCACGTACAGAAGTATTGCGCGAGGCTTACCCTGCGCTGCTTTCTGGATTAAAGGAAAACGGTGAGCCCTTTGTATTTCGTGGTCCAGATCCCATGTAGACAGCTCTGGGAGGGCACCCTTTAATAAGTCAACAACATACCCCCGAACATCACTCCCCTCTTTCCCTTCCTGTATTCCAATCAGGCGTACATTGTTGCGTCTTTGTCTGTTCTCAAATTCCTCGAGTTTCCATAACATGTCAGCCGTAGTCTTATCCTGTTCTTTTCTGTCATCCTTCACTTTAACCATATCATCTTCTAATTTCCCGGTTCTAGTCTCTACTTAAGAGACTCTCTCAGAAATCTCCTCATACAATCTGCTGACCTTACGCAAGGAAGATTGCATTTTCCTATTCGCATGTTTAGCCCTGCGCTTTGCTTTTTGGCTCTCAATACGAGCCTCACTCTGCATTTGTTTTAATGTTGTAAGTAAAACTTCAAAATTGGATGCACCACCATCCGCTCCCCGGTCTGTAGAGTCCAGAGGTCCTGTTTCACCATTTACAAACTCATCTGCCGGCATTACAGAGTTCTCTGCCATCTTATCCCAATTTAGTTTTTTTACCACTGTTTTCATATTGCCTCTGCGTTCCTTTGACAATCTCTGTTGTCTGGATTTGCCTTTTCGTTTACTTGACTTCTTTTTTTTACTCTTAGTTTTAGTTTTTTCCACAATTCTAATACTGTCCTCAGGATTTATTTTCGATCTGGAAGAGGCGTCTTTTTGCACTGTTTTTTGGACTGAATCCTTATATTCTTTGTCCATGGATTCTGTCTCACTACTAGTAGGAGTTGAGGAAGTTTCAGAGTCAATCCCTGACACAGTCTCTTTACTTTCCGTGTCAGTATTCACTGTTTCGTCACTTGAACTCTCCGTTTCTGATTCTGTGTCTGCCGTTGATCCCAGACTTCCATTCATACTTTCCTCATCATCCGCCTCGTCATTACCAGTGAAAAAAACCTCATCACTGGGAGAGGCAGGGAGTGCATCAGGTAATTTGCGTGTGCTTGCATCCCTCTTGTTAGTTAAATCTGAGTTAATATCTTTATCAGTCCTTACCTCTATTTCAATTAAGTTAGTTGCAGCCTCAGAGTTACTTTTTTCCCCCAAAACAGTATCCTCCACCAGGCTTTGGCATGCGCCTGTCCCTTTAATTCCGGATACAGCTGGAGCTGAATGAATTGCAGCCTTCTCCTTTAAGAGCTTGGAACCGCCCTCTTCCACAGCTGTAGAAAGGTCTACAGCTTCTGCTGCTTCTGTAATTTCAGTTTGAGGCTGTGCCTCCAGCGCGCAGGTATGGTCCCCGCCAGCTCCTGCCTGCTCAAACGATTCCCTCTCCACAACAGGCTGCAACATCCTGCACAAGCTTGCCAACGTGGGGACTCTCACTCCCTGTGGCAAATCCGTCTGCAGAGTTGTTTGGACAAACGGTACTGGTGTCACTGCAGGTAAAAACGTCTCGACTATGGTCATTTGCCGGAGTGCAGTTTCCTTTCCGGGTAACTCCCCAGCGGTAGGTTTTATCTCCTCTCTTCTCCTTGCAGTAGCTGATGGTGGGACAGTCACGTTCTTTTTTTTCGCGCCTTCCTCTTTCTCACGTATTTTCTTTAATTTATTTTCCTTTGCCGTTTCTCGCCTATGCTGCGCTTTAGATCGCGCTTTCCCTCTTAGATTTAATGCTGGGGCCCCGAGGTTATCCATATCCTCCTCCGCCTCATAGTCACGGCTCCAGTCGTCTCGGTCACGATTCTTCCTTGAGTAAAGTGCAGGTTTTGAAGCCATAGATTTTGGAGCAGCTTTCCAATAGTAACTTCCAGAGAGGGGCGGACGGGCAATCAGAGCTGAACAGTGTTTGTGCAAATATTTATGCAGAGCCCACTTTTTCTCTTGTGGAAAGTCACATATCAAAAAGAGCAAGCCAGTGAGCTCTCTCAGCATCGCTTTTTATCAGTAATTTGCGCTTCCCAAGCTCTGTCTCTCGTCCCGTCAATGATCAGTTCAGCTCAGATCCGCTCTCCACCACTACTACTAACTATTACTCTCATATCGAGTGCACCTTTCTCCCAGCAAACAGGCAGATTTTTCCGCAGCGAGTTAAATTAACTTAGCTTAGTAGTAGATCTGTGAGTCTACAAGTCTGCAAATCTAGGCACATTGAGCACGTAAAACACCGGATCATTTCAGTCAGGAGGGTGACAGGGTGCGACCATCCACTACGGCATCTCGGCGGCCATCTTGCCAGTCCTCCGAAAGTCTACAAGTTAAAATACTGACTACAGTTGGGCTAAGGATTAGGGCAAGGGGTAGTAGTGTGAGGTTTAGGGCATGGTGTAGGACTTCACTGTCGTAGCATTTGTATACTGCTAGATATCCCTGAAAGCGTCAAAGTAGAATTCCAGATTGATAGTATGCTACTAACTTGGTGGATAGAAGAATGTCTGTTGTGTGACCTAAGAAGTTTGTGTTTGAGATCTTGTGTGAGGACCAGAGTTGTGCTTATAGTGATTTGTTGTTGCACAAAGGCATGAAGCTGAAGCAAAAAGGAGGAAGGGTTAGAATGCTCAAGTATTAAAGCAGATATTTTGATGGGTAGAGTGTTTGAGTGCAGTGTTGCCTACATGGGAGAATTTAAGGTCATTTGTATGCCTAAGAAATCTCAACCCATGTCACCACAAACAGGAGGCACAATTTATGCAAGTGTTTAGGAAATGTGTTAGAAAATGTCTGATTGCAAATGTGTATATCAACAACGAGGAGGAGACTAAGGGCTCCTCTTAGTCCAGCATTCAAGCCCCAATAAAGTGTCAAATGATATCAATAAGATATGCAGTTCCTAAGGATACAGAGACAAGATTAATAGATAGGTCGGTATGTATACCCAAAAGGAACCAGAGTCTACTCCTTTTGGAACTGGGGCCTCACACACCAAATGGGTGTCATGCTTCATCATAGGACTTGCTCCTCGTCAGGCCAGCGCTGCAGTGCTAGACGGGCAACCTTCAAGGTGCTCTTTAACAGAGATCTTTTTGTTCCCAAACCTAAAGAACAAGTTACTTACCTTCGGTAACGATATATCTGTAAGAAACATTAGTTAGTGTTAGATTCCTTACCTTAGAATATCCCCAGGCGTCAGTCTGGATCCGGAAACTTTTGCGTAGCAGTACCCCTGCGCGTCGGTAGGCGTCGTCTGCAGGCGTCCCCTGCGGCTCCGCGTCCGTCGTCGGCGTCGTGCGCCGTGATGACGTCGCTGGAGTACATAGACGCCGCCTCCGCGCGCTGACGTCAGTTCTTTGCACACAGCATTTCCGCGCCAGGAGACGCAGAGCCATGAGAGAACCAACACTGGTGCCATGTAAAAACTAGGGCCCTGAAAGGGATGACCTTAACCCTAGGTATCAGTTCGCAGAACGGGGAGGATGGGTGGGTTCGGTAAGGAATCTAACACTAACTAATGTTTCTTACAGATATATCGTTACCGAAGGTAAGTAACTTGTTCATCTGAAAGAAACACGTTAGTGTTAGATTCCTTACCTTAGAATACATACCCCAGCAATACCAACCCCGGTGGTGGGTCTGCGAACCAATACAATACTACACCAGAAAGTCCTGGAGGACAGAACGGCCAAAGAAGCCATCCCTCCGGACTTGACTGTCCAGGCAGTAGTGCCTCGCAAAGGTGTGCAGCGAGGCCCACGTAGCCGCTTGGCAAATGTCCTGCAAGGGGACTCCCCGGCCCAGGGCAGTGGTAGCCGCCGTGGCCCGAGTGGAATGGGCCCTCAGCCCAACAGGAGGCTCCTTCCGAGCCAAAGAGTAGCACGCTTTGATGCAGAGGACGACCCATCGAGAGATGGTTCGTTTACAGACCGCCCGTCCCTTCTTCGCACCCACGTAGCCAACAAACAGTTGGTCATCCACCCGGAACTGGCGTGTGCGATCCATGTAAAATGAAAGCGCACGTTTTGGGTCCAGACGATGGAGCCGCTCTTCATCCTTTGAAGGATGCGGAGGCGGGAAGAAGGAAGGGAGGGTGATGGACTGCCCGATGTGAAAGGCCGAAACAACCTTGGGCAGGAAAGAAGGTCTAGTCCTCAGAACCACCTTATCAGGATGAATGGACAGGAAAGGAGGCTGGACAGAAAGAGCCTGGAGCTCACTCACTCTCCTGGCAGAGGTGATGGCAACCAGGAAAGCCGTCTTTAAAGTCAGGAGACGGAGAGGACAAGAATGAAGGGGCTCAAAGGGAGCACACATTAGAAAGGTCAGAACCAGGTTCAAATCCCACTGAGGCATCACAAACGGAACAGGTGGAAACATGTGAGTGATGCCTTTCAAGAATCGAGTTACAATCGGGGATTTGAACAAAGAAGGCTGATCAGGAAGCCTTAAAAAGGCTGAAAGGGCAGAAAGGTAGCCCTTGATAGTGCCCAGAGCAGAGCCCTGCTGGGCAAGAGAAAGAAGAAACAGAAGAACCTCCGAAAGAGGGGCAGAAAGAGGATCCACAGCCTTTGCTGTGCACCATGCCACAAATCTGTTCCACCGACAGGCGTATACCGACTTAGTGGAGGGACGCCTGGCTGCCAGAATAACATCACAGACTTCAGGAGGCAAGTCAAATGGCCTCAACTGTCGCCGCTCAATCTCCAAGCATGGAGGTGGAGACTGGACAGGCTCGGGTGGAGGACCGTCCCCTGCTGCTGCGACAGAAGGTCCTCCTGAAGGGGCAGGCGGATCGGGGGACCGACTGACATGCTGAGTAGCTCGGGATACCAGTATCTTCGAGCCCAGTCCGGAGCCACAAGGATAACTTGGGCCCGGTCGCGCCTGATCTTCTTCAGCACTCTGGGCAGAAGTGGTATAGGCGGAAAGGCGTATAACAGACCGCAACTCCACTCGCGCCGAAAGGCGTCGCCGTGCGAGTGCCGTCTTGGAAACTCCAACGCGCAGAACTGATGACATTGCGCGTTCTCTTCGGTGGCGAATAGATCTAACCAAGGCTCTCCCCATTGCAGAAAGATGCCTTGCGCCACGTCCGAGTTCAGACGCCATTCGTGATCCATCGAGCACCGACGGCTGAGTTCGTCCGCCCTGGCGTTCAGAGAACCTGCCAGGTGTTGAACCGTCAGAGTCACGCCCTGACGTTCCAGCCATTGCCAGAGGCGCAGAGCCTCCTGGCAAAGGGTCCACGACCCCACACCGCCCTGTTTGTTGCAGTACCACATGGCGGTGGTGTTGTCGGTGAACACCTGCACCACACTCCCGTTGACAAAGGGGAGGAATGCCTTCAGTGCCAGACGAATCGCCCGCAGCTCCAACAGGTTGATATGGAGCCGGGACTCCGCCGGAGACCAGATGCCTCTGATCTCTGCCTCTCCCAAGTGGCCACCCCAGCCCTGGAGGGACGCGTCCGTCACGACAACGTGCTCCGGTTGGGGAAGGGAGAGGGACTTGCCCCTGACCCAATCGCGGTCCGTAAGCCACCACTGCAGCTGTCTCGCAGTGCCCTCCGAGATCAAGACGTGGTCGGACAAGTTGCCCTGATGCTGGGCCCACTGAAACTTCAGGTCCCACCGCAGAGCCCGCATCCGCCACCGAGCGTGATGCACCAGAAGGATGCAGGAAGCCATCAGTCCCAGCAGCCGCAGCGTCAACCTGACCGAAACCCGGGATAGCGGCTGAAAGATGGGAATCAAAGCCTGAATATCCCGAACCCGCCGTTCCGGAGGATAAACCCGAAACTGCGCCGAGTCCAGAACCGCTCCGATGAAAAGGAGCTTTTGAGAGGGACACAGGTGTGATTTCGGCACATTGATGGAGAACCCCAGGTCGTGCAAGAGGTCTGCCGTCATCTGAAGGTGGTGGACGACTGTCTGGGGCGAGCCCGCCTTCAACAACCAGTCGTCTAGGTAGGGGAAGACTGAAACCCCCAACCTGCGCAGATGGGCTGCGACCACCGCCAACACCTTTGTGAACACCCGTGGGGCGCTGGTAAGGCCGAAGGGAAGCACGATAAACTGAAAATGCTCCTGGCCTACCGTGAACCGCAGGTAACGCCGGTGGGCCGGCAGGACGGGGATGTGAAAATAGGCGTCCTGCAAGTCCAACGCTACCATCCAGTCTTGTGGGTCTAGAGCAGCCAAGACCTGAGCTAACGTCAACATCTTGAACTTCTCCTTCCGGAGGAAGCCGTTGACGTTCCTTAGATCCAAGATAGGACGTAGGCCCCCCTTGTCCTTCTTGGGCACCAGAAAGTAGTGGGAATAACAACCACGCCCTACTTCTGGCCCAGGAACGCGCTCGATGGCCCCCTTGGCCAAGAGGGCCGTAACTTCCTCCTGCAGAAGTGTCAAGTGGTCCCCCGACACACGGTGGTTCTGCGGTGGCATGGCTGGAGGAGAGGTCTCGAAGGGGAGGGAGTAGCCCCTTCGGACGATTTGCAGCACCCACCTGTCCGAAGTGATCGTGCGCCAGTGAGCGTGGTGATGGCGAACCCTGCCACCCACTGGCGTCACATGGGGCCGAAAGCACGGACTAGGAGGATTTTGGGGTAGATGCTGCGGGGGAAGGTGTGGTCTGACCCCGCCGTTGTCCCCGACCGCCACCACGGCGGTTTCCACGGCCGCCACCGCGTTGGAAGGATTGTTGCGGCGCGTGGCTGGCAGCACGTGTGGGGGCGCCCCTTCCTTGGCCACGAAAGGGACGAAACGAACCCGGTTGCTGACGCTGGGTCGAGAGACCCAAGGACTTGGCCGTGACCCTGGAGTCCTTGAAGCGTTCCAGCGCGTGGTCCGCTTTGTCACCGAACAGGTGACAGCCATCAAACGGCATGTCCATCAGGGTATTCTGGACATCAGCCGAAAAATTGGCGGATCTCAGCCAGGCGTGGCGACGAATCGCCACCGTCGTAGACATAGCTCTGCCCAGCGAGTCGGTCGTATCAAGACCACACCGAATTGAATATTTCGCTGCATCTCGGCCCTCAGCCACAGCCTGACCGAGCTTTGCCCGCACCTCCATGGGGCATTCTGGCAGCAGCTCCGCGACCGTATCCCACACAGAGTGGGTGTAGCGGCCCAAGAGGCAGGCGGTGTTGCAAGACCGCAGGCCCAAACTAATGGACGAGAAGACCTTTTTGCCAAACTGGTCATACCTCTTGGATTCCCGGTCGGGCGGGGCCGACGGGAATGCGGACTGGGAGGTCGAGGCCTGGATCACCAGACTCTCAGGAGTGGGGTGGGTAGACAGGTACTTGGGGTCGTCCGGACAAGGACGGTGGCGCCTGGCCACGTTCCGATCAACAGGCGCACCTGAAGCGGGCCTGGACCACGTGCCCAACAGAACGTCAGACAAGGCTTCATTAAACGGCAGCAGTGGCTCCACTGGGCATGACTGCGGTTTGAAGACCTCGGTGAGGATGTTAGGCCTCACGGCCGCGACGGGGAGCTCAAGGTGTAAGGCCTTGGCAGCCCTCATCAGCACCACAGAATAGGCAGCTCCCTCCACCGATGCCACGGTTGGAGGAGAGATCAAACCAGGGTTAGGAGATTCGTCCAAACCACTGGCATCCCCCAAGTCACCTGTCCAGTCCGGGTCATACTGGCACTCGCGAGCCAGAGGGTCCTCGGACCCCTCCCAACCTTCACCGTACTCCTCATCCTCTCCGTATTCGGAGTCAATGATGAAGACCGGCTCCTCGGGGTTCATGGGCCCCATCGGCGCCGGGACCGGCGTCGTGCGACGCCCGTCCGGCGCCGTGTCCGGCGTCGGGGAAGGTAAGGGGACGGCGCCGCCCGGAGCCGGCGCCGGAGCCCCAGTGCCGCCCGAAGCCGGCACCGAGGAACCGGCGTCGCGCGGAGGCGGCGCCGGGGGCAACCCCGATGGAATCGGCGCGGGGTCGGATGGGCGTCCATCCGGCGCCGATCCAGAAGGCCCTAGCGGCGCCGGGATCGGCGCCGCCGGCGGCGCCGGAGTCGGAGCATCCGACGGCGTCGAGGTAGGGTCAGCTGAACCGCTAGGGCCTCCGGACGGGTTCACTGGGCCCGTAGGCGCCGTGGAACCCGCCGGAGGAGATAGGGCCCTCATGGCCATGAGGAACGCCTCTATCTCCTCAGGCGTCGCACCGTGCCCAGGGACCTGAGGGTATGGGGCAGGCCGCGCCGGTGACTCTCGCGGAGCCACGGGGTTGGGGTCACCCGAACCCCCGGCCGCATCGCGCGAGCGTCGGGGGGAGTCGGGGGTGCGATGACGACGCCCCGACTTCTTGTGCTTCTTACCTGAGGAGGATGACGAGTGGTGTCGACTTCCGGAGCGCCCGGCGCGGCTCCGCGACCGCTCCCTCGAACGCTCTCTCGACCTCCGGCCGGACCGCTCCCGGTCCCGACGTGGGGCCGACACCCGGAGCTCCAGTAGCTTGCGGGACCGCTCCCGCCTAGCCTTGTTGGTGAGGGCCCGGCAGTCGACGCAGGAGTCCACGTCGTGGTCGGGGCCCAGACACCGGAGACAGAGGCGGTGATGGTCTGTGACCGACATCGTGCGCTCACAGCCATCACAGTGCTTGAACCCAGGCATCCTATCAGGCACAATTAGAGAGATAACAAACGAAAAACTTGGTCAAAAGACCGGAGTACTGCTCTTCAGATCTGCGTCCACTGGCGCGGAAAAAAGAAGAACTGACGTCAGCGCGCGGAGGCGGCGTCTATGTACTCCAGCGACGTCATCACGGCGCACGACGCCGACGACGGACGCGGAGCCGCAGGGGACGCCTGCAGACGACGCCTACCGACGCGCAGGGGTACTGCTACGCAAAAGTTTCCGGATCCAGACTGACGCCTGGGGATATTCTAAGGTAAGGAATCTAACACTAACGTGTTTCTTTCAGATGGAGTAGACTACGTTTCTATCCTTTGGATATACATACTGACGTATCTTTTAATGATTACAGATATGGTAATACCACCTAGGAGATACCGACCATCATTGAGTGTCATGTTATCATAAATTCCAAACCACTGAGTGTGAAGCGACCAGTGTTGGTACATGATCACACAGCAGTAAAAGAGCAGAATGACTTGGGAAGGTTATTACAAAATCAATATTAGTAGTATATGCTCTGGGGAGTATGCCCAGGGGTGGCAGAAGGCATACGGCATTAATGTGCCTATGATCGAATGAAACAGAAGAGCAACTCTGCGTCAGACTAGTTCTACACTTAATGACTCATATGGATGGTACATAGCAATACATTCCAGTGAAGCGGATGATATGTTTCCAAGACATCATATCGATAAAACAATATTATGCTACTAAATATCGATACAAATATAGACTTAACATATTTACTATGTATATTACTACACAAATACAGTGTACCAAAATATTGTCATTCATAGCTAAGCATAAAGAAATCGAAATATTTAACATATCAGTTGTTAAAAATATTTTGAATTCAAAGATTTTATTTGTAACAATATAGGCTATATAAATGATTTATAACAAAAATAAAAATGATATAAAAATGCAAGTAAACTAAAAATACTAATAAAAAAAATATTATGCTACATACCGTTACAACAAATACAATTATACAATTGTGAAATTATGAATGGATTAAAAAAATATTAGTCCAATATTATAAAAATATAAAATGCCAAATAACATTTACACAAAAATATCTTAAAATTCACAAAAATGATATGTTAAAAAATAAAACAAAATTCAAATGACTAGTTAAACAAAACATAATATAAATATTCTACACAAGTAGCCGGATCGGTTATGCTTATTGGCACTCTCTATAATCCTGCTGTCAAAATTCACATTTTGGGGGCGATGCTTGGTAAGGCATCATGGCGGACGCCAAATGAAGGGGCTTCGCTCCGCCGAGCGAATATTCCGACCTCATCCGCCAAAACTACCAATTGGGCGGCCCTCGTGTCTATCAAATTATGAAGGGGGCCTCGGGGGCTGCACTGAGGCCGAACAAGGGTCGCCCTAGACCCTGGATCTGAGCCCTTCAGGAGAATCCCCCGGACCCGGCCTCCTGAGCCTTTTGGTGCCTGGTGCAGGCAAGTAACTAGGTGCAGGATGGGCCGCAGTGTTCTGAGGAGGCCGCCTCTTCAGCTGAAAAGGGCAGCAGGACATGGACAGCTTGGGGGAACCCCAGACGGGAGCCGGTGCAATTGTGGTGTTTG
Organism: Lissotriton vulgaris; assembly: GCF_964263255.1. Classification (NCBI taxonomy): domain Eukaryota; kingdom Metazoa; phylum Chordata; class Amphibia; order Caudata; family Salamandridae; genus Lissotriton; species Lissotriton vulgaris. The sequence continues at coordinate 728,118,359 of NC_141700.1, read as the reverse complement.
GCCAAGTGGTCTCCCTTGCCCGTGGCGGCGGGGTCAGAGCAGTTGGTCTGTCACGGCGAGTACCCCTGAAGGCTCCAGCAGTGGACCCTGGTGTGCTGCCCTGGTTCGCCATTTCGGGGCGGAACAGATGCCTTGCAGGACCGTCGAGAGACGCCTAAGGTCGGACGTTGATACTATGCTGGCGCCCGGACCCGGTGAGATAGGCCTGCTGTGCAGGACCTTTGACCGTTTCCAAAGAGTGCACTAGTTAGGAAAGTCGGCTGCATGAACTCAGGACAGATTTGAGCCCGCATCACCGGGCCCTGCGGACTGGGCCAAGACCAAGTGGGCCTCGCAACGTGGGGCCCACACCCTTCCTCAGGCTGAAGACGCTGGAATGCCCCCACCCCCATTCTCCACCCCTCCTCCTTTTCTCCTCCAGTGGCAGTGCACCCACCCGTGACTGAGAATTGATGAGGCGCAGGAGCTTCGGGCCTCGCAGGGTGGTTGTGCGGTACATAATTGCTGACATTGCGCTTTCTCTTTGGCGGCGAATAGATCTAACCAAGGCTCTCCCCACTGCTGAAAGAGACCTTGCACCACCTCCGAGTGAAGACGCCATTCGTGATGGATCATGCACCTCCGGCTGAGTTAATCAGCTCTGGCGTTCAGGGAACCTGCCAGGTGTTGAACCACCAGATATATGCCCTGATGTTCCAGCCATGTCCAGAGACGGAGAGCCTCTCGACATAGGGTCCACGACCCCACCCCGCAAAGTTTGTTGCAGTACCACATGGTGGGGATGTTGTCCGTTAACACCTGCACTACTCTTCCCTGGACAGAGGGAAGGAATGCCTTGAGTGCAATTCCAGGACAACAATGTGCAATCATCCGGACCCAACACTAGGCGGCGATCTATGCACAGATATGAATTCAGCAGCCCACATGCCTCGAACGCCTTGAGTGCAAGACAGGAGCTCCAGAAGATTGATATGGAGCTCAGACTCTGCCGGAGACCAGAGGCCTCTGATCTCCGCCTCTCCCATGTGGCCGCCCCATCTCAGAAGGAATGCGTCCATCACCACTGTATGTTCTGGTCAGGGAAGGGACAGGGCACTGCCGTTGACCCAATCCCAGTTCGTGAGCCACCACTACAGTTGTTGAGCAGTGCCCTCAGAGATCTGAACGCAGTCCGACAGATTCCCCTGATGCTGCGCCCACTGGAACTTCAGGTACCACTGCAGAGCCCGCATATGCCATCTGGCATGATCGACTAGCAGGATGCAGGAGGCCATGAGGCCCAGAAGCCTCAGGGTCATTCTGACTGAAACCTGAGATAGAGGCTGAAAGATCGGAATCATAGCCCGAATATCCCGGACTCGCGGTTCGGGAGGATAGACCCGAAACTGCGCAGTGTCAAGAACCGCTCCGATGGAAAGGAGCTTCTGAGAGGGATCGAGGTGTGACTTAGGCACATTGATTGAAAACCCCAGCGAATGCAGGTCTGCCATAGTCTGGAGGTGGGAGACAAATGCTTGGGGCGAGCCCGCCTTTATCAACCGATCGTCGAGATAGGGGAAGACTGAAACCCCTGATCGGCGCAGATGAGCTGCGACCACCGCCATCACTTTCATGAACATGCGAGGGGCGTTGGTAAGGCCAAAGGGGAGCACAGTAAACTGGAAATGCTCGAGGCCTACCGTACACCGCACTGTAATGCCGGTGGGCAGGCAGAAAGGAAATGTGGAAATAAGCGTTCTTCAAGTCCAACGCTACCATCCAGTCTTGCGGGTCGAGGGCAGACGAGACGTGGGCAAGCGTCAACAGCTTGAACTTCTCCTACCGGAGGAAGGGGTTGACATTCCAGACATCCCAGATAGGATACAGGCCCTTGCCCTTATTGGGAACCAGAACGTAGTGGGAATAACCTACTTCTGGGACAGGAATGCGCTTGATGGTTCCCTTGGCCAAGAGCCGTAAACTCCTGTTGGAGAAGGGCCAGGTGATCCTCGGACTTATGGTGGTATTGCGATCGCATGGCTGGAGGGTTAGCCTCAAAGGGGAGTGAGGTGCCCCTTCAGACTATCTGCAAGACCCACCTGTCTGACCAGATGGTGCCCAAGTGGGGGAGGTGATGGTGAATCCTGCTGCCCCCTGGTGTTTGATGGGCCTAAATTGTCAGACTAGGAAGGTTTGGAGGCTGCTGCAGAGGGGTGGTTGGTGGACTGGCCCGTCAGCTGGCCCCCTGTAGGAAACTGGCTCTCTATATACTACACCAAAATGAGGTATAGTGTTAATAGAGTCCAAGTGAACCCAGAGGTAGGCAGAGGTTAAAGTTAGATAGAACCTTACTCTCTAATTGTGGTAGTGTGGTTGAGCAGTAAGGCAGTATGAGAGGACAGTGTTAAGCATTTGATGTACACACTCAGCAAATTAATTCACACACTCAATAACTGAACTCTAGACCAATTGTATTTGTATACAAATATATACTGTTTTATTTTTAGAACCAAGCAAGCCTGGCACAGGTAAGCATAAAATTCTTTTCAGTAATAAGTTACTGGATATAGAACAGTTTGAAAATGCAATAGAAATTGTACTTTGTTTGATTTACAGGTGATGCAGTAGGATGCAACACAAGTTATTTTTTACATTACTTTTCTAACTCTGTGCTGGATACCTAGATTCAGCACTGGGAAATTTCCTGGAAACTGGTAAGTAATTACGTTTTGGTTATTTGGAATATTTTTAGATTTCAAAACTCCACACTTAGAAACTTTTTGGAGAAAAAGTGTCAATGTTATCCTATGCAGGGAAACAGGTTAAGGGTTCACAGGTAAGTAATCAACTGTGAGAGTTAAGGTTCTGAGGTTAGACTCAGGGGGCTCCCATGGTCAGTGATGCACTGTTGTTGCACCCTCAGCGGCACCAGGGCGGCCGTGTGCAGAGTGTTGGGGCCCAATGTTATCCAATAGGGGATAGGGGATAGGGGGCATCCTTGGTGGCTATTGGCAATCAGGCCACTGGGTTGTGGGAGCAAAGCTCCTAGGGTTAAGGTCAGGGCAAATGGGGAAACAAAGTAGCACAAAAGGTGCACCCTCAGAGGCATTGGGGCGGCCGGGTGCAGAGTGCTTTTTCGACGTTGGGCGCCCTGTTGTTTTCTATGGAGAACCTCCAGTTTGCAAAAGCGCCGCAGGCAGGGAGACGAAGCACTTCTGGGTGCGACCACCACTTGGAGAGGTAAGTTGGGAAGTTAAGGTTTGGTGAGGCACCGTCGGTTTGCAGGGGTGCCTTTTGGGGTCGGATCTTCTTACCAGCTCCAGGTCGCAGTTAGGGGGGCCTTCTGGATTTAGGCTACAGGCGTCGGCTGGAGGCTTGAGGCAGGTCAGAGGTCGCCAGATCTTGGGTCAGGATCGCCGGGGTGACCTCCTCGTGGTCTTTTCCCACTCGAGCTCTGGCTGGGAGTCAGGTTGGTAGGGTTGGGGCCAAGTAGTGGGAGTCTTCCTCTTGTTAGCTGGCTGCACAGCTGTTCGGTCCTTTTTCTTGTTGTCAGGCTGTATCTGAGGAAGCAAGGTTCATGGTGTCCCCTAAATACTACTATTTAGGGGCGTTACAGGAAAGTAAGGACATGGACCAATGGGTCCCTACCTTGAGGTGGGTACACCCCCTATCGTGCCACCCTCTAGTGGGAGGGGGGGGGCAGAAGCCTGTCTCTAGTTGGCTAGGTCCCCCATCATCAAGTTGGCAGGGACTCAAGGTTGTGCTTCACCTCGCCTCCACCACCTGAGGGGTGGAGTTGGCAGGGGTGGTCACACCTCTCTTCCTCACTTGTTTTTCCCGCCGATTCTCCCGCCCAAAGTAGAGGGTAGAACTAGTGGGGACCAGTTGCTGAAAGCAGCAAATGATCTGGAGATGCTCACAAAGGCGGTATGTCTTTGAAGCTTCTCCTTCGTGAAACCTGCCCATCCTGGGGCGGAGGCTTGGCATCTCATCCCAGGATGTGCATTGTTTCAGGCCCCCAAGAGCAGCAAGATCTTGACCCAGGGGTCGAGAAACATGTCTGGTGGTGTCAGTCTAAGCAGCCATTCAGTCAGGTCACTAGCAGTTGGTCGAATTTCAGGTGGCATCTCTAAGATGCCCTCTGTTGTGCATTTTACATTAAATCTCATCCTGGCATCAGTGTGGGTTTAATGTGCTGAGAAGTTTGATACCAAACTTCCCAGTCTTCAGTATAGCCATTATGGTGTTGGGGAGTTTATAATGACAAACTCCCAGCACCATATACTCTTGATGGCAGCATTGTACTTGCAGTGCCCAGGAATGGACTTGGGCACTGTAGGGGTACATGGCTCCTGGACTTGTACCCTCACCACTGGCATAGGGCACCCATCTAGAGCGGTGATTGATGTATGCCAGGGCAGTGGTTTGTGGGCATGGCACACAGGGATGTGTGTACAATACGTTCTGCAGCCCTCAGAGGCCTTCTCTGGTCACAGTGCCCTGGGTACCTGTGGAACCACTTACCAGGGGCTGACATGTGGCCAGAGAGGACAATTGGGTTTAGGCTTCGATGCAGTTTTAGGGAAGGAACATAGGCGTCTGGGTACCTGATTTGCAGGAGCCCAGGGCACACTCAGTCAAAGAACATCAGCAATTCAGCACAGAGAGGGGGCATACCATGCAAGAAAGAGGGCACTTTCTCACACCTCCAGAACCACAACGGGTGTTCCCACGTCCCCGGCCACGCGAAGGTTGGTTAACTTGCTGCAGCCTGTGGCTCTGGACGGGACATAGCAGGCGCCTCTTCCGTAGACCACAAAAGGGGTGAAAAGCAGACTACACGGGGCGGGTGGAGAGCCACAAGGACTTGGCCGTAGCCCGTGAGTCCTTGAAGCACTCTAGAGCGTTGTCTGCTTTGTCGCCAAAAAGGTGACAGCCATCAAAGGGCATGTCCATCAAGGTGTTCTGGACATCCTCTGAAAAACCAGTCGACCTCATCCAGGTGTAGCGACGAAGCGCTGATGTGGAAATGGTTCCGCCCAGAGAGTCGGCGGTATCCAGCCCACAACGTATCGCAAACTTTGCTGCATCTCTTCCGGCGGCAACAGCCTGAGAGAGAACTGTCCAGGCCTCCTCCGGACACTGAGGCAGCACATGCACCACCGTATCCCACACCAAGTGGAAATAACGGCCCAACAGACATGCAGTGTTTACAGACCGCAGTCCTAAGCTGGCAGAAGAGAAAGTTTTCTTTCCAAGATGGTCCAGCTTCTTGGATTCCCTTTCCAGGGGTGCGGTAGGGAATGTGCGTTTGGAAGTGGAGGCTTGGACCACCAAGCTCTCTGGGGTGGGGTGTTGGGAAAGGAAAGTGGGTCTCCCTGGGCCAGGCGGTGGCAATCATCCTATCCACGGGAGCCCCCGTGTTGGGCCTGGACCAAGTGGCCAAAAGCACCTCTGTCAGGAGGTTCGAGGTTGAGACCCTCAGCTGACCTACGCAACAACACTCTGTACAAAGCTCCCTCCTCCGTAGCCACGGTAGGAGGAGACAACATGCCTAGGTCAGGGGAGGTGTCCAGACCACTGAAATTCCCCAGTTCCTCTCTACATTCCTGTTCAAATTCTGGCTGATCAGCTAAAGGATCTCCTGACCCCTCCCAGTCCTCCTCATCCTCGAAGTGCCAATCTTGCTGAAATGGACCTCAGGAGAGAACAGGGGTACAAAAAACTCTCTCGGCGCCGGATCCAGCATCGGGCGACCTCAGTCCGGCTCAGGGTCGATTCCGGCCAGGGGGCCGACCGGTGTCAAATGCTGTAATGGTGGCGGAGGAAGCAGCGCCAGTGGAGGCGTAATGAGGTCAACCGGCACCGTTCCGGATCTAGGCCTAGATCCAAGGAGGCAAAAGACACACAATTGATGGACGGAATGTAGAACAAATCAAAACATTTACCCCCAGTCAAGAGATCTGGGTTAAATCCATCATTCTTTTGCTCACCATGCCACCCTAGTTTAGACCTGGCCATATGCAAATCAATCTTGACCCTGTGCCTCATGAGAACAGTCCAGCCCGAACTGCCATTTAAGGTCCTCCCTGGAACGGAAACAAGCATCCTAGGATCGGTTTTGGGGTTTCACCCCTCTTCAGCCAGGATAGCTTGATTCCAGTGGCACAGCGAGCCCATGACCCAAGTCTGGGCATATCTGGCACACTTAGGGCGAGAAAGCAAAAGACACACAATTGATGGACGGAATGCAGAACAAATCAAAACCTTCACTCCCAGTCAAGAGATCTGGGTTAAATCCATCATTCTTTTGCTGGCGCCTCTCTGGTCAAACGTGCAGAACCGGCAGCGCAGACTACACTTTTTTTAAGAAGCCAATCACTTCCCCTTCTCAGCATGCACTATACTGGAAGTTGGCCTCAAATTGTCAGTTCTTTTTGAACAGCGACAAGCAATATGTGATTGCTGAAAATGCTATAAGTTGTACTGACATCCAGGGAGGCGGTGTTTTTTTTTTAGGTCTTCAGTGAGGATTCTTATGATACAGTACTAGGGTTACAAGTAAGTAACATTTCCTTCTGCATAGTAGGATCCTCAAGGATAGTGCTAAACACAGAACAGAGCAGCAAGCAAATTTCCAAACCTGAGATTGTCAATAAAACAAAAAGCTATAAGCAGAAAAACAAATCAGTTAATGTAATGAGATTTCATCCTAGAGCATTTTACAGCTAAAAATATTCATTAATGTCGCCTGACCTATTATAGTGTCAGTTCTTGAATCATCTTCTAAGAAGTAATGCTTGGAAAAACAATGTATTCATCTCGAGGTTGCGGTCTCACAGATTTCAGTAAAGATATATTCCTTAACCAGGCAGCAGATGCTGCTTTGCTACTTGTAGAGTGAGTTCTAGGGTTTCCACGATGAGTCTTGATAGCAAAGAGTAATGCATTAGACTCACCAACAGGCTATAGTTTGTTTTGAAGAAACCATACCAGTTCTGAGCGGTAAGTACTTAATAAACAACAGGTGCGTTTCACAGATATTCTTAGTTCGGTTTTAGTTCAAATGTAAGAACTATGACCTGATAAATGAAGAGTCCTTTCCGTTGGTCAGGAAGTATTGCCTAAACAAATAGCGGAAGTGAAATTGTATGATTGATATGACATTCTGAGACAACTTTCGGTAAGAAAAAAGGATTTGTTTTACCGATACCCTATTACTATGAATACTGAGTATGGTTGTACAGAAGAAGGAGCTCACAAACTCTCCTCGACTAAGTAATTGCCATTAAAAAACTACCTACCATGGTAGGGGCTGCAATAAGGCCTTCTGTATGTGCTCAAAGTGAGGAGCTGTTCATTTCAATGAAACCAGATTCAACTCCCACTGTGTTGGCAGATGTCGAATTGGAAGAAAATCTTTTTTTATAATTTCTGCCTTCTCGTAAAGAAGGATCTTCTTGTTGGTCCCTTCCCGCATGCTGTAGTAGAGGTAAGATGAACTTTAATGGACAAGAATCGCAGGTTTGACTGAGCCAAATGGAGTAAATAAGGAATGGTTTCTTAACTGTAATCCTAGTTTTCTCTCAGGGAAATCTCCATTTGAATCAAAAGCACTGAATAGTCGTGGCCACATGTGGGTATCCCGGAGCAGATCTTTCACTCACATTTACTTCGGAAATACCAGGAGGAATATTTGACAAACATTTAACGATTGCTTCTTTTTAAAAATAAGAAAAGGGGAAATATATGGCAAAGAAGAAGTTCCGAACCTTCGATAACGATGTATCCGTAAGAGACATATTGTGAGAAGCTGGCTTAGTATATGGTGCACATTTATCTAAGTAGGCACCCTGCACTAATCCAGACTACCCTTATGGTGATTTTAGTGGTCTTAGACAAACTTAGAACGCTCTTTAAGTGGTAGCTGTGGTGAGCAGCCGTCATTCTTAGTCCGGAAGAAGTGTAAAGCAGCTTGTTTTACCAGAACATAATCTTATAGGTATAGATCAAGAGAAAAATAACCACAAAGGGTATTTATAAAAATATGTATTTATTATAAGACACTCCCTAATAAATACAGATATCTCCTACACGGAGATATACACAATGCACACAATACTTTTCAATAGAAACAGGTTAGTCGGATACACAGTGGTCACCAGGGGGAGATCAAACCATATACTAAAATTGTGGTATGTGAACCACGACTTGAGTCAAGGCTATACCCAGAAGACTTAGAAGTGCCGGTGACCCACGTAACCACCTGAGGTAAGTAACCAGGAACCCCACAGAGGCAGTGTGCAGAGTGGGAACACGACCGCATGCTCAATACAAGTCAATGAGTAAGTCGATGTTGCAATTTTAAAGAAGAAGGTCCCTTCCCAGTGGACTCTGACGAAACCCCGTGGAAGACAGAAGGTTGGAAAGCCACCCCACCCGTGGATACCTCTGGAACCAGGATATCTGCTTACGGGAAGCCGGGTGCACAGGTGTGAAGTGGCATCGGAAACCGCCATCAAACTCAATGGGAGACTTCAGGAAGATGCCACTGCTGGAGAAGGTGAAACTATTCGATGGAACCCACAGGTGAATTCAAGTTGAGAAGTACCTGCAAGCGGAGGGGACAGAGTTTATGCCACTCAGGAGGGACCAGGAGGCACAGAAGACGAATGCCCACCAATGTCGAGTGTCGCATGAGAGATGAAGGTGACCTCGGAGCTGTAGTTGTGAGGACCAAGCGACGCTGTGGAAGACCAGGAGCCGTTCACAAGTAGCCCCAAATCGGATGTCGAGAGCTGAGGGGCCAGTGTCCCTCGAGAATACCAAAAAGCCTTGGCAACTGCAAACAACGTGGAAAGTGAAGAAGGTGCAATGTTGGGGTCAGCAAGGTCCAGGTGACTCACCACAAGCAGGGGAGTCAGGGCGGGCCGAAAGCAATCAGGGAGCCCGCAGAAATCAAAGACGTTCCTCAGGAGGCACAGAAGTTGCAAGAGGACCTCAAGAGGCTCACCAAAGATGCAGGCCCACGATGCAAGTGTTGCGCTGAGGACGAAGATCTTGGTCGCTGGAGGTTAGGGCTACTTGTAGCCCGAAGATCTTGGTGGAAGGAAGCCAACAAGCCTTTGAAACAGCAAGTCGACGCGGGGCATAGGGGTTCGGTTCCTGCGGCTCTGACGAGGGATACTGGCCTCAAACTTGGTGAGAGGACAGGGCAGGCATCAAGAGATGTGACAAACCACCACCTGTGTTGCTAAGCTTTTCAGTCCGTGGGAGCTCGGGATCAGCAGACCGGTCAGCTTCGTTGTGAGTCCTGCAGATGCAGGGAACTGACTCCTTCACTTCAACGGATATTCCTTCAGGTATCTTGGATGTCCACAGGCCTTGGAAGGTTCCTGTATGGAGCACAGGCACGGACGTTGCAGGAGACTAGCATGGTGACGAGACCAGGAGCAGCAAATCTCTTCCCAGTTGCAGTCTTGATGCCCAGAGTGAATTCCAGTGAAGTTCAGAATGCCCAGACAGTCGAAGTAGAAGTGGTGTCTTGAAATTAATCTTATCCCTACAAGTAAGCCCTTAAGTACCCTAAAGAAAGGGTTTGTGAAGATTCAGGGATCCCTCCCTGGGGAGCGGTCGCACAGTGGGGAAGATACTCCCACATCCTTTGTCCAGTTTCGTGCCAGAGCGGGAGCCAACGGATCCCTGAGCTGGTTTGAACTGCACTATGCGTGGAGGGCACCAAGTGTGCCCTTCAAGCAGACTGAGTGGCGCTGGCAAGCTCTCCCACCCAGCACCTCCCTGTGACAGGATACCAATTGTTCTGCCTCCCTCTGCTTGAGCGTGGCTCATCAGAGGGATGGCAGAATTGTGTCTCTGGTCAGCTGCAGTCATATTGTGCTGTTCGGGGCTAGAAGACTAGTACTGGGGGCACTGAGGGCCTCCCAGAGGAGCTTTACAGTGCATGGAATCATACCTCCTACACCGTTTATGGTGTGGGAGGTATGATTCCAACATGTTTGACACCAAACATGACAGGTTTCATTACAGCCCGTTTAGAGTTGGTCATCGCGTAATGACGCATGGCCACTATGTATCATAATGGCTGATGCAGTTACAATCCGGGAGAATAGACGTCAAAGGTTGTAGGGGTGTCCTGCTCAGGCAGGGGCACCCTCACACTTAGAACCAAGCACCCTGCCTTCAGGATTGAAAGGCCTGCTTTAGGGGTGACATGTAGGTTTTAAGTGCAGTGACCTCCGATATAGAGGTAAAATTACTTTATTTGATTTGGTTTAAATAATAAAAAGAGCGGCTTAACTGCTAAAACACAAACAGAGAATACATAAAATTCATGAGCAAAGTACAAATTAGTTAATAGATTCTCATTTAAAATTTGTGATAAAAACTTTTTTTTGTTAAAAAAAAAAACACAGTACAGTTGGTTCCTTCGGTCTTGTAATAGCGAGTCTAGATATGAGATATATAATTCTTATGCTGGCTTTGGGCTAATTGTCTGGACTTTTTCACATTACTTGCTTTGCCAGTTCAAGTTCTCTAGCTCTCTTTTCTAATTTGTTTCCTGCTAAACTCAAAAACTTTAATGCTTTACATGCCAATTGCACAGTTGACCCTCCTAAACATTTTATTATGGATGATCTGCAAGTCCTTATCTGTTCTTTTTTCATTAACTGCCGCAAAAGTTCTTTCCATAGATGATAATGCCAGACAAATACAGAGTAAGTGGAGCAATGATTCGTCTCCTTGTCCGCAAAGGCGGCAGACCATTGAGGGCGAGGTCCGTTTCCATTTTGGGATTAGATCTTTAATTGGGTACACTCAGAAGTTGCTGCTTCATTCGATTTGCAAAATGTTCCGAAAGGTATGATTGAGGCTATAACATTTTGTATGTTGGCAACACAAGCCATGCATTGATTTTCATCGTCAATAAAGCTTTATCCTGTTCTTGAGATATTTGATTGGTTGTTTTGTTGACTATTTGTTTAAACTCCGGATAGGATGGTATTGTGTGCCAGGCTTCCTCTAACTTTAGGGCCACAATCGATTGCTTTAAGAATGAATAAACTGAATTACTCAATTTGGATTGCTTTTCAACATCCAGCCAACAATAATGTGTAAGAGAGTCTTCCTCTGCTGCCCGCATTCTCAAATAAAATTTAACTAGCGCGTCTTGACATGATCTGTTTTTTAACCCAAATTCTAGTCTGATCCGGGCTTGAAAAGTATGACGCAGAATTTTAAATAGATTTTAAAGAGACTCGTTTGGGCGATGTTCAGAGTTGTTGCGTCCTTTGTGTTTAGGAGTTCTGAACTGTAAGTGATTGAAGGTAAAAATGTTGCTGCCACGACCTTTAGTAAGTGAGTCGTTGAACAGTCACTGAGTTTTTATTGCAGGGTTTTAAATGCAAATAATAGCCGTTTGGCTTTTGTTTTCCGCTGTTCTTGGTGTTGCTTGTAATTAAGGTGGCAATCCAAAATTAATCCCAGATATTTATATGTTCCCTCCTGGTCCAGGCGGTTGCTGTTGATCGTCCAAGTGATTTTTTTTTATGTGGAGTCGAAAAACTCATGACCTTTGTTTTTTTAAAGTTTATGTATAGTTGGTTTGAGGCTGTGTATTCTACTAGTTTGTTTATCAGACATTGGAGGCCACGAGGCGTTTGGGATAGCAGCACAATATCATCAGCGTATTGCAAACTTGCTATTCTCACATTCCCCAGTTTTTGGGGATCACCTAATGTTGAACGTAAGTGGTTGTCTAGGTCGGCTATATATATATTAAATAAACAGGGGGCTAGAATGCACCCCTGTTTTAAGCTATTTGTGGTGGTAATTTTATTTAAGGTTCAACCATCTTCCTTTTTTATTTGAACCCATGTTTTTGAGTAGAGATTAATTATTGCATTCAGTAAGTTTGTGGGGGCTCCCCAGGATTCCATTTTTGCCCACAAGGCTTGTCTGGGGATCTTGTGCAAGGCTGTCTTAAGATCCACAAAACATGCATACAGAACTTTTGAATTGCCAATGGATTGATTGGCCAAAAGTGTAACGGCAGATATGTTTGTTAAAGTGCCCATTCCGGCTCGGAAGCCTGTCTGTGTGTTGGTGATCAATTTGATGTTGTCTACCCAATCCTCTAGGTCTTTCATCAAGTTTGCAGGGTAGATGTTTGCCTCAACGTCAATGAGGGCTATTAACCTATAATTTGAAGGATTTGCACAAGCCCCTGATTTGAATATTGGATGTAATATGCTAACTCGCCAAGAATCTGGGACAGTGTGATATTCCAAAATATGAGCAAACAGTATTGCTAGGTGGTTAGACCAAAATGCGAAGTCTTTTTTAAATAGGGCGTTGGGCAAGCCTTTTGGTCCCGGTGCCCCGTCAGATCTCTGTTTTTTTATAACATTCAGGACTTGTTTTTGTGTGATCTGAATGTTGGCAATTGATTGATCTGGCCCTGGTGTTTCAGGAGGGCCTCGCTGAGATGTACCTTCCTTTTGTTTGAATTGTGGATTACTGTGATGTTTGAGATTCAGTTTGCAAGTCGTGAGATCTGGGGTCTGTGAGGCTGATTTTGGTTTCTCAGCCGTCCTCTGCTCTCCAATTGGCGTCTCACTAGAGGTACTGTCATATAGCTAATTCTTTTCTTTATACTGTGTTAAGTTAGCATGAGCTTATTAAATGTTTAAACACCATTTTACCTTTCTGCCTCCTTTTGCACATGACACATAATTGTTGTTTTAGCTTTCAACCCAGAAGAGCTTCGTGATTTACTTGAGAAATAATATGTTATTGCTCTGATATCAGTTTTGCTCGTTACACTGTCTGCACAGTGAGTGCTGAAGGCTGCAAGGATAACTTGACACGATGTTGTGAGGTCTGATCTTCGCACTACCATAGACATAACACACATGCTACTGCCAAAATCTGGCTCTAGGCAGGTTTTTTATTGTGCTGAACACACACGTAACACACTTTATGGTGCTTCGCATGCAGAGAGCTGGTGGAAGATGATGTGATCCTCCGCCACTGAGATTTTGAGGTATGGGCCCGCCCTGCTAAAACCCAAATGAGACCTTCATAGATATAAAATACTATGCTAAATAGGGAGGGTGAGAATTAGGTGTTGTTAACTCCTATTCATTACAGCATTTCAGTATGCTGTCACCATTCGCCTTTTATGGACTAATAACTATGCTGATAACTTTGTTGCTTATAATATGTTTGCTAGTATTGTACAAGATACTGCGTTTGAGAACCTGCATTAGTAAAGAAATTTTTCAAATATGCACGTGTCCTCATTTACTCCATGTTCTGGTTTGCAATGATTATATAACGAAAGAGTGTTCATGTGTTCCACGATATCTGAGGTAATCTAAGTTCATGTTCTGGTCTGTCTAAGCATTGGGAGTTTGTTATGACCAATGAGACACTGTAGCTAGCTCGGTAAGGGGATTTTGGATACTGAGGTGAGTTTTGGGTCATCCTAATTCACCGAGGTTCCAGGTCTCTATGCACAGTACTGTAGGAGAACAGAATTCCCGCTACATGGCGCCCATATGTTGTTGGCCTTATATCATGACACTCTAGTAGTATATCATTCAATCCTTGACCCCTTCACTGCTGTTTCCGGAAAACGGTGGTGTCGGAACAAACCTACCTATTTTTAGAATGGGTCTTTTCAAGCTTGAATATTAACCAAACGGTTTCCTTGAATTACTACCCAGTTGTGCTACAAAGTTTACTTTGTTTTTCGTATTTCCTGTGCTGTCATGGCTGCTGTGGACATTCCGCAGCATAGTCGCATTGCCGTGCGAGATCATTTGCGGATGTACAATATGCCTTTGGAAGGCTTGGCTGTGATCATGGTGGTGAGTGCGGATGCTGCTTACCCTTACAAACAGTTTTATTCGTGGGTGACGTTTCCGGCGGTGGACGTGAATTCTGGTGTGTTCCACACATACACTCCCACAGCTGTACCTAATGAGTATACTCCGTACAGATCACAGGAAGTTCCTATTGACGTTTGGCAGCATGGAGTTTGGTTTGGTGGCGCCCTACTCCATTCTTTGAACGCTCTGAGGTTAGGTCCTTTGTCCATTCCAGGCGCTAGTTGGCCTGTTTTGGCTGGATTTACTCCTCATCCTCTACACGGCAATTGTAACGTGGCTGAACTTCGACGATTACATGTAGTCGCAATCGCGTGATTAGAGCATTAGTGCATTACATGGGCCGTAATCTTCCAGGTGGAGCCCCGGGGGGTGCGGCGCTTCCGGCCGGACAGGGTGGTTTAAAACTCAGTCCCGTCATGGTCAATGCCGTAATGGGCAAGAAGCCCCAGGATAAGGATGATTTTCCTTTCTGGCTTGCCGAGAAATTTGACCAGCTGGAAGCTGTATTTCCTAACACAACTCCTGGTGAAAAGCACTGGATTCTTACGCTTAGTTTGCCGAAAGATTTGACCCCTTAGCTTGTTGACTGTGAGACCTGGGGTAAGACTTTTGCAGCGGTCTATGCTAGGTGCTACGGCACCACGTCAATGTCCGTGCTGTCTACAGTTGTTAAACGTGTTCAAGATGATCACGGACCGGAGTCTGCGGTAGAATTGGGCATGCACCTGTGTGGCACCTTTGATGTAGTTTGCGATATGATCCTTGCTAATGTCAAGGGGGATGCAGTGAACTTTCAGGTTGCTAACGCGTTGGCGGCGCTTCCCGATGCTGAGAAACCCCGACAGTTAGCGAAAATTATTGTGGCGGCTTATAAAACCGTGGGTTGCAATAGTAAGGGTCTTAAGCCTTTTTCTGTTAAGGAGAAAAAGCAGCCCCAGGAACAAACTTCGGAAACAGAAGTTCAGCCCAAGTCCAAAAAACAGAATTGGCCTAAAAAAGAGAAACAGAGTAAGCAACAGCAACAACAACAAACCCAGGCTTTTCGTCCTGCGTCCTCGTTGCCTGCGCAGTCGGAAAGTGTTAATGACTTGCGCGATCGCGCGACGATTAAAACTCCTGATCGATTTCAGGCTTCTGACCAACGCTCTCCTCGTTCCTTTCAGGACTCATCGGCCCGACAACTGGTGGAGGAGGGGGGGGGGGGGGGGGGGGGGCGGCGGCAGGGGTCGGGGTGGCCAGCAAGGACGTGACCAGCCCCGCCCGAGAAACGGTGCTGAAAAGCAGGAAGGCTCGACGCCTAAGAGACCGCAGTTTGCAAAGAAGAAAGTTGCAGCCTTAACAGCGCATCGTTATGCCACAGATTGTGAGAACGCGGCTTCGGAATCTGACGTGGGCTCTGACCTTGCTGGACAGCGCGGCGGAGATTACCATAGTGAGAGAGGCCCTCCGTCCACTACTGAAGGTGACAGCGACTGATACTTATGTTGGTATTGAAACAGCTGATACAAGAGTTGCTCCCCCTGATAGACTTTTTGAAATTGTCCTGTTAATCGAGGGTGACATACAGCGAACCATTAAAGGGGTATTTTGGGAAAATCTTTCGTCTACATATGACATTTTGCTTTCGGAGGCTGACTGGCCCCCACCTTTTGTGCTCGCAGCGCCGCGAGAGGAGGAGGTAATCCTCCCCAGTTTCGCGAACACTGTCTCGAAAGAGGATGCGCTGCATTTTGCAGAAGAGTGGGCTCTGGCTCTAGCACCGGCTGTGTACCGCAATCAATGTGGTTGGGATAAATTGTCCCCATGCCACGAGATTCCTTTACGGTCTCAGCCACAACCTCAACCTCAATATCCCATACGGCGTGAAGCAAAGGCTTCCGTCGCGGCTATCCTTGAACAATTGGAATATCAAGGTGTAATTGAAACGTGTGTGTCACCAATGAATAACCCTCTTTTTTACTGTGAACAAGCCAGACGGTTCATATCGCTTGGTGTTGGATTACCGACATTTAAACTCGCATTGCCGTAACTGTGCAGTACAGAATACTCACGGCTCTGCCCTAGTGAATAGTCTTGTGCGTAAGCGGTTTAAAACCACGCTTGACATTTCCAATGGTTTTTATGCCCATAGATTGGATGGTCTAAGTTCCCAATGGACCTCCTTTACTTGCGGCAGTGTCCATTAACAATTTCGGCGTTTACCTATGGGCTATAAGAATAGTCCTGGGATTTTCACTACCCGCATTGTCTCTTTTGGAGAGAATCGACCCAGATGCTTGTTCGTATGTGGATGACATATATCTCACAGACGACGAACTTTGGGAGCATCTGTGTCGAGTCAAAGGGATTATTTGTACCTTTGCCAACTTGGGTTACAAATTAAACTTTGCAAAATCGCACATTGCAGAGTACACAGTGTTGTTTCTGGGCTACGAGCTCAACAATGAGGGAAAGGAATTGGCTCCTCACTTCCTGGAGAAATGCGCACAACTGCGCGCTCCGACAACACTGAAAAAATTACAATCTTTACTGGGCTTCTTGAATTTCAGGAGGACATACATTCCGGAATATACCCAGCGTATCAAGCCTTTGTATGCTTTGATACAACCATCTTTTTCCAAATCATGCTGGCTGCCTGAGCATTCAGCTATTCTGCAGTCTTTGCAAGCTTATCTGCTCGCTTCTAAATTCTTACTGACTCGTGATAACCAGACCAACCTGGTGATAAGAATTATCCCTGGGACGGTAGGTTTCACGTACCTGACTATTAATGAAGGAGACACAGTACCTATTGCTTACAAGTCACACTTGTACACTTCGGCTGAGTTGCGCTTTTCCGCTGTGGAGAAAGTTTTGACGGCTGTGCAGATGGCAATTCTTAAGGAACGTGCCCTGTCACAGGGAGAGCGCATGTTGGTTGTAACCCCGTGTCCTGCCTTGGAGGCAGTTACGAAGGCCAGTATACCAAATTCCAAAGCTTTGCACCCTCGGTGGATTCAATGGGCTGCTTCCTTGACGTCCCAGGATGTCACGTTTATTTTTGACGCCTCGCTGAGGTCGCAGGAGTACTTACAGTATGAATTCGTTCATCCAGCTCCTTTAGCAATGCGGCCTTTGGAGGATTTCCATTGCATCATTTACACTGATGGTTCGGCGCAGGTTGCGCATGGCTCTAAACATGCCTACGTTTCCGCATGCGCCATTGTGGTCGGTGCCATGGTGAACGATGAGTTAAAGTCCAGTGTCGTGCACACGCAGATGCTAGGGGACTGCACCGCACAATTAGCAGAGCTTCGTGCTCTGATGCTTGCATTGGAGTACGCAGATTCTGGTGTGACAACTTTAATCGTAAGTGATTCTTACTACTGTGTCCAGTCTTACAATGAGAACTTGTTCTTTTGGATTCAGAATGACTTTAGTGATTCCAAGGGTAGCACAATAAAACACAAAATGATCTGGGTCCGAGTGGCTGAGCTTAAAGAGCAGTTGCCACTTGTGTTTGCGATTCATACTCTCGGCCATCAGCGTGTAGGAGGCCACGCTGTCGGTAACTCGCTTGCTGATAAATCGGCGAAATCTGCAGTATCAAAATATTTAGTTGCAGCAGTTACACGGTCCAAAAGTAAAATAGATGATGACATCTTGGCGGCTGTTGCTGCCACTGAGAAGGGAGGTAAATATCCTGCGGGGTTCCCTTCGAAGTACACATACCACTTAAGTCCCGATATGGTTCCTTATGTGAAAATTCCTGATGTTGGCGAACGTTTAATTCCCAACTCGGATCGCAGGGCTACGTTGATTACAGCGGCGCATGAAGGTGTGGCGTCTGCGCATGCGGGCGTCTCAGCCACGGTAACTCCGCTACAACAAAGGTTCTGGTGGCGGGGACTGTACAAACAGACGCACGATTATGTCCTTCAATGTGACATTTGCCAGCAGATCAAGCCTTCGACTGCTGGCCGTCCGCCTCAGACACAGTTGTACATATCTAATAAACCACTGGGTTGCGTTTATTTGGATCACTGCGGTCCTTTTTCTTCTGATACTGCGTATAAGTACATCTTAGTAGCAGTTGATTCATGCACACGCTTTTTGTGGGTATGGCCCCATCGCAGCACTGATTCACGGACTGTCATAAGAGATTTGCGTGTCTTTGTAGGGATTTTTGCCTGTGGTACCTTCCATTCGGATCAGGGTCCGGCTTTCGCCTCTAAGGCGTAAAAGTATGCTATGATTTCGTTGGGGGTCCAAGTCAAGTTTTCGTCTCCATACAGACCTGAGGGTAATAGTGTAGTGGAGCGAATGAACCGTGACTTAAAGCAATCTTTGACAGCACGAGTTATAGGCACTGGCAAAACTGGTTGGCCCATCTCAATGGCGTGCAGCGTGCTCTAAATAATCTCCCTAGAAGGTCTCTGGGTGGGCGGACCCCGTACGAAATGCTCTTTGGTATCAAGATGTATGTCCCTGACCTCGACGGTCTAGACTGCGTGGCTCATGCCGCGGCCTTTGACGTAGATGAACATTGCAATGTTTTACAGGATCTACAAAAGACCAGAGACAGTCTTGCAAAGGAACATTTGTCCTCCACATCGGATGATGCGTTGCAGATCCCGGTAGTTGGCTGGCTACCCAAAGTTGCATAACTGGTTCGAGAGAAGATCGATAACAAGAAAGAATTTGGTCCTTCCTATCGAGCACCGGTTCCCGTTCTTGGAGTGAAGGGCACAAGAACAGTCATTTTACCACCACTTTCAGGTCGTAAGGAAAACAGGTTTATCTCTATTGACAATGTCAAGATACACAGGGTGGCCGATTCTTCATAGTATGACACCGACGGTCTCCTGTCCTTCGATTGTGAGAAATTCTGTTTTGGCCACTACTTTTAATGCTGAGCCAGAAGTGGCCCAAGAGCTGCCTGCAATTTCCAATCCTTTATTAGATACTTATCATGTCAGTAACATTGATGATCTAGACTATGCCTATCCTGCTGATTTGTCAGTACCTGATTTACAGACGTTTGGCCACAGAATCCAGATTCCCATTTGACTCTGTTTCAGTGAATTCGAAAAAACCCTCAAGTCTAGCAACATATGCCACATTATTTAAAAAACATTTTTTGATCCCTCCATGGACTTATATTTGGCTGGTGCTTTTTTCAGTGTATCTTTTTATGTCAATTGGTTTTGTGTTTTATTTTTTCCGTCTGATCGATGGACACTATGTCGAGGAGAGAACATGCATTCAGTATCCTAATGGAACTTTGGCCCCCCTTTCCTCGTCCCATTCTGCACACAGACTGAAGAGAAACTTGAATTTTGTGATCATTGCTTGGCCAGTTCTTGATGGGATTGTGTGGGATGCAGTTAGATTTCAAATACATGGCCCTACTGAAGTAGTTAATGTCCCTAATGTACTGAGAGTGAACATGGGGGATGTGGTGAAACAAAACATACGTTCTGGTGATTGGGATGTTCAGGCCGTAGAATCATTATTCTCTGATTTGAAATATTATGCTGCCTTTGGTGCTGAAGATTTGTATTTAGAATCTGCTAATTATGGTGATTTATTTTGCTTTCAACATTATGGTAATCATTTTCTGCATAAAACGAGTTCCAGAAGGGGTATTGTAAATTACACACAGTGGGAACATTGCCCAGCACCTTTACAAGGCAGCTCCAGTACATTTTTGAAAAAGTACACTTATTTTACAGACTTTAATCAATCAAGTCCTGGGTCCTTTTATTTTAAAATGACACAAAAGTTCATGTCCAAAGTTAGACTTACTGACACTAAATTACTGTATTCGAAGTCCTTTCTAGACAAGTTAGCTGTAGAAGGCTACGAGCAATGGAAGGAAACCATTGACCTTAAATCGGTTTGGGGTACTAAAAATTGGCAGGTACAAGGCACTGAGGCTTTGCACCGTGCATGTCTCATCCCAAATCATATGTTGTTTTTAAATTCTACTATTTCCCAGACAACATGCTTTGGATTGGCTACTTCTAAAAAATTAAATACACCAATTATCCCCGAATTGGAAGAATATTCCGGTTGGAGTAATTTCACAAAATTGTCCATTCGTGATTTACAAACAAAGTTGCACAATTCATCCTTTAATGTATCCAGTTTGGATCCAAAGGGTTGGCTGATGTGGCATAGAAGCTCTGATTCTTGCAACGTCGCTTTCTAGGTTTGACTAAAGGTTTTACACAAGTCAGGCCTGATCCCCGTTTCGATACTGATCATTCTGTCACCACTTACTCAGTTGGCAAATTATGTCAGAATTGGCTGCAACATTCTACGTTGGCTGCAGTTAAATTACATCTTTCCAAGTTGACTGATAATGTTGATTTAAACGATTTCATAAAAGGCCCGGCTAGTGGTAGATCTAAACGGTGGATATATGCAGTTTACAATGAAATCTGGAAACTTTCACAAATTGAGGCTGCTAAACGCCTTAGAGCTATTGATCAAGCAAATTTGGAAAAAGTGCTTGCAGTTGTCGATAACAGTATTAACATGCTTTCTTCCCGCATCTACACGTTGAATAATATTGTATCATCTGTTGTTGATATAGTAAATGATGAAGTGTCTCTGTTATACCATGGTCAAAATCAATTGCGTTCTATAATGCAATTTACGTGGACCCTGCAGACGCTTAAGGCTGGCAGAGTGCCCTGGAATTACATGAACGTATCCTCCCTCTTTGCCCCTTTTAATTTGACTGACAAACAGCGCATGCTTTCAATGCGTGATGCATCCTTTTCCATGTTACACATTGAGAGGTTAGAATCTTTACCTTTCTCTGTAGCTGAGCCCACTTCTGCAACGTGGCTTATCCACGGATTAATCACATTACCATTTGCCTTGTACAAGTTTACTACTTGTATGCGATATATTGCGATAGGGAGATATGAACCGTTAGGCAGCTCATTCCTCCACGAGGCATGGTCTCTTCCATTTACTTATAGATGCCTTAAAGAGGATAAGGAAGTGTATCTGAAAGGGGAGGAATGCACAGAGTCCCCTGACCATTCATTGATATGCAGACACATCCAGCTACATGGTTCCTGTAATCAGGACCGGCCTAATTTAGCCTGTGTTTTGAAAGGAACTCCGGTTCCCGCAATCGTTCCCACATTCACATTACTGGCAAACGGTAGTTATTTACTGTTGAATAACGAAGAGTGTTGTGGTTTGATGAAAGGTATCGCTTATGTGGTAACTGTATCAGAACGTGTTGTCTGTTGCAAAAACGTTCTGTATCCCCCTACGCATGGGAATTCAGATGTTTCCATATGGCCGCGCATCCCAACCTTGAAAGCGGAGTTCAATGGCATGAGTAGAATAAGAGCCCTTTTGTTCAAAAAGAGGTGGCCCTGAGTTCGGCCCGAGAAACATTCGTCCTTCACATAGCTAACACGCGCACAGAGTTGCAGGCGCTTTTAAATACTGATTTACCGTTACATTTTAGCGAGCTGGTTCATCAAATCTTTAATGCCTCCTCCACTTCTGGCCTGGCTCACTTTTTTAAATTAGTTAGCAGTGGTCTCGTGACTTCATTCGAGAAAATATTTGGAGTCATCCCTGCCTTCTTTCATTCTTTATTTTCAAGTCTGTTTGGTGGCTTCCCTGTTTTGCTAGCATTAGCTGCGGGCGTTTTGGTGATATTTTGCTTTATTAAACATGGATGCCCGTCCTGCGCTGGAAGACGCAGAGCCCCTCCTGCGACTGTTTCGCAACCGGATGCTTGATTACTATGGCACCCTGCCGCTGGCGACTTTGAGCACGGCATTTGGATTATCGTTTCGATTTTCCTATTTCACATGTGTCTAGCCTGTGTTTCATTGCCTGAGCTGCGATTTCGACTGGGCCCTTGATTTGTGTGTCTGCTTGACGGTGTCTCCTAACGTCGATTTTAATAATCTGATGAGCCCCGTAGTTGCTCACGAGTTGGTTTGTACTGGCGAAAGGATTATGTCCTTGGCAGCGATGCATGGACTAATGGGTCATTGGGACATACTCGCAGCGGCGCATGAGTTCTTGGCGCAGAGCTTTCTTGAGAACCCACTGAGTTGTCCTCTGAGGATGCTAGAGGATCCAGTGCTGGAGGAGCACATAAGTTCTTTGCCTCTACTTAATTGGATGGCTGAACTGTTTTTGGATGATGACAGTGATTTCATACTGGAGGCTGTTGCTGCATATTTTGCATATTCGGTCCTGTCATGAGATGCCTTGGAGACTTTTAATTTTTAGATACGTACCTGTTCATATTTTTGGAAGGTGCCTTTTTCTTACGAACAATTCTTTTTATACGCCCCAGGCCTATTGACTTCAACTAGGGGGCCTTGTATTGAAAAGTTTAGACCATTCCGTTTGGCCACTGTAGGCAGTCATATATACTTATGAAAATTAGTTTAGCTCATTTATAATTGAACTCTGCTTTCAGGTTATGCCCCTGTTCAGGTCTTACCTTACCTTGATTTTTGGCCGTGCTCGGATCATTGGGGGGGGGGGGGGGGGGGGTGTTATATAGCTAATTCTTTTCTATATACTGTGTTAAGTTAGCATGAGCTTATTAAATGTTTAAACACCATTTTACCTTTCTGCCTCCTTTTGCACACGACACATAATTGTTGTTTTAGCTTTCAACCCAGAAGAGCTTCGTGATTTACTTGAGAAATAATATGTTATTGCTCTGATATCAGTTTTGCTCGTTACACTGTCTGCACAGTGAGTGCTGAAGGCTGCAAGGATAATTCGACACGATGTTGTTGTGAGGTCTGATGTTCGCACTCCCATAGACATAACACACATGCTGCTGCCAAAATCTGGCTATAGGCGGGTTTTATATTGTTGTGCTGAACACACACATAACACACTTGATGGTGCTTTGCTTGCAGAGAGCTGGTGGAAGATGATGTGATCCTCTGCCACCGAGATTTTGAGGTATGGGCCCGCCCTGCTAAAATCCAAATGAGATCTTCATAGATATAAAATTCTATGCTAAATAGGGAGGGTGAGAATTAGGTGTTGTTAATTCCTATTCATTACAGCATTTTAGTATGCTGTCACCATTCGCCTTTTATGGACTAATAACTATGCTGATAACTTTGTTGCTTATAGTATGTTTGCTAGTATTGTACAAGATACTGCGTTTGAGAACCATGCATTATTAAATAAATATTTCAAATATGCACGTGTCCTCATTTACTCCATGTTCTGGTTTGCAATGATTATATAATGAAAGAGTGTTCATGTGTTCCACGATACCTGAGGTAATCTAAGTTCATGTTCTGGTCTGTCTAAGCATTGGGAGTTTGTTATGACCAATGAGACACCGTAGCTAGCTCGGTAAGGGGATTTTGGGTACTGAGGTGAGTTTTGGGTCATCCTAATGCACCGAGGTTCCAGGTCTCTATGCACAGTTCTGTAGGAGAACTGAATTACCGGTACAGTACTGCCATTGGATCGTTTCGCCTTCCATGTGTCGTTTTCAGAGGTAACTCTGGAGGCTTTCTGGGGGTTATATGTAGCTTCTATGTCAGCTCTCCATGCATGCTCTGTTATATCTGAGTTGTAATGCTGTTTTTTTCCGTTTGGTAAGACATTAATTTGGGCCCAAAACTCCTTGGAGTTTTGTTGTCGGCTGACAAAGCATTTTTGTCCTAAACTGCTCACTGTATATATTATTTGCTGCCCGAATCTTTTTTTTTAAGTCGCTTTTCATTTGTTTAATTGTGGTCAGGGCCTCCCGAGACGGTTGTTGTCCGTAAGTTCGCTTTATTTAGTTTTTTTTATCCTTAAAGTGTAAGTGTACCATTCTGACCCACTGGTCCTGACAGCTTTTTGGTTTTTTAGACTGTATGAAAACTTTCTGTTCAAGCTGTTGTTGAATGTTTCCCAGGCCTTTATCCCTAATGGTTTTGCATCTGTGGTGGCCAAAAAAGCTGAGCAAAGCTCCATGATTTCGTCTACCGTATTATTGTTCCATGTTAGCCGGTTTAATGTGTGCAATTGAGTGAATTTTGTCAGGGCACTCGTTGGCCGGGACTTTTCTCTGAAGTTAGTTAATGTAAAAGATTGGGGGATACTGATCACTATCTACTCTATCTATTATTTGAAAATTCGTAATGAAGGGAAATAGGTCTGGGCCTACTACGTTTTTTCCTTGGGTTTGCAACAAGTTCATGTTAAAATCCCCGGACAGTATTATGTTGGCATGTGGGTATATTAACTTTAGGGTTTTAATAGCAGCTACCAATTATTGGATATCTCCCCCCCTTATGCTTGTAAGCTGGGAGCATGCAGATGTTCAAAATTAACAATGTGCAGGTGATGGAGACTGCGAGTTTAATACATTGCATCCAGCTTTAGTGTAAGTCGATATTTTCTTCTTCCCATAAAATATCTGTAGAGATGTATATTGATAGACCGCGCATGGCTCTTCCGTATGCTGAGTTCTTTTTAGCTGGATTTAAGTGTTCTTTAAATCCTACAATTAGGGTATATTATGTCTGCCAAGTTTCTTGTAATAGCAGTATATGGTATTGGAGGAAGAAGTCCGCAAAATCAATTTCCTCTATTTTTGAGGCTAGGCCATTCACGTTCCAGGAACAGATTTTAATGTCCTGCAATGTGTTTGGGTTTTTATGGGCTTCTATTCATGCTGCTCCTTGTTGTGTGTTTAGGGGTCTCCAATGCTGGTTGTCCTCTTTATTCACGGTTTCTAAATGTGAAATTGTAATCGTGATTTGTCTTATGAATTGGCGTCATCCTTTATTTGATCCGGATTCTCAGGGCCTTTTTTCTCCTTTTAATACGCCCTCTATACAATGAGGGTATTGTAGGGGGCTCGGGTAACGAGGAGGCTCCACTTTTTTTTAATTCTATACCCCATGCTGCAAATATCTCCTTGTGCCTCAAGATCTGTTCAACGACTGAGTGATTTATCCAGGTGGCTGTTGTTATTTCGGCCCCCATTTGGTTGAGGTTAGGTATAAATTTGATTCTTTCCAGGTCGCTGGATGAACTGTATCTCAGGGCTGGTAGAGATTGGAGTAGCCTTATTATTGCGCTTCGATTTAGTATGTCTTGGGCTCCTCTCTATTTATAATGTGGGATCAAATCTATCTGGCTTTGAGTAGTGAGCGATTGTGTTTTGTTATAGTAGATCAGGCTCCCTTTTGATACTTCTAATAGATCTTGATGATGTATTTCAACGTGATGGGTATGTTTGACTTGGTCTTGTTGTGTGTTTTCAATGGACTCTCTGGAGCTCTGGGGCTGTAAATTGGTTTGGGTTTCATCATTGCGATTTCTCGCCTGTGTGGCTCCTTTCCCACTTATTGCTATGTCCTGCATGTCAATTTCGTTTGTCGTTATGTTTGAGTCCTGTGAAGTTTGGATTGTGTCTGATTTTACGATTTATTTGCTTTTTGGATTGTTTTGTTCCTTCTCGGCGAGGACTTAAATATGTTGTATATTTTACTTGGCAACAAATTTTCCTTTTTTTTCCCCCATTGTGGTTTCTTGAGGCTGCGGCCTCTTTTATTGCCAGGTTGTTATGATCCAGCGCGCTGACTGTATCACTAATACTTTTATCTTTTCTTTTCTGGGTGGGTGTCAGTAATGGTTGTGGAGTAATTTGTTAAAATGTACTTTTCCTTGCTTTCCTCAAGCATTTTCGTTCCCGTTTTGAGAGGGGTATTTTCAAGCTTTTTTGTTCCTTGCTTTGTGCAACTTCCTTCAGTAAGTTACTTTGATTAAGAATTGGTGAGGAGCCTTCTAAATGCTGCTCTTCCTCTGGTCGTTCAGACTCTTCCTCAACGACTGGTAAGTTTCTGCATTCACCTTCTTAAAAGTTATTTTCCTCTTTTAATGGTTTAATATTAATGTTAGGGGTATCCCCATTAATTGTGTCTGCTTCCTTGAGGTCTTTTTCCGTAGATGTTGTGGAATTGAATTGTGTTTCCCTAACTGCCCCCAACAGCTCTGACATTATGTTTGGGACAGTTGCTAGCTTGTCAATTATTTGGTAGCAATGGCACATGTGGTATGTGATATGTGATATCCTGCGCTTGTTGTACCTTTGTTATCATAGCGTTTAAGTTGTGCAATTTTTGGTCTATCCCCTGCACATATAAGGTTAATACATTTAATAGCTCGACTTGAGTATCCAACTTGTCGGCATGGTAGGTTGTGGCTGAATCAATTGTTTTCATAGTGTCTAGTAGCTGATCCCAAAATGGTCCTGTTGATGGGCCTTCTAGTTGTTCCCTGAAGTGTTGTCCCTCTTGTTTCTTGCTGCTTCGTCGTTGTGCGGCTGATTTTTGTGCTAAGTCGCTGACTGGACTGAGTTGTTCAGTCTCATGGGAGGCTTTGGACGGAGGTCCATTTCTCTTTTGTTGAGATGGCACCTGCTTCAACTGATGTGCGGTTTGAAGTTTCTTAATTGGGGATTTCAGATTAATGGAGAGTTGTTCTTGTACATAGGTTGTTTGACCCCCAAAATTGGTCAAGAGGTTGGTCAAGTTGTGGGTCTGCTGATGTGTTTAGAAATGCACAGGAGGTATCTATGCTATCCTGCCAGAGCACCAGGTTATCCTCCGGGCTCTGCTCTTCGCGATACTGCTGCGCGGTTTGTTGGGCTGTTTTGTGTTGCTGGTTTTGTTGACTTAGTTGGTTTGATTGAGCCTGACAGGCCATTTGTTTGGACGTGGACATGGACGTGGACTCCCAGTTTAATCCCAGGTCGTTGTGGACTACAGCCTGGATGGACTGTTGATAGGATCCGTGATGATCGATTAGTGGGCTCTGAATGGGACTGACAAGGCTTGCATCTTCTGATGCAGAAAGCTTAAGGACCATTTGTTCTGTGCCTTCCTTATTTGCTGTTTTGCTGGCACTATCCTTGTGTGTCTCATAACCCACACTGCCCTCCTTGTACTTGAACTTCTTGGCTTCTTTTGCCTCCTTTGCTGCTTTGTGAGACTTTGGCTTCCCCGGGGATGAACTGCAACATACTTTTAAAAAGTCAGTAATGAGAGCAACATTGTTGGTTTTGGTGTTAATTTTGGCAGGGGAGCAAGTGGCGATAGTAAGGGTGTTGTTGTCTTCTTGGGTGTGGTCTATTTCGGTTTTGCTCTCCCTGTCTTTCTCTTGATCATGGTCTGGTTCCGAATCCAGTTCCTGCTCCATATCCCATAGCTTGCTGAGGTTTCCCAATTCTGTTTGGTTCTCTCCCTTCTCCTCTTTGAGTTTCTTTTTGTTGGAGGGCCAATGGCCCCCTGACTTTCCCTGATCTCATGGTGGATTATTTGCGCGAAATGGCGCACATTTTATTCTGTTTTGTTTTTGTTCCCCCTGGGCAGTGCGACTTGCTTTGATGTAATTTCCTTTCTCTTGTTGCTCTTATTGAGTTGCTTTATGGCTTTGGTTGCTGAGTCCCAAGCACCTAAGAACCTGAGTCCCAGGGCCAGGTGTTCTTGGGGTGTTGCTGTTACCGTTTACTTTAAGTGCTTTAAATACTTAAATACTTCCATGTGCTCCTAGTTTTAGTCTTTTGTACACTCCCAGGGTAAAAACCGGTGTACTTGACTTTGTTTATCTGCTTGCGTTCTTGCAGAATATAAGAGCTACAGAGGAGTGGGGGCGAGGGTAGAGGAATAGCTGGAGTGGCTCGGGTGAAAGGAGCGAAGGCAAGCGGGGGCACACTGGATGAGGTGGCAGCTGATCGTGCCTCCACCTCTGCCTCCACCTTTACCGTGAGCTCACACTTACTGTGGTGGCCGCGCTTGCTACTTACCGCTGACACCCCCCACGAAGCACTCTTGTCCTTTGCCTACATCCTCCCGACTTCCTTCCGGCTTCCTGGCTGCCGCTCTCTTAGTACAGCAGAACCGCGGGAAGTCAAGGACGTGGTGGCATTTCGCGGCAGCTGATGCAGCAGGTATGACAGCAGGTATGGCAAGGCGTTTTTTCCGTGCTCCCATTTTCCCCACGCTCGATAAAACAGACTCCGGGCCCCGCTGTATCGAGATCTGCGAGGGGAGGGAGCGGGAGCTGCGGGGGAGCTGTTGGCTGGCATCCTCCTCGCTGTGCGTGCTTGCTGCAATCGACTGACTGGTGTGTAGGATTTCCTGGCACCAATGATGTGAGAGATTCACTTAGATATACCCCTGCTCATCGGTGGATGGCGTTGATCGCCTACGCATCCGTCGTCATGGTCGCCATGATGACGCTGTGATGCCTACTTAGACACCGCCACTGAGTGCTGACGTCCATCCTGACATGATCTTCCATGCCAGAAGCTCAGAGCCATTAAAGACACTGACCACTGGTGCACCACAACTAGGGCCCTGTAAGTGAGTCCCCATCTCTAGAAGTCAGCTCGCAGAGCGGGAAGGATGGGTGGGGCAGTAAGGAATCTATAACGAACATATGTCGCTTCCAGATACATCGTTACCGAAGGTAAGTTGTTCATCTGTAAGAAACAGTTAGGTATAGCTTCCTTACCTTAGAATAGATACCCCAGCAATCCCAATCCCGGAGGAGGAACTACAAACTAAGTTCACACCAAAAAAGTCCTGAATGACAGAACGGGCAAAATAGCCGTCCCTCCATACCGGACCGTCCAGGCAGTAATGTCTGGTAAACGTGTGCATAGATGCCCACGTGGCCGCCTGGCAGATGTCAAGAAGTGGAACTCCACATGCAAAAGCAGTGGCTGCTGCCGTAGCCCTAGCAGAATGAGCACGTAGCCCCACTGAAGGTTCCTTTTTCGCTAAAGCGTAACAGATTTTGATACAAATTTTGATGCACAGAGAGGAAAGGGGGCTTAGAAGATAGAGCCTGAAGCTCACTCACCCTGCAAGCAGAGGTGATGGAAACAAGGAAAGCAGTTTTCAGAGTAAGATGCCGGAGAGGACAGTTGTGGAAGTTAAAACAAGATTCAAGTCCCATTGGGGCATTATGAAAGGAGATGGAATAAAGACTCTACGTGCCCAGTCCAGAGCCACAAGAATGACTTGGGCCCGGATGCGCTTGATCTTCTTGAGCACTCGGGGCAGAAGTGGTACAGGCGGAAAGGAGGCCACAGTTCCAATTGCGATGAAAAGCGTTGCTGAGCGAGTGCTGCCTTTGAAGCTGCCACGTGCAAAACTGCTGACATTGCGCGTTCTCTTTGGTGTCGAACAGATCTAAGCAAGGCTCTCCCCACCGCTGAAAGAGACCTTGCCCCACCTCAAGTGAAGACGCCATTCGTGATCTACCAGACACCGGCAGCAGAGTTTGTCCGCACTGGCGTTCAAAGAACCAGCCAGGTGTTGAACCACCAGGGTCATGCCCTGATGTTCCAGCCATGTCCAGAGGCGAAGAGTCTCTTGACAGAGTCCATGACCCCACCCAGTCCTGTTTGTTGCAGTACCACATGGCTGAGGTGATGTCTGAACACCTGCAATACTTTCCCTTTGAGTGAGGGAAGGAATGCTTTCAGTGCCAGGCGGATAGCAAGGAGCTCCAACAGGTTGATATGGAGCCCGGACTCTGCAGTAGACCAGACACCTCTGTTCTCCGCCTCATCCAGGTGGCCGCCCCATCCCAGGAGTGAAGCATCGGTCACCACTGTTAAGTCTTATTGGGAAAGAGAGGGATTTGCCTCTGACCTAAGCCAGGGTCGTTAACCACCACTGTTATTATTGTACATTTCCCTTCGAGATCTGGATGTAGTCAGAAAGATACCCCTAATGCTGCGCCCACTGGAACTTCAGGTCCCACTGCAGAGCTCGCATATGCCACCGGGTATGATCCATCAGCAGGATGCATGAGTCCATGAGGCCCAACAGCCTCAGGGTCATTCTCACCTTAATCTGGGATTGAGGCTTAACCCCTTCCCTGCTCATGACGAGCTCAGCTCATCATGAGGCACACTGGAGCTGTGCTTATGACTAGCTGAGCTCGTCATGAATAAAGAAGAATAGCAATTTCCAGCACAGGATGGGAATTGCCTTAGCAGCCAAGGTGTTAAACATCGGTATCATAGCTCGAATATCCGGGACTTGCTGCTCAGGAAGATAGGCCCGAAACTTCACTGTGTCCACAACAGCTCTGATGAAAGGGAGCGTCTGCGGGAAATCAGGTATGGCTTTCGGCACATTGATACTGAACCCCAGCGAGTGCAGGAGGTCCGCCGAGTCAACAGCCTGGGGCGAGCCCGCCTTAAACAGCCAGTTGTTGCAATAGGCTGGAACTCCTGATCTGCGCAGATGAGAAGTGACCCCCGCAATCACTTTCATGAACACTCAAGGGGCACTGGAAAGGCCAAAGGGGAGCACAGTGAACTGAAAATGCTTGTGGACCAACGTGAACCGCAGATTGCGTCTGTGGGGTGGCAGGTCGAGAATACGGAACTAGGTGTCCTGCAAGTCCAACGGCAACATCCAGTCTCCAGGGTCGAGGGCAGACAAAACCTGAGCCAACGTGAGCATTTTGACCTTCTCCTGCCGGAGGAAGCGGTTGAGGGCCCGATGTCTAGATTAGGACACAGGCATTTGTCCTTCTTGGGCACCGGAAAGTAGTGGGAATTAGAACAAAAACCTACGTTTGGTGCAGGGACCCTCTCGATAGCTCCCTTGATCAAGAGAGCTGAGACTTCCTAGTGGAGAAGCGCCAAATGATCCTCCGGCATGCGATCAAAAGAAGGTGGCATGGAGGGAAGGGTAGTCTTGAAACGGAGAGATTAGCCCTTTCGGACTATTTGCAAAACCGACCTGTCCGATGTGATTGCAAATCATGACACCCACTGGCCGTTGATGGGCCTGAAACATCAGACTAGGACGGTTTGGAGGCTGGGGTGGGGGGGGGGGAGGTAGGGGGCTGGGCAGCTTGTGTGAGCCAGTGGCTTGACTGGGACGGACATGAGTGGGTGCCCCTTTCATGGCTAGACTGGAGTGGACAGGAAGACGGAGCACGGCCCAAACATCTGTCCATAGCCCGAGAATCTTTAAAGCGCTACAGCGCAGTCTGCTTTGTCCCCAAAAAGACGACGGCAGCAAAGGGCATGTCCAGCAAGTTGACTGGACATCCCCTGAAAAGACAGATGAATTCAACCATGAGTAGCGCCTAATGTTTACTGACATGCCAGTCGTTCTTCCTCGTTAGTTGGTGGTACCCAGTCCACATCTAATCGTGAATTTGGCTGCGTCTCTGCCACTGCCCGGGAGAGAACAGCCTGGGCCTCCTCCGGGCACTGAGGCAGCACCTGCGCCACCGTATACCAGATGGTGTGGGAGTATCGGCCCAAGAGGCAAGCGGAATTCACAGACTGGAGGAAGAGAACATGCAATTCCCAATGTGATCCAGCTTCTTGGATTCCCTATCTGGAGGAGCAGAAGGGAATGTGCTCTTCGAAGAGGAGGCTTGGACCACCAAGCTCTCTGGAGAAGGGTATTGGGTGAGGAAAACTGGTTCGCCCGGGGCTGGGCAATGGCGGCAGGCAATTATCCTTTCCACAGGAGCCACTGTGCTGGGCTTGGACCAGGTGCCCAGGAGGTCATCAGTGAGGGCTTCGTTGAAGGGCAGAAGGGGTTCCGAGGAGGTTGCTGTAGGCTGAAGCACCTCTGTCAGGAGGTTAATCCTGACTGCTACTGAAGGGAGGTTCTGGCCCAAGGCCTCGGCTGCCCTTCGCACCATCACAGCGTAGGGCGCTGCCTCCTTCGTAACCACAGTAGGGAGCAGAATTATGCCAAGGTCTGGAGAAGTGTCCAGACCACTGGCGTCACGTAGGGCCCCTCTCCGGGCCAGCTCTTCCAGCTGGTCTGCTGAATGGTCCAGCGACCCTTCCCAGTCTTTATCAGCACCTTCTGGGGGGATGGGGACACCAGGAATGAACAGCGGAACAAGGGGGTGGGGGTGGGGGGCTAGAGGATGGGGGTATCGTAGTCTGGATTGGTGCCAGGGAAGGTCGCGTGAGATCGACCAGCATCGAGCCCGGATCCACTGGCGCCGGGGCCACCGGCCTTGAAAGGCCAGGTCCTATGACCAACTCCGCGGGCCTGAAGGATCGCCGGCAGAGTTGGGCTGCCCAAAAACAAGGTGGAGGGCCTCGTAACATTTTCAAAGTTAGGCAGTGGATACTCCGTCTCTCGGAAACGGGGGAGACGCAGAGTCGTCCCTGAAGTAGGCCTGAGACAGAACCTTAGAGCGACAACGCTCCGGGTCCTGCGCCGCGGTGACCGATCAGAAGAAGGCGAAGAGCGTCTGCCAAGGAACTTGAGGACTTTGAGTTCGACGAGGTGTGATGGCTCCACGAGCAGTCTCAAGACCTTCCTTTTGAACGAGACCGGGAATGGGAACGACGTGGAGCCGAAAACCGGGCCTCCATTTCGGGACAGCTTCCGCAAAGACTTAGGATTCATGGCCCGGCAGTCGGAGCACACCTTCAGGTCATGGTTGCGGTCTAGACACCAAAGGCACATGAGGTGCGGATCCGTCACAGACATCAGCTTGTGACAGGAATGGCAAGGCTTGAGCCCGGTCCAGCGTTGGGACATCCCTCTCGCACCAGGAGTCGAAGTCTCGAAAAAGAAGTCGACAAAACGTTGAAAAAAGGCTTGTTAAAAAGTGACTAAGGGGTAGCTCTCTCCGGATATGCACTTGCCTGGCCCAGAAAAAGAAAAAACTGATGTCAGTGTGCAGGGGTGGCGTCTAAGTAGGCTCTGCAATGTCAACCAGGCGACCACGACGCCAACGACTGACATGCAGGGGTACTGCTAAGAAAAAATTCTCCTGATCCAGCCTGACGCCTGGGGGTAATTCTAAGGTAAGCAATCTATAACTAACTGTCTCTTTCAGATGAAGTTTCTGGTGCATACAGCATCTACCTGCAGATTCCTCATCTTTTGAAAAGAATCCCTAACCAGTCCCGCAGTCGGAAGTGAGTGCCTGTCTGTCTTTACTAAAAAATCTTGCTAAACAAAGAGCAAAGTGACTGTCTCGCCTCACTTCGGAGTCTAAGCAATAGTTCTTTGCAAAAGTGAGGAAGGAGGCCGAAGTTGCCGCTTCAAAGATGTCAACAACATGGACAAATCTAGCTAAAGCGGAAGTAGAAGATCTAGCTCTAGTGGAACCAACTCTTAAAAGTTCTGGAAGTTCTTTGAGAGCTATGGCGTAGCAGATCATAATGCAAAAGATGATCCATCGTGATAAAGTCCTTTTCTGTAGTGCTGTTTTTTTTTCTTTTATCTTGCACACATATCCAACAAACAGCTGATCATCCAGCTGGGGATCACAAGTCCTGTCCACATAAAAGCAAATAGCCACTTTGGGGTCTAATCGATGAAGCCTTGCCTCCCCTTTAGATGAATGTAGAGGAGGATGTAAAGAAGGAAGTGTGGTGGAATGGCCTTAGTAAAATGGTGTAACCACATTTGGCAGGCAAGCAGCTCGGATTCTCAAAACCAACTTGTCCTCATAGAAAGTCGTGAAAGGGGGCTTATGCTAACTCACTAACTTGTCTAGCAGATTTTATTGCCACTAGAAAAATTGCTTTAAAAGTAAGTAGTCTGAAAGGACAACTTAGTAAAGGTTTGAATGGGGAACATATAAGATAAGTAAGAACTAATTAAGATCCAACTGAGGCATATTGAACAGAGTGGGAGCGTATTATGCTTATACCGTGAGCACAGTGACGCAAGCTCAGAACTGCCCACGTACTCTTTTTTCCGTTGTCAAAAAATTGACTGGAGCAGACACTATCCCGACTCCCCCAGCTTTAGAGGAAGCCCAGTGTAACTCTATTGTGAAATTTTTCATTGCCAAGGTTGAGCGCATATACGACTCTATGAGCGCTCCCCTCACTGTAAAGGAACACCTACCGGGACAGGTTGCAGAGTCCGAACATCCACTTCCTGTGGCGAAGGTTATACACTGGCAATTGTTCGACGACACCTCATTCTTTTCCTGCCTAAGCAGTGTAAGATCTGGCTCACCTCGCGACCCTGTACCTGCGAAAATTCTCAAACTACTGGATCTTGAACCTCTGCGGGTTCTCATGAGACTCTTAAATGCCTCATTAATAGAGTCTCATGTGCCACAGGATTGGAAACACGCAATGGTTGTTCCTCTCCTAAAAAAAGCAGGAGCCGATGTGTCTAATCTTACCAATTTTAGACCTATATCCTTGTTGCCTGTTTTCTCTAAAATGCTGGAAAGGCATATTAACACTCAATTAAACCACCGTGTGGAAAGCTTGGGATTTTTACACCCTTCCCAGTCTGGCTTTCGTGCGCATCACTCCACAGAGACCGCCCTACTCGGGGTGACGGAGAGTCTACGACACGGTATCGACCGCGGGGAAACATTGCACTCATCCTTTTGGATTTGAGTACGGCGTTTGATACCGTGTCTCATTCCATCCTTTTGAATTCTCTCCGGTCCCTGGGAGTGGGCGGTCCGGCTTTGGCCTGGATTGCCTCCTTTTTAAGTGAGCGCACGTTCCAAGTCTTTTCCACTAAAGCCACATCTGCCACATGTCCATCGGTGCACGGCGTTCCGCAGGGGTTCATACTCAGCCCTTTGTTGTTCAACATCTATGTGAGACCCCTGGCTACCATTGCGGAGGACGCTGGGCTGACCATTTTTTCATACGCCGATGACACCCAAATTGTTTTTTCCCTTTCCAGCAGCGAGCAAAACAGTGTATCAATTCTGAAAAACGGATTGTCACATATAGCTGAGTGGATGCAGAAGCATCTCCTCAAACTAAACGGTGACAAAACCAAGATTCTCATCCTAGGGAAGCATAAAGATCTATGGGGCCTAAACATTGGCCCAGTGACATGGGACCCCTTCCCCAGCCAACTTCTGTGGTTCGCAACCTCGGATTTCTCATAGACAAGCTCTCCATGCGACAGCAGGCCACAAAGGTGGCCGCCATCTGCTTTGCCATTTTGCGATGGCTCCAGAAAAATTCTATGGATGCTGCCGCAAACCACCAGGAGAACAGTTGTCCAGGCGTTAGTAACATCTCGCCTGGACTATGGAAATGTCCTCTATCTCGGTGCCGACGCGGCCACCATTAACAAACTCCAGGTTGTCCAAAATGCGTCGGCCCGACTTCTTTGTAACATTCTGAGGAGATCATCGGCCACACAGGCCCTGCGCGACCTACACTGGCTTAGGATCCCCAGCCGTATTAAATTCAAAGCCCTATGCTATCTTTTTAAAATCAAGCAGGGTGTGGCCCCAAAATACTTGCAGAGTCTGGTCCAACCCTACAAGCCCAGTCGCACATTAATATCTTCTGCTAACTGCGACTTTGCTGTCCCAAGATTCAAGCTTGTAAGGATGGGGGGGGGGGGGGTCGGGCTTTCTCCCATCTAGGCCCCAAATATTGGAATGCGCTACCCATCACTTTGAAATCAGAATCTAACTTTCTTTGTTTTAGGAAAAATTTGAAAACCATACTATTCCAATGAACCTCAATAATGCTGCTTTAGCTGTCTTATGGTGCTGTTTAGAGGTCGTTTTTTTTTCTTCTTCAGTCTATCCCTTGCGCCGGGAAACCCACTGCGGGTAGCTGTTGCGCATTATAAGTTTTATAAAATAAATAAATAAAATATTTGTTAGTAAGTCCCTTAATAAACCTTAACACCATTGGAGACTTGAACAGAGAAGGTTGATGGCAGACAAATAGCCCTTGACTGTTGCAAATGCATAGCCTTGCTGCGACAAGGAATGAGCTAACAGCAAAATAGACAAATGGGCTTTTAATGGAGTCTATAAAATTCTACACCACTTTACAAACTTAGCCCATCTGCCAACATAAACCAACTTGGTGAAGTGTCTTCTGGCTGATAAAATAACATTCACCATATCGAGGTGGGGGGGGGAAAAAGAAGCAGTCAGATGGCGGGTAGGACCTGCGACTGCGAAAGGAGTTCTACCCTGTGAGGGAGACAGAGCAGAGGGCACAGTGAGGAGTACATGAGGTCTGTGTACTACAACCATTGGGGCTAGTCTGGGGCTGTTAATATGAGTTGGCCCAGCCTTGGTGAATCTTCCTCAGAACCCAAGGATTCAAAGGTATTGGGAGAGGGGGGGTTGGGGGGAGAGAGTATGAAACAGTCCAATTGAAACGTGTCCCCCAATGCTACCTGCATTACCTGAATACCTGAGGCTGCACAATGACGGATAATGTGTGTTATCGTGAGTGCCAAAAATGTCTATCTCAGGGGTCCCCGATAGCAAACAAATTTGAAGAACTGTTGTATTTCTATCTAGGACCCTAATTAGATATTCCCGATTCATGCCCTTGTGCGGTTATAATCAATAATATCCTTATAAATGCATAAGAATCATATCCATATTCAGTAATAGCCCATGCAGTCCATTAAACAAACCAAGCCTCCAGCAGCCCGGGAAATTCCCCCCTGCTCTTGTTTTGATTTGAACAAGAACTCCTGGAGTCCAGAAAGAACTGTTAGTTCTTAGTGACGTCTTATGTCCAACCTTGCGTCAAACCCGGCACCTTTCAGGTATAAAATACCAACAGTTGCCTTAAGCAAACACACGGTGGTTTGGAGCAGAGCGGCTATTTACTTGCCCGAGAGCCCAGCTGATGAGAGAGCCCACGGAAGCCGCCCCTCCCCTTTGACGCGCTGGAGAAGCTACTTTTTCTCACGCCCAGAAAATCCAGCTCCGGTGTTCCTGAGTTACTCTTGTGGGTTGCTGGGAGATCGAGTCCTGAAGAAAGAGATACCAGACCTCCCACATTCTATTACCAAGGTACGGAGCGGACTAAACCCTAAAGAGAATTCTTGATTCAGATCCTTGGCAAAAAACAATCTTAACCAACTTAACTTATACTGCTACTTACTTATTCCTTCCCAAGTATTAGGCTTAGGTAAGGTACATCGGGGTAGGCGTAGTTAGAAGCACCAGTTGAGTACGTTAGTCAATGGTTTTATGTATGTATATATATATTTTATCTATTTTAAAGTATCATATGGCTAAGAAACCATATCTATGCTTTTACAGTATTATTTCATAATACTACTTTTACTGTACGCACTTTACTTCATAATAAGTATTGCAATTGTGGCAAGTCATTTCTCTTGCATGAGAAAGAAGACTGCTCAATAAAATAACACCTTTTATTGAAAACGCCAGTCTCTCTATTTCTCTGCACTGTGGTGAAACTAAGTATGCACGATTGACGGAGTGAAATAGCTGCCTATTGTTTTCACACGACTCTAGAGATACACTCTATTCTGAGGGAGCAAAGTTGTCATGTTTGTATGGTTGTCAGAAGCTAATCCCTTCTTGTCTAATCCGGAGAGTTAACTCTTTCCTGAACATTCGAGAAAGTTTCTAGTGACCTCTGAGCTAGCTGGCGAAACTAATGAAGTCTAATGTAGTCAGTAGAGACCTAGTCGACCTCAGTCCTACGTCTACACTGCTGTTTATATTATTCCAATGCGCAGAGTCTATTGGGAATATAGGACCTACACTACATGGCGCCCAATGTTTGGTAAGGCGATAATCTAACACAAGACACTAGAGTAACTCAGTCGTGCTTTTTCACACAGAACCCTTTTTCCGTATAAACTCCAAAAGACGTCTGGAGTTGGTGAAAGGTTAATATCCACCGGAACTTAGTAGGAAGAGATTCCTATGTATTAGTTTTTGGTTTAGTCAACATTGAAGGATACAGTGTTTCAAAATATTGTGCACCTAATCTTTGTTTCCTTGAAACTTGATCTGCAACAAAGAGCTTTCTGTCAGTAAAAATGTCAGAAAGTGACGAAGAAAGGGAGCAAGCTAGAATAGCAGCTCAAATCATAGCAGATGACACAACCATCCAAGAAAATGACCCGAGTGCTATACTCATTCCGGTCAACGTAAGGAGAACTATAACTCTTAAACTTCTAGAAAATGGACTGACATCACATGGTGGTACAGTCATATTCGTGGTAGAGGCCCATGAATATCGGCAGACAGAGGTATTCAATTTGTGGATACACTTTCCAGCAGCAAACACTATAACAAAAGAATTTGACTATTTCAAAATAGACGAACCTGCGGATATATACACTCCTTTCGAGGACGTTGAAATCCCACTAAATTACCAAGAGCATCTGCTCTGGTTTAATGGCGCCCTAAAAAATCAAAATCACATCACCAGGCACGGTCCACTAGGTAGACCAGGAGCAACGTGGCCGGTTCTAGCCAGCTACACACCACATCCAGACATTGATCAAATGCTAGCCCGGGAACTTTTAGTTCAACTAAAACTATTAATTAAAATACATAGACAATTGGTCCAATATGTCATGCGGACTTCAACAGTCCAACCCACAATTAAGATTCCATAGCTGACCCCTCATCAGGGGAACAAAGAAAATCACACCACAGAACATACAATCATGTCTTGGTACCCACAAAACGGGAAAAAATTCCATTCTGGTTGGCACAGAAAATTACTCAAATAGAAGCAGTAATTCCAGATACTACTCCTACTGAGAAACACAGAATTCTGACTGTCTTCCAATGGGGATCGCACCACATGTGGAAGACTGTGACACTTGGGGCACAGTCTTTGCTTCAATATACACAAAATCACATGGTGTTCAGTCTATGACGGTTATACCAGATGCACTTAGACAGATTCAAAATGAATAGGGTCCAGAACCTGCTTTAACTCTGGGTATGAAATTATTGAAAGACTTCAAGCAGGTCTCGGCTATATTATTAGCAAACATAAAAGGAGAAGCAGCATCTGTGGCAATCCGCCAGAAATTGAAGGAGACAGATATAGCAGACCAACCATTTGAACTGGCCAGAATCATAGAAAAATCTTATGAAGAACTAGGAAGAGCTAGTTGGAGTTTTACTGGTTTCCCACCCAAACTAACTGAAAATCCTGAAAAAACCTTTATTAAAAATAATCTGAATACACCAAAAAGGAGCTGGGAGGGTAATAAACAGTCCACTCACAGGGAAAAACGATTCCAGTCCAGAGGAAGGTCTCCTCAACGGAGAGAAAAATCTCCAGACCGAGGAAACCAGTATCCCCAAAGGGAGCCCTCTGAAAAAAGATACAACCTTAGAGATAGGGATAAATTGAGAAAACCTGATAGATATCAAGATATTGATACAAGTCTCTCTCGATCCCTCTCACTCAATCTTTCTCGATCTTCCTCACAGAAATTGGAAAGAAGAGGACGGTCAGAACACAGAGAAGAGCACATCAAGTCCAAAGAGAAAGAACCTGCTCATCAGTGTAATAAATCACAATATCCCAGAAAGAAGGTAGCAAGTATTAAGATTAAACATGCCGAGGATTCTGAGGACACAGCTGAAAAACGGAGAATGGGCCCAGACAATGCTAGACAGCGCAGCAAAAGTGACCATAGCTTGCAAGATCCTGATGAATCATCTGGAGACAGTGGACACGAAGGAATACATTCAGGTGGAAACTGCAGATACCGGGGTTAGCAAACCCCATAAAATATATGAAATAACATTATGTACAGAGGGGGAAAAGACTACAGACACCTTAACTCCTGTTGTAAAACATTTGCAGTACAAAACTCACACAGTGCAGCACTAATGAATAACATTGTGCGCAAAAAATATAAAACAACATTAGATATCTCCAATGGATTCTTTTGTCAAAACATTGCACCTGAAAGCAGGTATTTGACCGCTTTCTCAATAATGGGGTCACAAATACACTTCTGTCGACTCCCACAGGGATTCAAGAATAGCCCAGGATTATTCTCAGCAAGGGTAACAGACTTACTATAAATATACGACAATGAGGCATTATCCTATGTCGATGACATCTATCTGACAGATGACGACCTGGAGACTCACTTTAAAAGAGTGAACACCATAATACTTGGGTTCGCTTCAGAGGGTTACAAATTCAACTTTAAAAAGTCACGAATTGCCCATCTAACTGTCCTGTTTTTAGGATATGAATTATCAAGTGAAGGCAAGAGCCTAGCTGACAATTTCTTAGAGAAATGTGCTGTACTCCAAGCACCAAAAACGCTGAAGAATTTACAATCAATACTAGGTTTCCTGAATTTCGGGAGAACATACATACTAAATTATGCAGAGAGAGTTAAGCCTCTCTATGAATTAATAAAACCTGATTTCAAACCAATAAATTGGACTCAAACACACAGAAATTTTAAGATCACTACAATTAGACATGTTAACTAAAACAAAATTGCAAACACGTGAAAACACACGTAATCTTGTAATCCGAGTAATCCCAGGAAGATGCGGATTCACATACCTAACCTCTAATGAGGGAGAAACGGTACCTATAGCTTACAAATCACATTTGTACACTAAAGCTGAAATGAAATCCAGTTCTACAGAAAAAATTCTGATTACGGTTCAAACGAACAAGTTACTTACCTTCGGTAACGCTTTTTCTGGTAGATACTATATCGGCCTGTGGATTCCTCACCTTGTGAATAGCCCCCTTGCGTCTGCAACATTCGGAAATTCTTTTCGTAGCCTCGCGCCGACGTGGATAGGACGTCACAGAGACACGGCTCCGCTCGCGACTCCGCTGACGTCACCGACGCCTATAATAGGCCCACGCCGGCGTGATGACATCAGTTCCGCCCTTTTTTCCGTGCCATCGAGGCACACGGACGGACCAATGACTTAAGCAATATACACAGTATACACAATAAACAATTGCCAAGGAGAAAACACATAGTGTGGAGCAAATGCAAGAAAGCAAATAAAGCAACTCCTTAACAATCCAATATAATAACAATATAATACAATAACTCTGGTAAAGAAGAGTGGACATCGGGGAGGCGGGTGGGTCAGTGAGGAATCCACAGGCAGATATAGTATCTACCAGAAAAAGCGTTACCGAAGGTAAGTAACTTGTTCTTCTGATAGATACATCTGCCGTGTGGATTCCTCACCTTGTGAATAGAGTCCCACAGCAGTCCCCACTCCCGGAGGAGGGTGTCCACTCTTCTAAACCAGGAAATCCTGAAGGACAGAGCGCGCAAAGTGACCGTCCCTCCTCACTTCGGTATCCAAGCAGTAATGCTTCGGGAAAGTGTGGAGGGAAGACCAGGTTGCCGCCCTACAAATGTCCAACACAGGAACACCTCTAGCCAAAGCTGAGGTTGACGACTTAGCTCTAGTAGAATGAGCCCTAATACCCTCTGGAGGATCCTTACCGGCCAAAGAGTAGCAGATCTTTATACACAGAACGATCCATCTTGATAAAGTTCTTTTATGGACCGCTCTTCCCTTCTTGCAGCCAGCAAAGCCAATGAAGAGTTGATCATCCAAGCGACAGTCTTTAGTTCTGTCCAAATAAAAAGACACCGCCCTCTTAGGGTCCAGACGGTGTAACCTCTCCTCCTCCTTGGAAGGATGCGGGGGAGGATAAAAGGTAGGGAGGGTAATTGATTGACCAAGGTGGAAAGGAGTCACCACCTTAGGAAG
Organism: Lissotriton vulgaris; assembly: GCF_964263255.1. Lineage (NCBI taxonomy): Eukaryota > Metazoa > Chordata > Amphibia > Caudata > Salamandridae > Lissotriton > Lissotriton vulgaris. The sequence goes on along the minus strand of NC_141700.1, from coordinate 728,076,969 downwards.
AAAAGCAGCCCTGGTCCTTAGAACCATCCGATCAGCATGTATGGTCAGGAACGGGGGCTTGGAACTTAGAGCCTGAAGCTCACTCACCCTCCTTGCCGAGGTTATTGCAACAAGGAAAACTGCCTTAAAGGTTAAAAGCCTCATAGGACATTTATGAAGAGGCTCAAAAAGAGAGACCATCAGAAAAGTCAAGACAAGATTCAAGTCCCACTGAGGAACAATAAAAGGAGTAAGAGGGAACTTGTTTACAAGACCCTTCAAAAACCTTAAAACTACAGGAGACTTAAAAAGAGAGGGCTGGTCAGGCAAACATATAAAAGCCGACCGAGCCGAAAGATAGCCCTTAACCGTGACAACTGCAAGCCCTTGTTGTGCCAAAGAAAGAGCAAACCGGAGCACATCTGACAAACGGGCTCTCAAAGGGTCAATTTCATTCTCACCACACCAAGTGACAAATCTAGACCATCTACATGAATAGACAGTCTTAGTGGAGACACGCCTGGCAGACAAGAAGACATCCACCACGTCAGGTGTGAGAGAATAGGAAATCAGGTTGCCCCGTTCAATCTCCAGGCATGAAGGTGCAATGTCTGGAGGTGGGGGTGTAGAACCTGCCCGTCCATCTGAGAGAGGAGGTCTGCCCTGAGAGGGAGACGGAGCGGCGGGTGAGAGGAGAGGTGGAGTAGATCTGTATACCACACCCTTCTTGGCCAATCCGGGGCGACCAATATAACTTGGGCCCGGTCTTGGCGAATCTTCCTCAGAACCAGAGGAATCAAGGGTATGGGAGGAAACGCGTAAAGGAGTTGATTTCCCCAACTCAACTGAAACGCGTCCCCCAAGGCTCCTTGCATCGGATACTGGAGACTGCAGAAAGACGGGCAGTGAGCATTCTCGCGAGTGGCAAATAGGTCCACCCGAGGAGTCTCCCACGTCCGAAAGACGTGACGAACCACCTCCGGGTGAAGCCTCCACTCATGGTCGGCAGAGAACTGCCGACTGAGACTGTCTGCACGCACGTTCAGAACTCCGGCCAGATGATTTGCCATCAGACAAATCCGGTGGTCCTGAACCCAGGACCAGAGACGCAGAGCCTCTCTGCAGAGACACTGCGACCCCACTCCTCCCTGCTTGTTGATGTACCACATCGCGGTCGTGTTGTCCGTCAGGACTTGGATCGACCGACCGCGAAGGGAAGGGAGGAAGGCCTTGAGCGCCAAACGTATCGCCCGAAACTCTAGAAGGTTGATGTGAAGCAACCTTTCCTCTGGAGACCAAAAACCCTTGACCTCCAGGTCCCCCAGATGAGCAGCCCACCCTAGAGTGGATGCATCCGCTATAACCGTGGCCACCGATGGAGGTAGATGGAAAAGCTTTCCTTGCGACAGATTGCCTTCCACGCTCCACCAAGACAGATCCGCTGCAGTTTCTCTGGAGATCTTCACCGACTCCCCGAGATCCCCGTTGTGCTGATACCACTACCTGCGGAGACACCACTGGAGTGCCCTCATGTGCCAGCGTGCATGGTTGACCAACAGAATGCAAGAAGCCATTAGACCGAGCAGGCGAAGGACCTTCAGGACTGGAACGACCGCTCCATTGTAAAATAAAGGAATCATTTCCTGAATGACGCGAATCCTTTGAGGAGGAGGGAATGCACGACAAACAGTAGTGTCCAGTACGGCACCTCTGAACAGGTTGCGCTGGGAGGGCACCAGGTGAGACTTGGGTACATTTATCGAAAAACCCAACCTGAACAACAACTGAGTTGTCTCTTGCAGATGATGGAGCACCGTCTCTGACGACTCCGCTTTGATCAGCCAGTCGTCCAAATAAGGGAACACAGGTATCCCCGACCTCCTGAGATGAGCTGCCACCACCGCCATCACCTTGGGGAAGACTCGAGGCGCAGTAGTAAGACTAAAAACGGAAGGACCGCAAACTGGTAGTGCTGCGACCCAACCGTGAAAAGGAGATACTTTCTGTGCGACTTCAGGATTGGTATGTGGAAATACGCATCCTACAAGTCGAGCGACACCATCCAGTCTCCTTCCATCAACGCTTGAAGAACCTGAACAAGGGTGAGCATCTTGAATTTCTCCTGCTTCAGATAGAGATTCAAGATCCTGAGATCCAGGATTGGACGAAGCCTGCCATCCTTTTTGGGGATCAGGAAATACCGGGAGTAGCATCCCTGACCCCTTTCCTGCTCTGGGACCACCTCTATCGCACCCTTTCGTAACACAGTTAGAACCTCCTCCTGCAGAAGAGACAGATGTTCCTCGGTGCAAAAACCTTGACAAGGAGGGTAAACAGGGGGGAATTCCCGAAAGGGAAGGGCATACCCATTTTCTACAAGATTGAGAACCCAAAGATCTGTCGTAACCGATTCCCAATCCTGTAGAAAATGGGTAAGCTGACCCCCAACCGGACCCACATGATCCTGAATAGCGGATCTAGGCCTGCTTTTCTGCGGCAGGGGGGTTGGAAGAGGTGGAGGAAGAGGAGGGCTGACGTCCACGAGGACGCGCTCTTTGCTTTCCCCTGTACGATCTGTACACTGAATTTTGCTGCTGCTGCTGTTGCTGCTGCTGTTGGCCTTGCCGGAAATTCCGAAAGGAGCGACCAAAGCCCCTGAACCTCCTGTTGGAAGAAGTGCCTCTGATCTGGAGACCCAAAGACTTAGCTGTTGCTCTGCAATCCTTGAATCTCTCAAGAGCCGCATCCGCCTTCTTTCCAAAGAGACCTGACCCATCAAAAGGAAGATCAAGCAAAGTCGCCTGAACATAAGCCGAAAAGTCCGATGACTTCAACCAGGCTGACCTCCTAGTGGCGACAGCAGTGCCCATAATACGAGTCACAGAGTCGGCAGTGTCAGACCACTTTGAATAACCTGGCGAGCTGCCGCCTGAGTATCAGAAATCACTTCCTCAAAATCCTTCCGGTTGGCATCAGGAATTTTTGGAACCAGGATACGCAAAGAGTCCATCAGGGCATGCACATACCTTCCCATTAGACAAGTGGCATTAGTTGACTTCAACACCATACTCGCCGATGAAAAGGTCTTTTTTGCAACCTGGTCCTGTTTCTTTGCTTCCTTTTCACAAGGAACCTGAGGAAAGGCACTAAGACTCTTTTTAGAACAGGCAGCCTGAATGACCAGGCTCTCCGGCGAAGGATGAGAAGACAGAAAAGCCGGGTCCTTAGGAGCAGCCCTGTACCTCCTCGCAACACTCTTAGAAACCGCAGGAGCCGACAAAGGTTTCTTCCACACCTCCATAATAGGATCTGTCAAGGCATCATTGAATGGAAGTAAAGGGCTCAACCACAGAATTCGGAGAATGCAAGACCTCAGTGAGGATATTGGACTTGAACTCCACTGTAGGCAGAGTCAATTGAAGAAGTTCAGCTGCCGTCCTCATAACTAGATGGTAAGGTTGGATATCCTTAGAAGGAGCACCAGAGCCTGAGGGCAACTCCCACTCTGGAGAGAAATCAAGAGTTCCTGAATCCGCCAACTCCTCAAAACAGCTCTCCTCCAATTCACCTTCTTCAACATCAGATTGTGAATCCATGTACCTCTGCTCTTCCAAAAGGCGTTGAGCTTCCCTTCTGGATCTCTCCTATACACGCCTTGCAGCCGGATCCACCTGCGGCTCCGACTGATTCGGGGCCGACGCCGGTATCGAATCCGATGGCACAGAAGAATGCCCTCGAGGGCGATCTGGAGAGGGCGACGCTGGAATCGGCGTCGACGACTTCGGCGGAGCCGGAAATTGCCAATGCGGCGTCTGAGCTGGCATGTAAGGCATGAATGGAGCAGGAGGATAGAGTGAGGAACACCCAGGTTGGAAGCTAAGGACCCATGGGACCCGAAGGTGCACCAGAGGGGCACCACGCCCTTGAGAAGACGCCATACATAGCGTTAAGAAACGCTGAAGGGTCCTGGCCTGGAGCAGGAAAGGGCGGCTGAAAAACATCAGGCCAGTCCTGAGGAGGGATCGGATTCGGCTCTTCAACAGGCGCAGAATCCACAACCTCCCGAGCCTCTTCCTCTTCACGGGCCGGGGACGGCGCCGGAGACGGATTCGGAGCCGGAGAGGGTACCGGAGCCGGAGTGGGAGAGCGCCCATGCGACTCGGAAGGTGAGGCCTCACCTTCAGGCTCAGAGACTTCGAGAGTAACCACCTTCGAACGTACCTTCTTCGGTGACCTCGACCCAGACTCCTTACCAGACTGACGTCGGGACTCATGTCTCCTCTTCTTGTGTTTCTTCTTCGACTTCGAAACATGATCCGACGCCGACTTCGAAGACGACCTCTCTCGAGAACCAGATCTCGACCTCGCCCTGGACTTCGACCTCGCCCTTCGAGAACGAGACCTCAACGACTTCTCCTTTCCAGCTTTCACCTTAGCAACCAGAAGTTTGGCTTCTCTCTCCCTCAGGGCCTTCGGATTAATCTTCCGACATGAAGAACAATCCTCCACATCATGGTCGGAACTTAAATACCAGATGCAGTCTTCATGGGGGTCGGTAATGGACATCATTTTACCGCACTCCTTGCAGGGCTTGAAGCCGGTCTCCTTGGATGACATCGTCGAACAGACAGGATACAGAGAAGCAGAAATATGCAACAAAATGGCAACAATGTACCAGTAGGCTACAGAGATTCCCGATAAGCGTTAGCGTCGACGACGCGGAAAAAAGGGAACTGATGTCATCACGCCGGCGTGGGCCTATTATAGGCGTCGGTGACGTCAGCGGAGTCGCGAGCGGAGCCGTGTCTCTGTGACGTCCTATCCACGTCGGCGCGAGGCTACGAAAAGAATTTCCGAATGTTGCTGACGCAAGGGGGATATTCACAAGGTGAGGAATCCACACGGCAGATGTATCTATCAGAATGCTGTAGCAAGAGAAAGAGCCCTGGCCCAAGGCAAGAGAATAACTGTTTATACTGCAGAATCAGCCCTTGAGGCATTAACAAGTCCACGCAATCTGAATACAGTGGCATTAGATCCAAAATGGGTACAATGGGAAACTTCCCTTGCTACAGAAGATGTTGAAATACTATTTTGACCCGAAACTGAAAAAAACTAGATGATCTAGAATACGAACAAGAATATCCTCTGGCAATCGAAATTCTGCCTCTCGAACAGTACACATGTGTAATCTACATGGACAGATTTGCACAACACTACGATGTAGAGGAAAAATCCTACAATGCAGCGTGCGCGATTGTTAAAGGTTGCTGGCGCTCTGGTAAATTCAAACCGAGGATTACCAAAACTGAATCACTCAGAAACTGTTCAGCCCAGCGAGCTGAAATAAGATCTTTAAAGATGGCGCTTGAAAATGCTGATCGTGAATTCCCGACACCAATAGTGAGCGATTCGCATTTCTGTGTCAAGTCTTACAACAGTGACATGCAGACATGGAGTAAAAACGGTTACAAAGATGACACAGGTGCCACAATAAAGCATAAAACGCTTTGGGAACAAGTAGCTCTTTTAAAGAAAGAACTACAGAAGACTAATGTGATACACGCACTGAGTCATCAACGTGATGGCGTTCACGTTGCAGGGAATTCATTGGCTAACACAGCCACAGTTGAAGCGGTCCAACCGGCTTCCGTAGCCACTGAAAAGCATTCAGAAAAACACATAGATGGGTAAACCATGCTGGCGGTAAAAGCCTCATTAAAAGGCGATTATGCAGCATTACCTCTCAACTATCCACTCAGTAATACATACATAATTGATGCAAACTCCGTTCCTTTTGCTCAAATTCCTGGAGTGGGGGGGATAGAGTAATTCCAAACACGAACAGGAGAATTTTCTTGATTGAAAGCGCACACATGGGACTGGGTCCGAGGCACCAACAGATATTTAAATCTTTAATAGAATTACAATCAGAGTACCGGTGGCCGGGAATGAGCGTGCAAATTTACAAATTTGCAATGGATTGTCCAGACTGCAACAGAGATCGCAGCTGTGAACCGGACCAGACTATTGCCCGGAAATCTTTGTTAGAAAGCTTCAGGCTATCTATAATACAGAAATCCAACCAGAGAAATGCGTCCCAATAGTTATTAAGACAAATTAACTTAAAAATGTAGACCACCAGCACCCGGCTGACGCCAGAACTGTTATAAAAAGATTTGCGAGTCTTAATCGGCACATACGCAAATGGCATGCTACATTCTGATCAGGGTCCTGCGTTTAGCTCTCGAGCTTACAAAGAGGCCATGAACAGCATGGGCATTGCATTGCGGTACTCTTCTCCCTTCCATCCTGAGGGAAAATGCGGTAGTGGAAAGAAAAAACCGGGACATAAAGCAATCTATAACGGCGAGGGTATTAGGTTCGGGTGATGGGTGGGTCAAACATTTAACAAGGGTCCAATGTAGTCTTAATAATCTGCCAAGAAATTCTCTAAAAGGTCTCACTCCATACGAACTATTGTTCGGTACTAGAATGCACATTCAGGATCTTGACTGTCACACTTCAGTGGTAGAAGAAAAATCCTTTGATATCAAAGATCGTTTGGCTGTTTTACAGGATTTAAATGAAACAAGAAAAAGCCTGAGTAACATAAAGTTGAAAATACAGCCGACAACCACTGAAGAAAAACCACCTGTCCAACAAGACCTGTCTGGATTCCAAAGATTGGGGATCTGGTCAGAGAGAAGATCACGGTGAAGAAGGAATTTGGGCCTTCTTACAGAAAAGCTGTACCTGACTTAGCTGTCAGCGGAACGAGATCAGTTGTACTACCGCCCCTTGCTGGTAAAAAGGAGAACCGAGTTGTATCCATCTACCTGGTAAAACCACAATCATGTGGCCAATAATAAGTAGTAGGCCCAGTGGACTCCTAAGAAATAGCAGAATACCGAAGTTTGCTACAATCCAAGAGGCTCATGCTGAGAGACTAATCACATTTGATAAACCTGCAGTGAATAAAAAAGGACTTTGCAATAATGACATGGAACTTGTCCCTCTTGAAACCCAAATTGCGACAGTTCGTCAAGAAACACCAATCTACAATGATGTAGCCTCTGACTATTCTAATGAAACAAAGAAAAAAGCAAAAACAAATGAAAATCCGGAAATGATTCCAACAATTAACAGAACTGCATCTGGCTATTTCATCAACTTCGACGACTTTTCAGAAGATTCAAGTGAGCATGAAGAAAAGAAGAAAAGCCTGCAACAAAAACTTTCAAAGACAAAATAATTGAACTTTCTCCCCAACTAAAAGAAACATATCTGATGTCACCATGGATTGAATGTTGTATTGTGTTAGGTGTACTTACTCTCCTGCTTTGGCTTATCATGGTTCTATGTTTGGGAAAATTCATTGATGGAAAATATAGTACAATGGACACAGCAAGTCAGAACATCAACTTGGTCCTAAAGCCTCACACATCCTCCCACATAGAGAAAAGAGAACTGTCATCAGTAAACATCTCAGCCAATCCAATACCCGGTGGGGTAGCATGGGACAGAACTGTATATGACATTTTTGGCCCGGTTGAACTCTTGAAATATCCACATAAGTTCAAGGGTTCATTAAGTGACTTTGTGACACCAAGTACTTTTCTGATGATTGGGACTTTGAAAACATTAATAATATGATGTCAGATTTAGTAATGTCAGCCAAATTTACTGAACATGATTACTTACAGGGTTCATCGAATTATGAAGACTTATACTGTTATAACCACTTTGGTGATCACTATTTGCATAAAACTGCACTGCCTAGAAATGTTTTATCTTATAACCAATGGGAACACTGTCCAACACCGCCAAAAGGCAGCTCGAAAACATTTTATGAGAAATTCCAGTACTTCTCAGGGTTTAACAACAGTGATCCAAAAACATTTTATTTTAAAATGATAAATAGGACAGGAATAAAAACAATGTTGACAAATACTAAATTGATTTATTCTGAAAAATTTTAAGACAAAATGTCTACATTTGGTTTCGAATTTTGGAAAAACAACATTGAAACAAAAACGATCTGGGGTACTAAAGATTGGCAAGTACAAGGCCTAGAAGCATTATTTAGGGCCTGCATGATCCCAGAACAAATGATATTTTTGAATGACACAATTCAACAAACTACTTGTCTTGGCTTAGCTAAGATAAAAGACTTAAATACACCGTCTATTCCGAAACCCATAACTGATAGTGATAGCACTACAGATGTGGAGATGACATATCCCATATTTTTAACCAAAACCTGATTGGAAAAAGTGGTTGATCTGGCCATCAGACACAAATAACTGTAAAGATAGATTCCTGAACAAAACAAAGGGGTTAAAAATGACCAGACCAGACCCAAGATACTCCCAGAGACAACATCCAGGGATAGTTACAACATACAGTGTAGGGAAACTATGCCTTGAGTGGCTACAGAAATCCACACTGGCTGAAATTAAGCAACACTTGACTTTACTTAAAGATGGTGCTGACTTGCGTGATTTCATATTGGGACCACGCAAACAGCGCCAAAAACGTTTCATAGTGGCCGGTATATATGCTGTGTACAACGAAGCTTGGAAAGTAATGCAAATTGAAACAGCAGAAAAAATACGAGAAATTGATCGTATTAATTTGGAAAAATCACTTTCTGTGGTGGACAATGGGTTAACGACTCTGTCCTCCAGAATATATTCATTGGACAGCATTGTATCATCTGCTATTGATATAATAGAGCAGGACTTACTAATGTTACAACATGGTCAGTCTCAAATACGTTCTATTGTACAGCTTGGTTGGACGTTGCAAAATCTGCGTTCAGGCTACTTACCATGGCGTTCAATCAACACAACGTCATTATTCGGTATCTTTAACCTTACTGATAAACAAATCAGTTTGGCACAAAAAGGAGCAGATTATACGATTGAGCATTGAAAAACTTGAGAGATTACCATTGACAATGTCAGAGAGACCTGTCATTGAATGGATAATACACGGAACAATTTCAATTCCGAGAACAACTTTCTAAATACTGCCAAGAGTATATACCTGCAGGCCAGTATGAAAAGTTGGGTAAAGAATACATCAAATCAACATGGGATTTACCCTATACACACAGATGTTATAGTGAAGGGAAAAAGGATGTATTCCTTAGTGGTAACAAATTTAAAAAAATCACTAAGCGGTACACTTCTGTGTCAAGGTATTAACTTGCATGGAGCTTGCGAAGGGTCTTCAAATAACCTTTCATGTCACCTGCTTGGCACGCCTGCAAAACAGATAGAGCCATTTTTTAGACAGCTTAGTAACTGGAGTTACGTTTTAATAAGTGACCACAGCTGTTGTGGGATGGTGCCAGGGAAAGCTTATCTCGTGACCGTAACGTCCAGGGTCGTTTGTTGTATGCAAGTATTGTATCCACACAGCAATCCAGATACGGGGGCTGCGTTATGGCCTTCGTTGAATATCTCTTCTATTCGAATTAATACTTTAAGCAGAATGAAGTCTATTCTTTTACAGACAACTGTGCCTATAACTTCATCCAAAGAAACGTATGATCTGCAAGTGGCAAGGACATCGGCAGAGATGCATTCTCTTAGCGACAAATTGCCCCGTGCATTTCGTAGGAATGTTAAGCCAAATCTTAAACATGTCTTTTACCAGTGGCATCGCACATGTATTTAAGACAGTTTTTTCGGGACTGTTAGCACCCTTTGAAACAGTTCTGGGCATATTCCCGAATTTTGTCCATTCTGTCTTTGGCGGCCTACCCTTAATCTTGGGACTCGTGGCAGGAATTTTATTTTTGTTCCTTCTGCTCCGATATGGCAAGCCAATCCACAGACAAGACTCTAGCAACGATGGAAGAAACTATCCTAGCAATACGATACCGAGACCGTATCACTAAGGTCCTCTGATTGGCCCGGCTAAGAGATCTAAGTACAACATGGTTTCTTTAATTCAGACCAATCTGGCAGGATTGCATCTTACCTGTGCTTCGATGTCTGCTATGCGGAGAAGAATGTGTGTTGGACGTCTGTCTTACACTACCGTCAGCAGTACCAAAGGATATCGATACTTTGCTAGGTCCTGTAACGACTCATGCATCGTGTTGTCCTCAGCGGCTACCTATTCTGATGACGGCATTCGTTGAGACTTCACCACTACGAGTAGGTGGCGGTGACGTACGAGAGGAAAGCAGCACCAAACAGGTACAACCTTCTAAGAGCATTGCTGATCCAAACATCGATGATAGCAATCACGCTCCAAACTGCACAGTTGCAGCATTTTCGAACTTGGTCGAACTTTCACCTGATATTGTAGACCACTTTTTTGCGAGTGTCTGATATGATGTTCTCTCCAGTCAACGAGAATAACTCTTAAAAAACAATGATCACACAGCGTTCCCTGAACTCTGAATTCGGCCTTCAGTTTTGATAAACAAAGCTACTGAAAACATTTGGCACTATTTTTTCTCCTGAAAGCGAAATTAATTTTTCCATTTCCAAAATATTTACCTTTTTTTGGCACATGGTACTCTGCTTAAAGTAGAACTATTCTTAGAGAACAGAGCTTCTATTTTTAGGATACTAGAGACAATATTTTACCTCAGCCTCTAGCACATATACAGCATTTTGTATAAATATGTGATGGAATGGTCTCGACCTTCTTTTCTGTATTCAGAGCCATTTCATGTGTAATATTCGCAAATCATTCAGTTGATATATATATGCATTTAAATGAATGATGACACTGATTGAAAAGCGTACAGTACCAATACTCATTTTCGTGTATTTACCATATACCATTTCAAATGCGAAATATGTATTTTTGGGTGGGTTGGAAAACACACATGCATTGTTATATCTTTATTATTGCTTAGTTTTTTAGTAATGATTGACATTAATCCGTGGAGTGGGTGTTGTATTAGTATCTAGGACCCTAATTCGATATTCCCGATTCATGCCCTTGTGCGGTTATAATCAATAATATCCCTATAAAGGCATAAGAATCATATCCATATTCAGTAATAGCCCATGCAGTCCAAAGCACAGCACGGCTACTCCCATCGACTCCTAGAAAGCACAACTCGTTCTTTAAACAAACCAAGCCTCCAGCAGCCCGGGAAATTCCCCCCTGCTCTTGTTTTGATTTGAACAAGAACTCCTGGAGTCCAGAAAGAACTGTTAGTTCTTTGTGACGTCTTATGTCCAACCTTACGTCAAACCCGGCACCTTTCAGGTATAAAATACCAACAGTTGCCTTAAGCAAACACACAGTGGTTTGGAGCAGAGCGGCTATCTACTTGCCCGAGAGCCCAGCTGATGCGAGAGCCCATGGAAGCCGCCCCTCCCCTTTGACGCGCTGGAGAAGCTACTTTTTCTCATGCCGAGAAAATCCAGCTCCGGTGTTCCCGAGTTACCCTTGCGGGTTGCTGGGAGATCGAGTCCTGAAGAAAGAGATACCAGACCTCCCACATTCTATTACCAAGGTACGGAGCGGACTAAACCCTTAAAGAGAATTCTTGATTCAGATCCTTGGCAAAAAACAATCTTAACCAACTTAACTTAAACTGCTACTTACTTACTCCTTCCCAAGTATTAGGCTTAGGTCAGGTACATCAGGGTAGGCGCAGTTAGAAGCACCAGTTGAGTACGTTAGTCAATGGTTTTATGTATGTATATATATATTTTATCTATTTTAAAGTATCATATGGCTAAGAAACCATATCTATGCTTTTACAGTATTATTTCATAATACTACTTTTACTGTACGCACTTTACTTCATAATAAGTATTGCAATTGTGGCAATTCATTTCTCTTGCATGAGAAAGAAGACTGCTCAATAAAATAACACCTTTTATTGAAAACGCCAGTCTCTCTATTTCTCTGCACTGTGGTGAAACTAAGTATGCACGATTGACGGAGTGAAATAGCTGCCTATTGTTTTCACACGACTCTAGAGATACACTCTATTCTGAGGGAGCAAAGTTGTCACGTTTGTATTGTTGTCAGAAGCGAATCCCTTCTTGTCTAATCCGGAGAGTTAACTCTTTCCTGAACATTTGAGAAAGTTTCTAGTGACATCTGAGCTAGCTGGCGAAACTAATTAAGTCTAATATAGTCAGTAGAGACCTAGTCGACCTCAGTCCTACGTCTACACTGCTGTTTATATTATTCCAATGCGCAGAGCCTATTGGGAATATAGGAACTACATTACAGAACCACTTCCGGATGGAGGAACCAGTCGTGATCAGCTGAAAAAGGCAGATCGAGATTGTCCGCACACACATTTAGAACTCCGGTCAAATGATTTGCTATGATACAAATCTGATGATCTTGAGCCCAGGACCAGAGAAGTAAGTAGAGCATCTCTGCAGAGAAGATATGACACTACTCCTCCCTATTTATGTATCACACTGCAATAGTATTGTCTGTTAAGACCTGCACTGACTGACTGCAAATGGAAGAGAGGAAGGCCAGATTGATATGAAACACTCATTTTTCTGGGGACCAAAGTTCTTTGATTTCCAGATTCCCCAGGTGAGGTCTCCAATCTATAATGGAGGCATCCGTTATCACTATGGCATCTGGAGGTAAATGGTGAAATGGCTCACTTGAGACAGATTGGTGGCACACCCTACCACTGAAGAGCCGCTGCAGTGTCTCTAGACATCTTGAATGACTCCTTGAGATCGTCATTGTGCTGAAACCACTGCCTGCAGAGGCACCACTGGAGGGCCCTCATGCGTGAGCATGCATGGGTGGTCAACAGGAGGCTATCATACCAGCAGGCTCAAGACATTCAGGATTGGAACCATAGATCTATTCTGAAACATCAGAATCATAGCCTGAATGTCCAGCATCTTCTTAGGAGGAGGGTAGGGTAGATTCACCTTAGTGTCCAGTACTACCCTTATGCACTGGGCACATTTTAACCTGCCTCCAGAGTTTTGATCTGCCAATAGTGCTCTCAGGTTTGACAATGTCCAGCTTTAAATCCCAAAAATAAAAAGTGAAAACCAACTCATTTAATGCGGATAAGACCTCCTTAGTGGAATAAAGCCATACATGGTTTGATATTTATTGATTTTGGGATTAACTCAGGTCAGTCCCTACAAATTCAGCCTTATCTGAATGCCCATTTCTCGATTCAAATGAAAGAAACATTCTTAAAAATAAGACTTGGATCCAACAATGGCCAAGCACTATATGTAGACTATGGGTGGCTACGTGAAACCTTACTGCATATAGTATGTGCGTGTTCTAAACTGCTTAAAATACATTGCACAATTCTAAAACCTCTATTCCTTAGGGCTGGGGTAAGATCAGCCCTGTTCAGTGCCACATTGCAAGAGCTCCCTATTGTAAATTAATGTATGGGTTAGTGATTCCATGATTGGCTGGTTTGGTTTACCTGTCAGACCCTAGTACAGTGCATCAGGAGTGCCCATGGCTGGTAATTCAAATGCTGCTAGTGGGATTGCAGCACTGGTTGTGCCACCCACAGAAGCAGCCTGTAAAAGTGTGTCTAAGGCCTACCATTGGAAAGCCTGTGTGCAATCTGGTACTGCCATTCTGACTGTGCAAGTGCACCCACTTGCCAGTCCCTAATCTTCCCTTTTCTTCATATCAGACACCCTTATGGTAGGCCCAAGAGCAGGGTGCATTGTAAGTATAAGGTAGGGCGTGCCCTGGTGTGTGTGGCATGTCCTAATAGTGAATTACAGTCATATTCGTTTTTTCACTATTGCAAGGCTACCTGTTCTCCATAGGCCAGAAAGGGCAGTTAGATTATTACATATTATAATCCTAACTGACTCAAGGAACATGGTAGAAATTCGAGTTTATATGCCTGAACTCAGAATGATAAAATACATCTTTTAGTAAAGTTGGTTTTAACATTCTGTGTTTGAAAATACCACTTTAAGAAAGTAGTTATTTTCTTGTCTAAGTATCCAAGCCTGCCTCTGCTAGGCTGTGTATTCTTTGTCCGGAGTTTGAGTGACAGGGCTGGGGGATTCCAGGAAACAGAGTGAGGCAGCCCAGTGGTGAATAGAGAGATCTGCATCTAGATGGGAGGGAGGATTTGCACCTGGGACCTGAATAGGGCTGTGCCTTCCCTCCACAATGAAGGCTCCACCTCCTGTGGTGCGGCTGATGTCTCTGCTCTGCACTGTGAAAGGAGAGAAGGAGTCATGTAAACAGAGTGCTCCAGAACTGGTTTGGACTGGGCAAAGGCCCCTTTGCCTCAGAGGACAAAGGATTTTGGGGTATAAATATGGGGACCCTGATCCCAAGAACTTAGGATCGCTTTTGGACAAAAAGAATAAACTTTTGCTGAGGAGAGGAACCTGAAGAAACTGAGGAGAGACTATCCCTAAGCTGAATTGCTGCTTGGGGCATTGGCCTGCAGTGGTTGCCTGACTGCCAAAGGAAGGAGAAAGGAACGTTGTGTACTTTATTTCAACTTGTAAGGATCTCCAAGGGCTTGGAACGGAGCTTGTCTCCTGCTGAAGTCTCAGGGAAAACAGACTTCACCCACCAGCTCCCCAAAAGTCTTCCTGAAGTGCCTGCAGTTGTGATGGACTTTTTAAGGACTTGCGTGTCGCAAGGAGCTGGAAGCGCGACTCAAGAACAAGAAGCATGTCGCCGAACTGCTGCTGCGACTTCACAACACGAAGCGCCTCGCATCACCGGAGAAGAGGAACGCAGCAGACACCGCGACATCACCGGCAAGCGTGTCGCATGAGAAGAGGATCGGCGTTGCATCAGACGCCGCAGCATCTCCGAGAAGCGTGTCACAGGGCCTGTCGCAGCTCATCGCCGGAGAAGAGGATCGACGTCGCCGCAGACACCGCCGCATCACTGAGAAGAGTGTTGCAGGGCCTGTCGCGGCTCGCATCTTTGTGGAAGCAACTCGCATCGCCAGGAGAGAAGATAGACGTCGCAGCAGGCGCCGCCGCATCACCGGGAAGCGTGTCGCATCAAGGAGAAAGCACCATCTTTATTTCTTTGCACCAGATCTTCAACGCATCACCGTCCTTGCATGTGAAGGACTACCGCATCACCTTTCCCGCAACACTTTCGTTGCCCTACGTGTCGCATCTTAAGGTACATGCATTTTAAGAACTAAAAAGAACTAAGCTAATTCTACCATTTTAAGTATAGTATTGTGGATTTTTGTCATTTGTGGTCTTGTGTTAAGTCTATATAAAGAATACTTTTGAAATAAAACCGGTGTGGTGTCCATCTGTAGTGTTGTCCCTTGATTACCTTATGTGTTGACAAATGATTTGCACACTGCCTCTGAGATAAGCCTGTCTGCTCATGCCAAGCTACCAAGGGGTTGAGCAGGGGTTATTTTAGGAGTGTACCCCCTTACCCTGACTAGAGGCAAGGGTCCCTATTTGTCACAAGTACCTACCTGTGCCAACTAGAGACCGCCAAATCTAACACCAGGCTGTTGTCTCTTTCCCGTTCACTCCTTAGCGTCTCATGTCTGCTCACAGAATAGGAAGGAAGAGTTAGAGATGTTAAGCAGGTCTCTGCAGTAGCCAGTGCGCCTCAAAAAAAAGCTACAGAGCAGAAAAATACATGAATATTTGGGGATAGTAGGAGTAATTGAGTA
Source organism: Lissotriton vulgaris (assembly GCF_964263255.1). Lineage (NCBI taxonomy): Eukaryota > Metazoa > Chordata > Amphibia > Caudata > Salamandridae > Lissotriton > Lissotriton vulgaris. Next base: position 728,061,356 of record NC_141700.1, on the reverse strand, counting down.
CACAAGCTTTATAGAGAGGGGGCAGCACTGCACCTGTTTTGGACACATACATTTGCCCTCAACCAAATTCAAACAAGAGTGAAGGGAGGAGGCAATAGTGGAGGTTAGGGATGTATCAATCCTTAGGTACAGTGTCCCTACACCAGTGATGTGCCCATATCTGTATACTGTAGTCCTAAGGTTTTGTGAGTATTAAAGTACCAGCATTGGGTTGAACAGTCAGTTACTGCTCTGCTGAGTTACTGTTAAGTCTTGAGCTTGAGGCACCCCCACACAACTTCCTGAGAAGCCTGTGACTGCTCGCCTTCACTACCACAGCATCAAGTACTGAAGTGGTTACACGTGATCCAGTGTGCAAAGCCATAGTAGGTCAGACCCTAGGACATCAGAGATAAACGACCCCAGGCCCAACAACTAAAGCACAGCTTGCTCTATGGTCCACCTGAAATGGATCTGACAAAGCACATCTAAAAAGTTTTAAGAGTGGCTTACAATCAATGTGTATCACAGAGTAATGTTGCTGGTGCTGACAAACTACTCACTAATATGCTCCAAAAAATGGTTTCAGGGTGACTCAAGTGCTGGTACGGATGGCTGAATTGCCTGTCTGCAGCTCCAAACATTTTGGCATTGTTGGTGGAACTGAATTACTGGAGAGTCCACAGCATTGACCAAGAGTTATGAACTGATTGGACCTCTCCAGTGAGTCTGCTTTCTCTCTGAAGAGATGCTATCTCAAAGTATCCAGATACTTAATTTCTCTATCCAAGGGAGATGATGAAAGGTGTTTAGCTTTAGTTCTACCAAAGTCACCTGCACAATAAGAATTTCCAGCAATGGGTGCAGCTTAGACCTCTGAACCGGACAGAACAAGTTACATAAAGGTTGCCAAGAGATGAGCAGCACATTCATGAGGAAGTTAATGTCAGGCCACCACTAGGGGGAACAATATGCTGATACTGCCTCAAAAAATGTTTTAAAAAACGAGGTCTATGACATTTTTATTTCGAAGAAGGTGCTCAAGGAACCATGGAGGGACCATATGAGTTTGTGATCCAGGCCCCACAAAAGCATCTGACAGGCCTGAAGCCCATGTTTTCTCATCATCTTGAGCTTGAGGCTTCTCCAAAGCAATGTGGCTCACACGGTTTTGGTGCCTGTGCATAGGAATCTCTTCTATAAAGATGTTGAACCTCTAGGTTATGTGCAGGGGTAGATCCGAATCTTCTACAGCTGTCTACATTACTGCTAAGAATCAAAATTGTTTCTCAGTCAGAAGACTATCAACAGAGGGGAAACGGCCCTGATGTGGAGTATTGGCACCACTCAGTGTCTGTAAACCTATAATTCCAATGGGTATCAAGGGGGTCACTATAATTATCTAGGTCGTGCAAGAGATGACGCCCAAGGAATTTGAGTGTTATCCATCAAAGTCAATGAACCCTTGTGAGGCATTTAGCTGCCAGATCCTCTAAAAAAACATGAGGGAAAAAAGCAAGTAGTTTTCCTTTTTGGCATATAGTCTGCTGTTGCCATTTTTGCATTGGTAACAAGTCAATCGGTCACTTGAATCAGTGAAAGCCGGGTTTGATACTGCAGGACAAGAGGTAGCTGGGTTCCTAGATTTCAGAAAATTGGAAGCTGCAGGCAGATCCTGCATTCTGTCAAGTGAACAAAAAAATGAAATTGACATTACTGTTTTCATTAGGTCCTTCACAGACACATTTTATTACGTTTGGCGGGGACTTCATGTCCAGTGGCGCCTTTTGACAATTGAATTGGTGAAACAAAATTGGATATAGTATCAAGGCTAAGAAGGGTTCAAGAAGAGTCTGTGGGCAGGAATATTCATAATTCTAGGTTTAAGAATTGGTGAACTATGATTACTAAGAAGTGTTTTTTCTTTACCCCACTGTGACACTAGCTCTTTCTTGTTGGTATCTTCAATAGATTTACTTGCTGCCCTCTCACTTCTAAGGATTCCAGCAACTTTATTCCTGCTTCTGTAGAAAATAATTTTTTGAGCAGTGGGGATTTATAGGTTCTCTGAAAGCTGAAACAAAATTGTCACACATGTGACATGGAGAATATAAAAAGGAATTCACAGTGGTCTAATAACTGCCCAATGACAGCAGGAGATTTTAAACTTAATCTATTGAAAATACCTTGCTGACTGCTGAAGCAACTGTATAGAAGAAGTGTTTGCTATTGTGCAGTTTTCTCACCATGTCAATTTCTGGTTGGTGCTCGGATTCCTCACTTGTATCATCTTCTCGGATTATCAACTCATCATCATCATCATCTTCATCCTCATCCTCCTCCATCAGTCGAAGCCTAGTAGGAAGAAGGTGTAAATCAACAGTTGCTATGCGATAAAACTGTGCTTGGTCATGCAATGTCATGAGAAGAGCAAGTTAAAGCAGCATTTTGGAAAAAAGCACCTGTTTATCCCACTGCTGAGAGTTTCTCTGGAACTGCTGGCTGGAGTAGCAGGGGCCTGTGCCTGAGGACCCAGCAAGCGCATTCTGCGGTCACTGGATGGCATCGAAGGTGTCTGCTTCTTGGTCCTGAGCTGGCGCAGTTGAGGCTCACTTACAGGGGTTTCAGGTGCCTGTTGCTGGGACCCTTGCAACACAATGCTAGAATCAATGGCTGGTTTTGCAGGCGCTTGCCACTCGGGATACATTGGGTGCTCTCTGAGCTGGCAGGAAGGAACTGAGTGCAGCCGCCCATGACTGGTCGGTGTTGTCAACTGTCGCAAACGCTGAGTACCAAGCCACGACTGGCTGTAAGAGATAAGTTAAGTATAAGTATTAGAGGTGCCAGAGAAAGACACTTGACAGCCCCTCCCTAATGAATCAATACCTCTCTGCGAAGTCGGACTCTGAGCCCCTCTCTGATATATCTGTGTCTTCATCTTCGTCCTCTTCCTGTAGAAGACTTTCTGGCTGCTCCGCAGGCTTGCGGTTTCCTCTCAGTGTTGTGGATGTTAGTTGGGGAGTCTTCAACCCACCACGCAGCTGGAGACTCTCATCCGTTCTCAACCAGCTTGAATCAACACTTGCACTAGACGCTGGGAAATAAAACAAACACTTCCTTATTCTCTGTTTTATGCCTGTACAATGCAGCATTATATTTGCAAAGTAATGAGTGCAACTTCAACAACTCCACTGGAACTTATCACTTTGTATCTCGTCTTGGCCAATGTCCTTCTAGGGGTTACAAACCACTTGATATATTTTTTAAAAAACACACACTTGAACAAACAAAGGCATTCTGACCCATCAACCTCTTAAAACTATTTTCGCACATGCACAGCGCAGTGGACAAGAAATCCCTCAATAAAATATTGAGTGAATTTAACAGTATGAACAAGAAAGGAAAATGTTAGTTACCCAGTAACCATCTATCCAAACCTTGTAGTGCTTTAGATGCCCATGCTCTGTATACTCCTGTTATCAGGTATTGGGTGCACAAATTTGCAAGATGATTATCTGAAGAAGATTTCAGTCAAAAGACAACTCGCAAAGCACCCCCTTAGCCCACAAGGACAAAGATTCCATTTCAGATTATTTTTCCCATACCAACTGAGTAATGTCTGTGGGTGTAGTGAACTAAGAAGGAATGTGTGTATTTTTCATTGAGATGGAATAAACGCAAAAAAATGCTGAATCATAGCTTGCTCCCAAGGAGGATTGGGGGGGAGGGGGGGTGGGGGGCGCATGTAAATCTACAACAGTACAAGGGTAAGTAACATGCTGTTCGTAGCATGTGCTGCTGTAGGTACACATGCTCTATATAGACTATAAAAGTAGCATCTTGCCTAAGCAGTGTGTACCGAACCGATGATTCAGATGTTTGGAACAAAGTTCTTAACGCGGTTTGGCTAAATGAAGCTGTCTGACGGGCCTGAATATCAACCCAGTTGTGTCTAGTAAACGTGTGTGGCATTGATCAGGTAGCAGCCCTACATATCTCTGCTATGGGAATGTTCCTTAAGAAGGGCATGGTAGATCCTTTCTTTTGAGAGCAATATGCTACACGTAGTGTATGCATTTTTCAAAATAGACACGTTCTCTATTTAGGAAATATTCTGTCACTGCAGCTAAGTGTAAATGGATAGATGAACAAGTTACTTACCTTTGGTATGGCTCTGTCTAGTGACTACCCTAGCCACAGATTCCTCACTCTTAGAATATTGCCAGACACCAGACTGGATCTGGAAGATTGAAACAGCATTGCACCCGCATGCTGCTAGGCAGCACCATGTGGCTCCGTGTCGACTTTGTTCTGCCCCGATAGAGCCAATGGAGCTGTATGTTAGTGCCACCCCTGTGTACTGGCAACAGTTTCTTTCTCAACTCTGGGGGAGTCCTCGGAGGCAGAGACAACGATAATCAGAAGTACCTGTGTCATGATCTGTAATAGGAGACTTTTTAGGGGTTGATAAATAGACCAATCCACAGAATGGGGAAGATGGAGGTAGCTGGGCAATCAGCAGTTCAAGGAACCAACTCAGAGAGTTACAGAAGGAAAGTAACTTGTCTGTATGATGGATGCTTCTAACCGCAGATTCCTCACCTTTAGAACAGATACCACAACAGTACCCACCTGTCACGCCTGCCAGTCCTCCGTGGAGATCGCGCTGCATTCATGCACGCATGCGTGAGGAAACGAGTCGGAAATAAAGGCCTGACCTCCCCACACTACGTGTTCCCCACACTACGCTTCGCGTTCTAGTGTTTGTTGTTCCTAGCGAGCACGTAACTTCCGTCCGAGCCACATCCGTTGTTTGCTTCCTTTCCGCAAGTGGATTCCACTCTCTCTGCTCTCCGTTCCTGATTCTGCTCAGCCGGCCACCGTTTCCTCGGTCCCCAGCTTTCTACCAGTTCCCTGTTTTGCTCCCTGATTGCACTGCCCAGTGTTTACTTTGAGTCCGAGGAGGCCCCCTTGTTCCTTTACCTTTATTGCGAAGCTGTCCCTCAGTGGAGAGCTGTCAAGCTCCTGTGTTAAAGAGCCATCTTCCCGACCTTCGTGGGACTCTCGGCGGGGGTATTCACGGTTCCGCCCGTCGGCCGGACACTTAGTAGTTCCGCCGGCCGGACGGACTTGTGAAGCGCCTGCCTGGATACCCTAGAGGTATTGTGGGAGATGTAGTCCACCAGGTTGTTTTCTTTTGTTGTTTTCTTTTCTTCTGGACTCCCTGGTACTATCGGAGAAGACTGGCAAACGTTACAGTACTTGGGCAAGAAGACCGGGTAAGGCACTATTCAGCACCACATTTAATCTTCCAACACTATAACAGTGTAGTATGTTTTGACTTTGAACATGTTGCCTTTTGCAGATGAGATTTAAATCATTCAAATTGCCTCTCGTCTGAACAGTCAGAGTTCTTACTATTGGTAAGAGAAACTTACATTACATTTCTTGAGTACTATCTACGTCCCTAGTAGCTAATGTCTCATACTTGTTATAGAAAGATACACTTCTTGTATCCTGTTGCTGGAATATAAGAGCCACGCACATCACGTTCGCTAAGTACATATTAGCTATCACTGACACGTAGATAAGAATCTGTGCACTGCTTAATAATTGTTTTGTCTGAAAGTGGTTACTGTGCATATAACATATCCATTCCCTTGTAGAGCCTGTCTTCACCTTGAGGGATACCAGCCAGAGGAGTCCTGTGTTTACCCTTGTTTTGTTCCCTCCTTTCCCTCCATACCACCATTGCGTTTTAGTGCTTGATAGATGCAATAGGTGTAGGGGGGGAAGGGCTGGGCTTGTCGACGCTTCCTGGCACTCCTGTGGAGAAGAAGCTTGGACCCTTACACCACCAAAGTGGTGGTTATGTGGAATGGCCCAGATCAAAACTTTCTAGAGGACCAAATGGGTAAAATGCCCTAACTGCTGGCCCTGGTTTTAAAAGAGAGTAGGACTTCATTAACGAGTACTTATGCCAACATCGAGCCGGACAGATATTATGTTATGCTTATGTGTACGCAAGTATCACACCTGGAAGGGTACCCTGTGCCTAAGCAGGAAGGTGCAGTTCAATTCAATTCAATTCTTGCTTTATTTCGATTTTGGTTGTAAATCATAAAAGCAAACAATAAAATGATCATACATAAAAACACACAATAAAAATACCGTACCTAAATACAATAAAAAAAAAACTTGATATTTACAGGTTAAAAAATATATGCCCCACCTCGTCTTTTTACAAGGAAACAGAAAAGGGCATATGCATAACAACTAATTGATCTTTAATTAAGACGATTCACAACCAACAGAATAAATCCATTAAAGTAAAAAAAAGACATTACACGTTTATGTTAATAAATTTCAGAACTGATCTCCGTGCAGTATTAATCTAAGTTCCTACGATGGCGAACAATACATTTAAGAAAGCTAACTACTATAAATACCAACTGCTCTCCCTCCAACATCTGTAAAAAAAAGTAAAGCTGGGCGACATTGTCTATAACCAATACGTCTCAGGAACGGAATAAGCCATTTTTTCCTGGGTTCAGTATAAAATTTACAGATTTTTTGTTTGTGCAAAGTCGATTGTAAAGAAGTGTCATCACAGGGACAGCAAGAAAGTTCTTTAGCCCAGTTGTTTCGAGCTGGAAATGCAACCGTTCGATCGAAAAAATTCATCCTGAATCTTCCCAGAAGGTAACGCTCGTAACTTGTGGTGTTATAAGTGAGGTACGGCTGTATAGTGGGTACCAATTGTATCGTTAAACTGTGGGTAACAGAAGGTTTGGCGGCATCACTCATCAGTCTCAGCTCTTCCAGATGGGCGAGACATTTCTTTTTAAAGACCTTCCTCGAAACCTCACATATTGAGGAGGGATTATGATAATATTTATCCCAACACAAGTCGTGAAAAAACCTCGCAATGTACCACAACCACCTGGACCTGCGAGCATTGTCCATTTTTAGACAGTCGGATAGAAGAGACTGGGTAAGGGTTGCTTTATCCGAAGTCTAAATCCTGCGCCATAATAAAAGTGGTTCAACTTTAGCTAGGTCCGTCACATATACAAGACCCAGCTCTGTGTGACAGGCAAAGGTACCCGCACTCCCAGGAACTGCAAGAAGAAATCTCAGAAAAGAATTTTCGACTCTCTGAATGCTATCCGTAACCACAAAGCCCCAGAGACCCGCCCCGTACAAAGCCACAGATAGGCATTTAGCTTTATAGATCGTAATAATTTCAGTGGGAGCTCTCTTTCCCAACTTCCTAATAAATTGACAAGGGCTGTAGTTGTTCTTAAAAAAATAAGTTTTCTCGTTTCTACAGCAGGTTTCCAGGATAGTTTGTGATATATTGTTATTAATGATGTTATCTCGTGTGGGATCCTCACCAGTTTTCTCAATGCAGTTTTTAAATTGGAGTAAGCAACCGTGCACTCGTGGTTAAACCAACCCTTCCTCTTTTTTGACTTGTGTTTTATTTCTACCCACAGAGCCTCATTGATCGCTTTAACGATCAATTCAAAGTTGTCAATGACTTCTGTATGTGTAGTATCTGGAGTAAGGCATTTCATAATGGAGGGTTAGGCCCTCGCTATAACTAACTTTGTTATTTCCATAGGGTCTACTTTCCCCCATTTCAGCGCATATCCATTTTATCTGTTTAATGCCAGATTATTTTGTGATAAAATGGAACCCAGGCCACTCTTCGGTTTATGGGACAATGACAGAGAAATGCTGAGAGGATAATGATCGCTTAGTGCAATTGTGTGTCTAGTGAATCCTGCATCTATAGTCCTCTCACCATGTGAGACCAGGATGTAGTCTATTGTTGTTTGGTATCCTCTCCCGTGAAATGTAGGGGCCAGTATTAAATTCTCCTTGTTCAGGGTATTTGCCTGGACCAGGTCTAGCTCAAATAAGGTTTCATTTAAACAATTACCTAGGGTAGAATGTCTAAAATGTGAAATGGGGTTTTCAAATTCATCCAGGATGCCACAGATATTATTATTACCAATAAGGCATGGTCCCAGATTGAAATCCCCCCCCCCCCCCAAATAATTACCACTTCATTAGTTGTCTTCCTTGTTTTGGTTATTAATATTGACCGGATCAAGGATACCAAGTTCACTGCCTCAACATCAGGAAGGTTATTATAAAAGTTCACTATAAGGAAGCTATCCCTGTTGTTTAAGCTCAGCCTAAGAATCTGAAAATTAGGATCCAGATTTACAGGCACTACTTCTGTTGTATTAAGGAGGTTTGAAACATAAATTGTTAGACCTCCTTTCGCTCTGCCTGAGATGGAAGGTTGGGCAGGTGTGAAATAGCTTTTAAATCCCTCCATATGTATCACGTCAATAGCCCAGGTCTCTTGAAGCGCAATAATATCAAATTTAGGGCTAAAGTCCCTCCATTCGTCATTTATGACCTTAGATCGTTGGCCTGCTATGTTCCAAAATAGAACTGCAATACGCGTTTTTTTCTCCTCCCCTATACATCCCTGCGTATCTAATAAGGATCCAGTGACAGGATTGGGATTTAGATCCTGTTCAGAAACAGGGATAGAATGGGCCTGATTCAGGCCTATGAACTTGCCCAACAGTGGATGTGACCTGAGACCGTTTACGTCTTGGATGAGAGACATGAACAGTATAGTTAGTATTTAGTTCTATGCTTGTAGAAGACACCTTTTGTGGACTATCAGCAGCATCCTCTACTATACTCCGAAAATCAAGTCAGTCCACTACCTCCAAACCTGATAATACCGCGTAGCGGTTGTAGACAGGTAAGAAGTGATCGTTCTGATGTTGAAATATGGGCCCAAAGCGGTCATCTTGATACTGAAATGGGGACCTAAAACGACCATCCTGATGGGGGCCTAAAGTGACCATTCTGATATTGAAGTGAGGGGCTGAAGCGATCAACCTGAGGCTGAGATGGAGGTACAAAACACCAATCCTGATTGTGGGGTAGGGGCCTAAAAACATTATTCTGATATTGATATAAGGGTCTATAGTGATCCTTCTGATGTAGGATTAGAGGCCTAAAGCAGTCGTCCAGATGTTGAGGTGGGTGCCTAAAGCGATGAACTTGATGTTTAAGTGGGGGCCTAAGGTGATCATCCTGATGTTGGAGTAAAGGTCTAATGCAATCGTCCTGATTGCGAAATAGGGGCCTCGAATTAGTTACAGAGTTCATCAGTGCTCTAGGGTAAAAGTAGGGCAATTCACGTGCTGTAATTGCATTGCTGCCGTTTGAGGGGGACCAGTTTAAAACATGTCTAACTGCCCTTTTATCTCTGAAATGTATTATAATAATATCCCCCGTAATGTCCTTTATTCTGTGTCCTAACCAGGGAAGACGCCTAACGTTTAAAATTTCACCATTTACGTTTGGAGGAAGTGGTCGGTTCTGCCTGAGCCAAAATATGACTTTATTTTTTAGCTGGTATTGGTCTTCTCTCTTCCCATCCTCTAAGACTGGGACTCCAGTGAGGACCACCACAAACGGAGCTGCTTCCGGAGGCAGTTCCACATTTTACCTCTTAGGCACGGATGTCCTCGCAGAATCTTCATGGCCATTAGGTTTTTGGGCACTTCCTGAGAAATTAGGTTTCCCACCTACCTGAGCCTCTTTTTCTTTTCATTTTGACGATTTTTGGGGGGGACATTGGTTTCAGGGTTTTCGATTTAACTTGCTTCGTGGATTTTACTCCCTTTTGGACAATAGTGTTTGGGGCTGATGCAGTAGTTAAGGGCACTAGTGGGGGCTTTGGTAAATCCTTAGTTCCCTCTTTGATTTCCCTGATTGCCTGATCTAAGTTCCCCAAATGTTGGGCTATTCTTTTTAGTCTCCCATTAGGTCAGTGCCAGATGTTTCTATTATTGGGAAGTGTGGTGGAATAGCTGGTGCGGGTAATGTGGGTGCATTGGATGAGGAGCTCTTAGAGTTACCAAAATTAGCTGGAATGAATCTTATTTCTCTGTGGTCCACTCCCCCTCTTTCTCCTTTTTTTTTGGGGGTGGGCCCTGTGCTCGAGGGATTTTGGGAATTGTGTTAGATTTTTGGACAGTCTCTACAATTGGTGACGGTGTGTCTGGCAGGGCTTCTGCCTCTGGTATCGTGTTACCAATCGAAGCAGAAAGGTTTATGATCAAGTCGTTATTTGACTCGAATGGGGGGGGGGGGTTCTATCTCGGAGGAGTAACGGTATGTTGTCACAAAAAGATGCATCAAAATCCTCGCTTTCACGAAGCGTGCTGGAGTGCGGTGACATGGCTAGCTGTAACGGCCCCAGAGATGAACGTTTGTTCTTGATAAGCTCAACAGAACGACGTCTCTCGGCCCGTCGCTCAGCAAGTGCGATATCCCGGTCAATTCCTGCGGTAGCCCTATTGACATAATTGTCTAACGTTCCTCGATTGCCTCCTCCTCCCAATAAGGATTTTTCTTTGGAGACAGGTAAGGTCCTGATGCATACTAAAAACTATGGAGAGCTGGTGAAATCACACTTAACCTTTAGTGCTGTCTCAGACAGAACTGTAATTGTACATTTATCAATTATCAAGAAGGCCAAATGAAGAGCTTTAAGTGGATCTGCTTACTAGAGTCTTGTACAAAAAGTCCGTCCTCGCCGTGGGTTGCACGTCGAAGGGGGGGGGGGGGAGGCCCAGCCCAGCCTCCACTGGCCTAAGAGGGCCCGCCCTTGTCCCGGGCTTCTCCCGGGACACTCCCGCGTCGCGGGGAAGATGGTGCAGTTATGTAGGGTGGGAGATGCAGGCGCGGCTTGCTCCCGAGCCAGGTGGTGCCAGCTGAAGGATCCTGGGACTTGGAGTCCGCCTTGGTGTTCCGGCGTGACTACCACAAGCCCAGGGTCACGGTGCTCTCCTCGCTTGCCTCCCGAGTCCTGTGGGCAGTTCAAAGATAGGATAAAGGGTCCCCTGTCACCCTCGCAGTAGATCAAACCAAGAACCCACACGCTGCGGGTGAGGTCAATTAAAGCAGCTGGGAGGTGTGGGCGCGGCTTGCTCCCGGGCCAGGTGGTGCCAGCTGAAGGATCCTGGGACTTGGAGCCCGCCTTAGAGTTCCGGCGCGACTACCACAAGCCCAGGGTCACAGTGCTCTCCTCGCTTGCCTCCAGAGTCCTGTGGGCAGTTCAAAGATAGGATAAAGGGTCCGCTGTCGCCCTCGCAGTAGATCAAACCAAGAACCCACACGCTACGAAGCGGGAGCGGCAAGGTCAATTAAAGCAGCTGGGAGGTCTAAGCGCGGCTTGCTCCCGGGCCAGGTGGTGCCAGCTGAAGGATTTTGGGACTTGGAGTCCGCCTTGGTGTTCCGGCGCGACTACCACAAGCCCAGGGTCACGGTGCTCTCCTCGCTTGCCTCCAGAGTACTGTGGGCAGTTCAAAGATAGAATAAAGGGTCCGCTGTCGCCCTCACAGCAGATCAAACCAAGAACCCACACGCTGCGGCTCCAGAGGTGCAGTTTTGACTGAAGCCTATTAAAAGAGCCAGTTTTCTACTTTCTGGCAGAATTCTGAGATGAAACTGGTAGCCCTTATGTGGAAGGGGATGTTGTTTCAGGTTTTGGGGCGAGGTAGGAAAAGGAGCAGCCCCCAGCTCTGGCTCAAGGGATGTAGAGGACATGGGAGAAGAGGAGGCTGGCTGAGCGTATCTGGTGAGTGTGTGGAACTCTATACGGCTGCTGAGGTGTGCTGGTTCTTGATTGTATAGTGTGTAGTGTGTGTGAGGAGCTTTAAAAGGGTGCATCTGTGGATAGGGAGCCAGTGGAGGTCGTCGAGGTGATAGTCTGTATGAATTGGAGTCTCTGGCGATTAGGGCTTGAGAGGTGGATCTTCAGGTGTCTAGCAGGAGTCATCTGTTGATTTTCTTGAGGAGCTTGGGGGTATGGAAGCAGCAGGTGGATGCAACTGTGCTGACGTGGGTGGACATAGAGATATCATTGTTGATCCCTAGATTCCTGGCAGAGTTGGACGTGCTTGGTAACGGCCATCATTCTAAGGGCTACCAGATCGAGAACAAATAGGAGCGCTTCCTGTTTCTCATTGTAGAGTTTAAGCATTTGGTTTTCAGTAGGCCTTGCTGGAGTTTGCAGAGTTTTGCCACGAAGAACTCCGCGGAGTGACCAAAAAACTCTGCCGGGCTACGCAGAGTTCGTCAAGCAATGGAGTGTGTTATGTCACGCCATTCGTGCTGACTTTTAGTGCTTGGTGTTTGTCCTGAGCTGTAAAATCAGCACGAACTCCATCGCATGCAGAGCAAGACAGTGCTGCTTCTTCCTGCCACTCGAGTAGATATCCTACTCAAGCGGTAGCTCCCTCAACGTGAACGGAAGGTTTCAAAATGAGCGTGGGTTGACCATCTGCAGCTGCCCACATTGAGAAATCTCACCAGGAGGTGGTCTGGAGTAAGATTTCCCTTGCCCGCGTTTGCCAACTTAAAGTTGCCAAGCGAGGAAAAAACTCTGATACACTGAGTTTTTGGGAACTGTGCACTCTACACTGAGTGGGAAATACTCAACTAACTCCATGAGCGGAGAAGAACTCACTCAGCCAGTTCGGGACCTTGGACATGCAGCTGATGAAGTTCGCTTAGGTGTCAGGGATGTCTTCTGAGAGGGAAAGGGTGAGCTGAGAATCGTCAGTGTAAGAAATGGTGCTGAGCTTGTGAGCATAGGCTATGTTGGTGAGAAGTGTCATGTATCTTTTGAAAATGTAAGTAAGGAAACTTGACGGAAGAGGCCTGAGGGATGTCGCAGATCAAGCTAGAGCCAGTGGAATTGTAAGGGGCTTAGCTGAATGGGTGAGTCCTAAAAGGAAGGAGTTGCGACATTGGAGTGCTGGTCCATGGATTCCATTCTCATGGAGGCATTGGATGACGATTGGGTGGGAGACTGTGTTAAAAGCACCAGAGAGGTCAAGTAGGATGAGTGCTGCAGTGTCCCCTCAGGCAGATTTTGTCCGTGGCAGCAATGAGGGTAGTTTCAGGGCTGTTGATGGTCTGAATAAAGATTGAGAGGGTCCAGAGGGTGGTTGGCATTAAGACAGCTGGCTAGTCTGGTACTGATTCACTTTCCTAGTGCTTTGGCTAGGTACAGGAAGAGGGAGGGGGTCTGTAGTTTACCAGTATCTCTGGGTCTGCCGAGGGTTTCATCAGGAGATAGGATGGTGGCATATTTTCAGGAGTCCGGGAAGGTGGAGGTAGTGAGAGTCGTTGAGAATTGCTGCGAGGGTTGTGCTGATGGGGTTGAGTCATTTCGTGAATATGAAGTAAGGACATGGATTTGCAGGGGCTCCCAAGTGGATGGAAGGCATGGTGACTGCATTTTCCTGTAAGGTGATGGCTGAGAAGCAGGCCAGGGTCGTTTACGGGGTGCTCGTGTCATCGAGGTGGAGGATGGCTTGGGTGGAGAGGTCCTGTTGGGGAAGAGGTGGGTGCAGCAAGGTGAAGTTGTATATGGAGTTGATTTTGTTGGTTAAGTATAGGTAGACTGGTTGTAAAGCTCCAGTGAGGAGCTGACAGTCGTAGAACTGGCAACAGGGGATATGAATTCCTTGACTATGGTGAAGACATCTTTTAGATGTTGAAGCGGTTTTGGATTTGTTGGGTGGGTGCTGGATGGTGGCTCTAAACTGCTGGTGGTAAATCCAGAGGTGTAGTTGTGATGGGTATGGCGCCAACTCCGTTACAACTGTTTGCAGTGGCAATTGGTGAGTCAGAGGTCTTTTGTGTAACAGACTGCTTGTGGCTTTCAGCGAGATAGGGAGTTGTTTTTTTAGACAAGCGAGGGAGCAGCACAGAGGCAATCCAAGTGTTGAGGTTCATGAAGTAGTGTGACAGATGTCAAGGACAGGCACTGTATCTGCCAACTCAGTGGTAGGACTATCTACCTTGACAGAGTCCTTTCTGCTCTCTTTTGCATTGCCTCCAAAGAAATCCACAAAAAGCCTGTCGTCCACCTGATGGTCTTTGGTGCAAATGATGTGAAAGCTTAAACATTTTTAGCGCATTCAGCCAATGGAGTCTCTCCACCTCTTTCTATGGGTGAGGCAAAGCAAAGAAAATTGGGAGAGTGATTAATTTCCTGACATGAAAAGCGGTCATGACTTTAGGCAAAACGCCTTCTAGGAAAGTAGGATCTGCTTTCATGGTTATCTCCACTTTTTGCTGGTGTCATTCTTTTTCTGACCAGTCTGACTGGGATCCGGCTTATCAGGACCCCAGTCTCAGCGCTTCTTCCCTGAATTGGACCATGCTTAGGTACCCCACAGATTGGCTACTGGAGTACCCTATTAAGACCCTAGTATATGGTACTAAGGTACCCAGGGCATAGGTACACCAGGGATACCCCATGGGCTGAAGCATGTATTATGCCACCCATGGGAGACCACTCCGATTGTGACTACAGGCCTGCCATTGCAGCCTCTGTAAGCTGGTGCTAGCACCACTTACAACAGATCTAAGTTTCTTACATCTGATGTCACTACACTTAAAACCTATAAGTCACACCCAAGGCAGGTCACTACACTTAAAACCTATAAGTCACCCCTAAGGTAGGCCTTTCAATCCTGAAGGGAGGGTTATGAGTGGGACACCCCTACAATCCACAGAATCCATTCTCCCGGGTAATAAGAGCATCAGCCATTAAAATACATAGAGTGGCCATGTGTCATAACGCGATAGCCAACTATAAACTGGCTGTAACGAACCCTGGCGTGTTTGGTATCAAACATGTTGGAATGATACCCCAATTCCGTAAACTATGTTGGGGTATGATTTCATGCACTGCAAAGCTTCTCTGGGAGGCCCTCAGTGCTCCAGTACCAGTCTTCTAGACCCAGACAGCAAACTATAGCTGCTGCCAACCAGAGACATGATTAAACCCTCCTGCTGCTGAACCAAGCTCGAGCAGGGGAAGGCAGGACAATAGGTTTTCTATCACAGGGAGGTGTTACCACCTCCCAGACAGGACTTAGTGGATTGGGCCAGGGTGGGGGTGCTTTCTAGCACCACTAGACTGTTTTTAAGGGCACATTTGGTGCCCTCCTTGCATACTCCTGTTGGAACCAGTTCAGGGAGCCGTTGGGTCCCGCTCCGGAGCGAAACTGGACAAAGGACATGGGAGTATCCTCCCCACTGTCCAGCAACTCCAATGGGAGGGATCCCACAATTGTCCCAACCCTTTCCTTAGGGTACTTAGGAGCTTACCTGTGGGTGGTTCCTTATATTCGTTGTGGGACAAGATTCAGAACCAAAACCACTTTATCCCCAACCATCTGGGCACTTTGTACTTCGTTGGTCTTTGCTTTGGGAACCAAGACTGTAACTGGGAAGACTCCTGCTGTTCCTGGTATTGTCGTCCTGCCAGTTTTCTGCATCGGCTGTGCCTGTGCTCCATACAGGTTATTCTACCGGACTGTAGACATCCAAGACACGCAAAGGAATCTCCCTTGGAGTGAAGGAGTCACTCCAATGCATCTGCAGGCACGGCAACAAAGTTGACGGGTCTGCTGTTCATGAGCACACATGGGCTTCGAAAGGTTCAGCAACACAGTTGGTGGCAGTGCAATTTCCCTCGAGGCCTGCAATGTCTTCACAGCAAGTTTGAAGCCAGTATCCCTCGTTGGAACCGCTGGAGCAGTACATGCGTGAAAAGCATCGGCTTGCTGTTGCCAAGACTTGTTGACTCTATCCTCCAGAGATTTCGGGATCCAAGAAGCTCCAGCCTCAAGCATCGCTTACTACCAAGATCTTCATCCTCACCACATCCTCTCCACTGTGGGCCTTCAACACTGGTGAGCTGCTCAAGGGCCTTCTGCAACTCCTGTGCCTCAGGCATGTCGGTCTTCTTTGGCTCCAGTGGGCTCACCTGCTTGCTCGGGCCTGCTCCGTCTTACTTGCTCACGGTGAGTTCCTTGGACCTTGCTGGTCCGACACTGCACCTTTTTCATCAACTACATTTGTTGCAGTTGCCAAGGCTCGTTGGTGCTCCCGACAGACACAGACTCCCTGGCTCTCGACATCCAACGTGGGACAGCTTATGAATGGCTCGTGGTCTTCCACAGCGTTGCCTTGTCCACACAGCTGCAGCGCCAGGGTCACCATCAACTTTCATGCATCTCCGACATCAGTGAGCATTCGTCTTCCGTGCATCCTGGGTGACAGACTCTGTCCCCTCTGCTTTCAGGTACCTCATCTTGAATCCACCTTTGGGATCCACCAGACTCTTTCACCTTCTTTGCCAGTGGCATCTTCACTGAAACCCTCCATTGTGGTCTACTGCAGTTTCTGACGTCACTTCGCATCTACACACCTGGCTTCCCTGGAGTAGGTATCCTGGTTCCCGGGGTATGCACGGGTGAAGTGACTCCAACCTTCTGGGGTCTCTTCAGGATCCTCTGAGAAGGATCCTTCTTAAAAACTGCAACCGCGATTTACCCATGGACTTTTATTGAGAACGCGGTTGTGTTCCCACTCTGCACACGGCCTCCGGGTGATTCCTTGGGATGTTAGCTCTTCTACGTCTTCTGGGGCCTGTCTCGACTTAGGTTGTGGTTTGTATTCCACTTTAATAGTATATGGCTTGGTCTCCCCTGGCGACCACTGTGTTTTTGTGCTACTTACGTGTTCAATTACTAAAGTATTGTGTGTATTGTGACTATCTCCGGGTAAGAGATATTGCAATGTGTTTGTGAGTGTTTATAATAAATGTACGAGTTACTTACCTTTGGTAACAACGTATCTGGTAGAGACCTTGTCCAGCTGCAGATTCCTTAACTTAGAATATCCCCAGGCGTGAGACTGGACACAGAACTTTTTTGCAGCAGCAACTCTGCGTGCTGGGGGATGGCATCACGCGACCCCACCCCGACGTCATCCACTTACGTGACGTCAGCGAGGTCATATAAGTATCTCCTGGCCCGCTGACGTCAGTTTTCTTTGGAGAAACTTTTACTCTGCACAACGCGGAGCCACCAACTAAAAACTGTGAAATTATGGGAACAGTGTGCGAGGGATGAAAAATCTGTGAATAAAGGAGGAGGATGGTGGAATACACCATCCTTAAGATAGAGTAGACACTGCCTACACATAAGTGGAAGCTGTGAGATAGGGCCCGCAATCTTAGCGGAGGCCCCTTCCCGAGTGCAACAAGGGAAGAACATCGCAACAGACAGAAATAGAATGATATCGCCATGTGGGACTGTGCCGTCCACTAAGAACGGAGCACAGAAAGAACAACAGTGCACTGTAGGAAATAATGAGAAGACTGGCCTTCCCCTCTAAAAACAGAGGCAGGAAACCGAGCACAACCGACCCTCAAGAGGATGACCACAAGGAGACCAGGACCCCGAGGTAGTAGGGCAGACAGAAGGGAAGGGAACTGGAGAGGAAAACAAATCTCCTCGTGAATCAAAGGCACCATATGACAGAAAAGAAGCCCCTCAGCAGAGGTTAACAGTATATGAACGCATCCAGAGAAGTGCAACAATCTGAACCCCCTCGAGATATAACCCTAGGCAACTAAAGAGGCCAGCGGAGAACACCACTAGACAAGATCCTCGCAGAACGTGGAGGCTGGGTGGGCGTTAAGGAATCTGCGGCTAGACAACTTCTCTACCAGATACATTGTTACCTAAGGTAAGTAACTTGTACATTTGACAGAGACATCTAGCCGCAGATTCCTTAACTTAGAATAGATACCACAGGGATACCCCAAAAGGAAGGTGGGTCTGCGACAGGACAACAGAAAGCGCCAAGCATCTGATCCGGCAACAGAGTGATGGATAAAGGGGGAAAGCTGTGACAGAACAGCCCAACAGCAACCCCAGCATCACGAAGAGCAGAAGTCACAGGATAGAAGATATCCGAAAAACAAGAATGGCGCCACACTATACCTGTATGAAAAAAGACAGGTAGAACGGCATGAGCACTATACCAGAGCAAGGAAAGAGAGAGGAAGAAGGATCACTCTCCGCTAAATGAGCACGATGAGTGCTTTGACCCAAGCTTGAAATAAAATTGATGCGATGCAACCAGTGCCTAACAGACTAGCCTAAAGAAGGAAGCCGAAGGAGCTGGTGGCTAGAGCCTAAAGGCAAGAGCCAGATCCTGAGCAATGCATCGGGATTAGCCAGCAGGACAAGAAGCACGCCAAGCGCACACCCAACCCAAAAAGTGTAATGAGGGGCAATAGCATCAATCCCCAATCAGCTGAAGCAGTTAGAATATGCTGCCGGAAAGTGGCCATAGAGATCATAAAGTGGCTTACGCAGGAACAGAAGAGTGCCCGACCGGGCAGCATGAAGCCAAAGTAAGGAACAACCACAATATAGACTTGCAGACAGTAATCAATGACCACTGCCATTAGAAGAACTGTCCCGCAGGTGTAGCTTTAACAAGAGTAGGCATATCCGAAGGAAGAGGCCAAAAAATACCAAGTTAACGAATGGTGGGAAGAGTCTCAAAATCCAGGACCAACACTCCAGAAAGACACGTACAGCGTTGAACACAAAGAAGGGAGCATATGTCAATTTGGGAAATCACTTCAGTAAGCGGAAGCAAGGAGGAACCTACGGGCAACTTGCACCAACTCAAAAACTCTCCCCCACACATGGAGATATTGGTCCAGACCTCGGAGCCTCGACAAGAGGCAGTGACGTAGGAAGAAGATACCATGACAACCGACATGTAGACAGAAATATATAACATACAATTATGTATAGACAGAATGAGCCAGGAGTATGAACATGTATATACCGGACCATACCTAGAACAGTAAGGGCAGGTAGGAACAGTTTGTGAAGAGGAGACCATGAAACCTCGAAAGGAGGTGGTGACCCAGGCGAAAGCAGATGGCACCAGGGAAAACCCTAGAATACCGTACAATGGACCATCAAGCAGCGCATGGATCCCACATGATCTCCAGGCCCAGGAGAGAGAAGCAAGGCTATATAATAGCATACAAGTACCCCACATGGAGTATGCATACCCCAAACAAAGGGGGAAACCTCTTAGGGAAATAAGCCAGGCCAAAATAACTCAGTAATGAACCGAACCCGTGAACTGAGTTCCGAGCAGAAGTAACATTACTGAGCTGAGCCACTGGCTGAAAACCACAGTCAGAGAACACAGCAACCTGCGGCCAACAGGCCGCTGAAAGATAAACGCCTCCAAGAGATGCCAATAAAAGGGTAAACACCCTTGACCACAGAAAAAAGAAGACGTAAGGCTCACTTCCCACGTTAAACACAGAGAGCATCTAAAGGATGCAAAATGAAAAAGTACCACAGAAGACAGGCCTAAAAGGGCCTAAGTGGGAGGACGAAAGCCCGCCAGGAGCCGGTGAACTGCTGACTCAGTGTGAGCATCAAAGAGCAAGACCCCATCAATGGGTAAGTCAACCAGTCGCACCCGGATATTTTCAGGGAAGACACTATCTCGCAACCAAGCGTGACGCCTTAAGGCAACAGAACTCGCCATCACTCAGCCCAAAGAATCCACAGTATTTAAAGCTGAACGGATTGTGAATTCAGCAAGGTCGCGGCCATCCTGGATGAGGTGAAGGAGATCAACGCGAGCACCTTCAGAGGTGGCAGTAAGCAAAGACTCTGCACAGTCCCACAAGGCAGAGGTAGCCCGAGCCAAGTAACACTCTGTATTTAAGGACCGTAGGGCAGCACTAGTGGATGCAAAGACGTTCCTACCCCATGACTCAAGCCACCTGGACTCCAAAGAGGGAGGAAGCGTTAAAGGGGGGCAGAGAAGGAAAGGCAGTCTGCAACACAAACCCCTGCGCATCAGGGTGCACAAAACGACATATCAGATCATGTGGAGCTGGACAGGGGCGGTTCAAACCTGAACAAGTCACCTGAAGCAGGTACCCAAGAGGGCATCAAAGGGAAGCTTCAAAAAGGCAAAAGCGGCTCCACATTTCCGGACCCACGGTGGAGGACCACAGGCAAGGGGTCCACACACAAAGGGGTAGAAGGGGGTTGCATATTTAAAAAGCGGGAGGCCAAAGAGACCACTCTCAAAAAAGCTGCACCAGCCTCTGTAGCCCTCCGCGGAGGGTAAAACAGCTTTTAAGGTGACCCTCCCAAGACACTGAGGGTGTGCCCAATGCCCCATGGAAGAATGAGGATCCTGACAGGACTCCTGAGGAGGCGAACAGCCTGCTGGATCTGTGAGCTCCTGAGGAGGCTCCACAAATTCCAAGGGGGGCACTTGTCCGGAGACGCCCGGCGGCACCGAACTCTCTCCAGAGGCCACTATAGAAGAGTCCAGAACCCGGCATCGACACAGTGCCAAAACGACGCATGTTGGCACCGATTGTGCCTCGCCAGACGCCGACTCTGCAGCATTCGGCGTCGAGTCAGTGCCGAAACTATGACAAGCTCCCCCTCTGTAGAAGGAGAGGGCGCCGAGCCGGCGAGACAATCTTCCGACGCCGGCTCTGCCTCATCTAGAACAGGCTGCGATTCCAGAGAAAGGAGCGGAGCAGAGCCTCCGGCTCCACACAGCACCGACCCCAGCTCCGGACAGTGCTGGGGTGTGCTCCAGTCAGGGCTTTGAGCACCGGCAACCAACTGCGACGCCACAGGGAGCATTCTGTCCATCAACTGTTGTTTTTGCATTTGTCACTCCAAGTGGGACGGGTATGCTCAGATGTGAGTCCCGTGCTCTCCACACCACTGGAGTCAAGCTATCCAGGCTGAAGACGGCTGCTAGCCAGAAACTGGTCCTAGGATGCTTGATTCCGGTCCAGGGAAGACATGGCTTGGCAGTTCGGGCTGGACTGTTCCCATGAGGCACAGGGTCAAGGCTGATTTGCATATGGCCATGTCTGAACTGGGGTGGTGTGGAGTGCAAAAAAACGATGGATTTAGGCCCAGATCTCTGTACTGGGGTGAATGTATGACATTGTTCTGCATGCTGTCCATCAACTGTTGTTTTTGCAAAACGACGCATGTTGGCACCAATTGTGCCTCGCCAGACACCGACTCTGCAGCATTCGGCGTCGAGTCAGTGCCGAAACTATGACAAGCTCCCCCTCTGAAGAAGGAGAGGGCGCCGAAGCCGGCGAGACAATCTTCCGGCTCCGCCTCATCTAAAACAGGCTCAGATTCCAGAGAAAGGAGCGGAGCAGAGCCTCCGGCACCAGGACGGCGCCGACCCCAGCTCTGGCTGGGGTGTGCTCAAGTCAGGGCTTTGAGCACAGGCAACCACCTGCGGCGCCACAGGGAGCCCCGCGGGGCTATGCGACGCGGCAGAGGCGCCGTCGGTCGTAGCATAGAGGGGGACCCAACCGGGCCGCGCCCTAACACATCTCAAACATTCCTGGGAGGCAAAGGCTCAATTGGCGCCGGGGGCGAACCCGTCGGCGAGTCCGGAGACCCCACAAGAAGCAAAGGTCACGAGGACGCCCCAGAAACGGGAGAGGACCCAAGAGAGGCCTGCAAAGCCGTAGCATAGGCCTCCATTTGGACCAGAGTTATCCCCAAACCCGGAAAGGGCGGATAGAGGGGGATGACCGTCGGGAACACACATCCGGAAAGTTCTGGGAACCAGTGCCCCTGACAATAGAAGAAGGTGAGGTCGAAGACCTAGATCACAAGCTCCTTGACTTACCAAGAGAACGACGGCCCGGGACCCCAGAGGGCGATCGCCGGCAGAACAGTAGAGGGACCTACAGTCGACGAAGAGGCCGGGGGGAGAGACGGCTCCGACCAAGACAGCCGTGCTGAGAGAAGCTTCATACGGCGCTCCCGCCGAGACTTCAGTTCCAGAAGTTGGAAGGCTTCCCAGTCCGTGGAGTCATGGTGCTCGCCCAGACACCACAACCAAATAGGATGCGGGTCCGTCGCGGACATTTGCCGAGAACAGGAATGACCAGATTTAAGGCCCGAAGGCATCCCACACTATTCCTGACGCGAAAATGAGGCCTGAAAACACACCAGAGAAGCTCACTCCGGATGCGCGTTGCACGCGGAAAAGAAGGAAAAGGACATCAGCACGACGAGAAAGACTTATATGACCTCGCCGAGGTCACGTCCGTGGATGACGTCAGGGCGGAGTCGTGTGGAGCCGTTCCCCGGCGCGCAGAGTTGCTGCTGCAAAAAATATCTAGATCCATTCTCACACCTGGGGATATTCTAAGTTAAGGAATCTGCGGCTAGATGCATATTTTTATAACTACACTGTGGTTCTTTTTCACTTAACCTACACTACAGGATTAGTTCTGGTAAAAACAGGCTGATTTACACTCCTTCAGGACTAAGGCTTAAGGCTGCTCTCTACAGCTACCACATAGGAAGCTTTCTAAGGTTGTCTAAGACCAGTAACATCACCCTAAGGGAAGTCTGGATTAGTACAGAGTGCTACACTTACATAAGTGAGCACCATATACTAAGCCAGCCTCCTACACGCCTTATCTCTAGCTCCAGATTCCTTACCTTAGAATATCCCCAGGCATAAGACTGAATCGGTAAGATTTCAGAGGAGTACCCCTACGCGGCGGTAGGTGGCATTGTTTAGCTCTAGATCGTTCGGCACCAAAAGTGATGTGCACAGTACTTGTACAGGTGACTCCTCAGTTCACTGGTAAGTTACTTTCGCAACGTTCGACGCAAGGAGCGTGCAGCCACAATAAGCACTGACACTTTTGTGATAGAATATGGTCCTGAGAAGGGTGTCCCATATACCGTAATCAGTTCACAGAGCAGGGAGGATAAGAGGGTCGATAAGGAATCTGCGGCCTGGTTAGAGTATCTACCAGATAAGGAGATACCAAAGGTAAGTAACTTGTTCATCTGATAGAGACTTCTAGCTGCAGATTCCTTACCTTAGAATAGATACCCAAGCAATACCTCCCTGGAGGTGGTACTGCCAAGCTAAATAAATCAGAAAGTCCCTCAGTACCAAACGGGCGAAGAGTCTGTCCCATCGGACCGGACTGTCCAGGCAGTAGTGCTTGGTTAACGTGTGTAGTAAGGCCAACATTTCATGCTTAACAGATATTCAGGATCGTGACGCTAACACAGTGGTCACAGCCTTGCTTCTTGGTCAATGTGTACAGATCTTAATGAATAGGACAATCCATCTCAAGATGGCCTTTTCTACACTTCCTTCCTTTTAGGGTCGCACATAGCCCAAGAAGAGTCGATTGCCCAGCCGGAATTCTTTTGTGCAATCAAGGTGGAACAACAACGCTATTTTTGGGTCAAGGCAGTGAAGTCTCTCCTCATCTTTGAAGGGATAAGGTGGACAAAGAAGGTAGGCATGGTGGTGTGCTGGCCTATTTGGAAAGGAATCACAAGATTTGGAAGAAAGGCGGCAACTGTATGGAGAATCAGCTTGTCCGGGTATAAGGTGGTTTAAGAAGGCGCAGAGAGTGTCTGCACTTCGCTGGCCCTCCTTCTGGTGTTTTGCTCACCAAAAAGGCAGTTTTTATTGTCGAGAGCCTAAGAAAGCAAATTTGTAGAGGTTCGAGTGGTTCACCCATGAGAAAGGTGAGGACCAGGTTGAGGTACCACCGAAACATGATGAATGGGGGTGGACATCCTGCAGGCCTTTATGGAACCTAGATAAAACAGGTGATTTAAAGCGAAAACGATGGTCTGACAATCCCCAAAAATGATGAAATGGCAGAGATCGCTGCGTTCGTGGAAGTCTTCTGACGAGATGTTGGAGCAGCAACACTCCAGGCCCACCGAGTCAGCAGAACCTTAACCAGGGCCTGCTATGCGCTTCCCTGATTTTCCCGGAGCAACCCACACCCAGCTCACAGATTTCTATTAGGCCATACCCCTCATATTTGGGTGGCCTGGCCCCATTGGAGCGCCTCTGGGCTTCAAGGGCCCCTACTGGACCCACGCGGGCAGGTTCAGCCTCAGCACCAGTTAAGCCCCATTGATCTGGAGCAGACCTGCCAGCAAGACTGAGACCTTTCTGGGAATCCGTTGCAGACGTCTCAGGTGCTGCCTATGCCCTTAGGTGGCAGCACCCCCATCAGTATCCCTGACTCTGACATGAAGTAGAATGGGCGTCATCTGATGCCAAATCCGGCACTACCCGGATCCATGCTTCCCAGAGCACAGGCAGTGCCTTATTTGTTTAATAGGCCTGGAGACAGAGACAAATGGCAGAAGTCTATGGTGCCCACAGTTGCAGTCAAAACAAACAGCTTGACAGAGGTGCTGCAGCCAAGAGTCTCCCATTCTGAACTCCTACTCCACTTCAATGATGCCCTACTTGAAGCCTGGT
The DNA here is from genome assembly GCF_964263255.1 of Lissotriton vulgaris. Classification (NCBI taxonomy): domain Eukaryota; kingdom Metazoa; phylum Chordata; class Amphibia; order Caudata; family Salamandridae; genus Lissotriton; species Lissotriton vulgaris. The sequence continues at coordinate 728,037,086 of NC_141700.1, read as the reverse complement.
CCAAGCCCTGCACACTGGCTCCTGTGCATTGGACGATTGCCCGCCTTCTCCCTGTTCCTGTGGACCCCAGTTTACTTACCTAGCACTACACCCCGGAAAACTAGAGGTTCATCCTCCGCGTCCATGATTAATCCCGGAGCATTCCTAACCACTCCACCGGATAGAGAATCGAAGTTGCTGGATAACTTTTGCCAGAGAATGTACTCTTCCGCAAGCCTAGCACTGGGGTTGGAGAAACTATTGGCCAGTTATTCCCATACAATAGGGGACTCTGTTGCGCAAGTGCTGCCTGTGGTCTCTGAAGAAGCCCAACCCATACTAACCCAGACAATTGCCGACTAGCATGATACGGCTAAGTTCACCATAAGGTGTGAGCTCGACACGACCAACACGCTGGGTGTAAAAATGTCATAGTCAGTGCTGGGCAGAGCTATTTCATAGTCAGTGGCCTTGAGGCACAATGCCTGGCTGAGAACGACTAGTTTTTCAGGGGATGTCAAGGTTTCCCTCATGGACATGCCCATCGATGGCTATTACCTTTTTGGAGAGAAGGCAGATTCAGCGCTGGAGCGCATTAAGGACAGATGAGCTATGGCCTGGTCATATGTAGTGGGCCAATGTAAGGGCACACAAAGCAAAAAGTCCAGATAAACCTTATTGGTTTACAGTGGCTTACTTTATTAATCCAAAGTGCTCTATTTGTGGTAGTGTGGTTGAGCAGCTTAGGTTTATCAGACGGGACTGTTAAGCTCTTGTTCTACACACTGAGTCAGTAAATGAGACACACTTTCAAGATGAAATCTGAGACCAATTCATAAAAATAACACCGATTTTTATATGAATTTAGACACCAAAATGTTCGGAATCAGGTAAGTACCTTCAGAGTTATCGATTTGATAAGAAAACAGTAATGACTCTCGAATAATGTTGTTTTCAAATATGAGCCTCGAATGCTATATTGTTATTCTATGGGAGGAAAAACAAACACAGCAAACATATACTTGCAGTCGGTGTATGGAGGTGCCCATAAGGGTTTAGGGGCCAAGGTCCAAAGAACCAACAACAGTTTGGGATTACATGCCCTGGGATATCCAGCTGCAGAGGTATAAGTTGGGACAGTAGCCCAAAGCACTACAACGGTAAAGCCACAGTACCTGAAAGAAAGAGGCTGCAAGGGGGACTTGAGGACAAGTTTGGGAGAACCCAAAGGGAGGTTCCGGTCTTGAGGACCTCTTGACCAAGGGGTCACAATCAGGAGTCGTGAACCCGGGCTGTGGGGCTCGGGTGCAGAGGTGCTTGGCTGGCTGGCCACTTGTGTTTGAGGGTTTCACAGTTCTCAGATCACCTGCAGAGGGGAAGAAAAACAAGACATCAGGGCCACTCATCAGTCCTGAAGTCCGGTGATGCCACAACTTTCCCACACAGAAATGTGTGAAAAAATTGATTTTTTCAGCTAAATTTGAGGTTTGCAGGGGATTCTGGGTAAGGAAACATTGGGGAATCGACGCAAGCCATAGCTCCCTTGAATCCCCGGCTGTCTAGTTTTCAGAAATGTGTGGGTTTGGTAGGTTTCCCTGGGTGCCGGCAGAGCTAGGGTTCAAAAACTTACAGCTAGGCACTTTGCCAAAAAAGGGTCATTTTTCACGGAGAAATTGTGGTGTGTCCATGTTGCGTTTTGGGCCATTTCCTGTCGCAGGCACAAGACCTTCCCACACAAGTGAGGTATCATTTTTCTCGGAAGACTTTGGGGAATGCAGGGTGAGTGGTAATTTGTGGAACCACGCAGATTCTAGAACTTTCCACCACAGAAATGTGACGAAAATGTGTTTTTTTGGCAATCTTTTAGGTTTGCAAGGGATTCTGGGTAACAGAACCTGGAGGGAGGCAGTCTAGTCACCCCATCCTGAATTCCCCTGGGTACCTAGTTGTCGCGTTTTGCGCCGTTTCCTGTCACGGCCATCAGGCCTACCCACGCAGGTGAGGTAACATTTTTCTCTGAAGACCGAGGAACACGTGTTGGGAGGAAATTTGTGGATCTACGCAGATTCCAGAACTTTCCATAACAGAAATGTGACGAAAATGTGTTTTTTTGGCCATTTTTTTAGGTTTGCAAAGGATTCTGGGTAACATAACCTGGTGAGAGCCAGTCAAGTCACCCCATCCTGTGTTCCCCTGGGTGTCTAGTTTAAAAAAAAGTATAGGTTTGCTAGGTTTCCCTAGGTGCCGGCAGAGCTAGGTTTAAAAAACTACAGCTAGGCACTTTGCAAAAAAAGGGTACTTTTTCATTGTGAAAATGTGGTGTGTTCACTTTGCGTTTTGAGCCATTTCCTGTTGTGGGCACTATGCCTACCCACACAAGTGAGGTACCATTTCTATCGGGAGACTTCAGGTAATTCAGATGTGTAAAGTAACTGTTTATACCTATTGACTTTCAATGCATTTCTGTCTTCCAAATGAAAGACAATTTGTAAAAAAGAAGTCATTTTGAAAAATGACCGATAATTCTCATGCTAGTATGACTGTTCCCAATTTCGGTAATGTGCAAATATCTACTGTTTCTAAACTTTATATTTTGTTCCCATTTCAGAATAACATGGGGGTCTTTCATACCAATTTTTCCATGTATACATTTTCTCAGAGTAATTGCTATATACTCGCTACATAATAAGAAAACACTGCAAGTCGCTGCTCAGTTTTTGGCTCTGGGTTCGTCTGGTTCTTGGTGAACCTACAAGTCCTAAATATCCCCACAACCAGTAAGATGTACTATTATATTGCTTTCAAAGAGCTGTCATAATTAGAAGAAGTTACAGGTGAAAACGTTGACACAAAAGGCTGTTTTTTTCAACTATTTTTCAATTGTTCCTATATTTAACTGTTAGTTTCTATAAAGAAACCTTGAAGGATCTACACAAGTGACCCCTTGCTGAATTCAACATTTTGTCTACGTTTGAAAAATGTATAGCTTTCCAGGATCCATTTTTGCTTTCATACCCATTTCTACCATTAACTGGAAGGAGGTTGAAAGCACAAAAAAATAGCAAAAATAGGCTATCTCCCAGAAAAATTTCAAAACTGTGTAAAAAATGTTGTTTTCTGACAAAAGTCTGTCATTACCTAAAAGCTGGGAAAATGCTGATTTCAGCCCCAAAAACCCAGACACTTTCATTTGCAGCACTTTTTTCCCATTTTCCCCCAAAAAACAAAAGGCAGGGTGCACTATATCTCATGGGAGGACATACCTGCATGAGCAGATATGCCCCTGCAATATCCATGTAAAATCTTGGCTATTATAAATGAACAAGGAAGCCAGAGAGAGTACAGGGGCAGGACACTCGTCATTACCAGTTCCCCAGCTCCATGATGAGTTCACTGTATTATGGGGTGTTTGGAACCAAACATCTCATCTTAATAAACCTACACTGATTCCAGTGTCAGAATTACAAACATTGCACCCGGAACGCTTTTAGAGGGGTCGCCTAAAACCTATCGACTTCTAGTGTGTTTCTGAGGGGTCCCCACCAGCCTGCCACTAATAGACATGTTTTTAGACCCATGGGATGAGAGACTCCGCTCTCAAGAGCCAGAAACAATGCCTGCCCTGTCATGCTTTACACCTCCGCCAGGCAGGAATACATTGCCAGAGAGGGAAGCTTCAAAGGCGAGGCCGCTTCTGAACTCCGACCTGTGCCTCTCCTGTTAGCAGCAGATGGCAATACCCCTGTCTTGACCCCACTTTCCACAGAAAGACAGGCAGGAAAACTAGTTAGATGAGGAGGAGAGTCCTCAGCAAACCTGCACCACCCCTAAGGCAGGGCAGCGATGTGGACTCCCTGTCATGGATTTCCTGAATGGCCCATTGCAGTTTTCCCCAATGTACAAGTTACTTACCTTCGGTAACGATGAATCTGGTAGAGACGATTCTAGCCGCGGATTCCTTAACATAGAATTATCCCCAAGCGTGAGACTGGAAATTTTTTGCAACAGCATCCATGCGCGCTGGCATTACGCGACTCCGCCCTGGCGTTGTTTGCGTAAGTGACATCAGAGAGGTCACATAAGTCCCACTCTGACGTGCCTACGTCAGTTTTCTTCGGAGAACTTTTCCGCACCACAACACAGGGCCATCAGACAAAACTGTCAGAGTATAGGAACAGTGTGCGAAAGAGCAGAAAAATTGGAAAAAAGGAATGGTGACGAACAACACCATGAGGATCAGTGCCAGACACTGCAGCACCTAAAGGCAGGGAAAGAAGAAAGAACAGAGCACAGCCCTGTACAGCAACCCTGCCAGTACGGAGATAGGCCCCCTTGGAGACCAAAATTATATGAAAAAACATCATGATACCTTGCAGCAGGCCTACGACCCCAACAAACAAAGACTGAGGGGAACCTGTCCGGGACAAACAAGCCATGACAAGACTCTAAGACAGCCCCATCACAGAATGTGACAACCCCCATAAGTAACAGGGACAGAGGCCCAGACAAAAGACCCCAACCTAGAAGATAGCGAAGGGCCCAGAGCCCCTAGTAATGAAAGGGGGAGGGGGGAGTAGGCCCGAACCTGGGGCAAGTAGAGCACTAGGGCACACAGGTACCTATAAACCCATCCTCCAATGTGCCAAAAAGGGAGGAATGGAACAAATAAACAGGATGAACATACTGTCAGAAAGAGCGACAGAATGCACTCACCGAAGACATAGTCACCCACAGGGAGGCGAATGCAGAAGACCAAGCCAAAGGTCCTTGCAGAGCGGGAAGGCAGGGCGGGCCGGGAAGGAATCTGTGGCTAGAATCGTCTCTACCAGATACATCGTTACGGAAGGTAAGTAACTCGTAAATCTGATCGAGACTACTAGCCGCAGATTGCTTAATGTAGAATAGATACCCTAGCCATACCCAAGGGGAAGGAGGGTCTGCGAGAAGACCCCACCAGCCTGGACAAAATAGAGGGTCCCAAGGGACGAGGCCCAGGGGTAAAAGAGCCCTGTCCCCCTAGGCAAAGGAAACCCCTGCATGTAGAAGACCACCAACCCCAGAGGGGAGGCGGGAAGAAAAGAAGAGAGGCAGCCCACCATCCATCAGCAGGAGAAATGAGAGCAAGGCGAAAGGAGGCCGAACCTCCCCCAGAAGCCCCAAGGCCCAAACAAGGAATAGGAGCACCTAGGAGGAAGATCAACCTAGAGACTCCAAGGAAAAGAGGTAGAGCAAAGGCAAGTCCCCACCCCCCGCCGGGAACACGCCCAGCGAAGAGGGCAGCCAAGCCTAACACAGCCAGAAGGCAACAGGCCAGACAGAATGGCGCCTGCAACAATAAGGCAGGAGGAAGCAGAAAGGGTAGCCCAAGGACACACAGGGAGACCCGCACAACATCCCGCAGGGACAGACTGTGCCCGAAGAGGGACAAGGAACTCAAGAACCAGCACTGAAGGTAGGGCCCACTGGAAGAAGAAGACAAGGCAAGGAGGACTGTCCAGCTAAAGTGCCAGGAGGCACCGGCATGCACGGCCAGACTCAGTGAACACCACAGAACGGTGCACTCAGGGTAAGCCAGATGCCAGCCGAAGACAGAGGCCAGGAAGGCCAAGAAGGGCCCGGACACATCCCCAAGGGAGGAGCCCACACACAGCCCAAAAAAAGGAGGAAGAAGGCAGAGCCATGACGCAAGGCCGCAGACAGCAGGCCAAACGAGGCCAACAACGCAGCGACCCGGAGAAACACAGCCCGGGGCGCAACTTAAGCCAACCCAAAACTATCAGCAAGAGGATCGCACCTGCAACATACCGTAACGCCAAGGAGAGCAGAGGCCCGAAAGGCAACCACACCTCTCCAGGACACAACAGAGCTATATAATAGCTACCATTACCCCACATAGGCCATGTCACGTCCCAAGACATTGTAACCCTCTTAGGAAAAAACATTCAGCAGCAGAGGTCAGCAGAAAGAACTGCGGAGAACCCTCAGACGGCTTGCCAATCAGTCAATAAGAATAACAGAAGGCCTAGTCTCAGGGCCAACACAGCTTAGGAAGTAGCCAAAAAACACATTAAAAAAGGGCCGGCCAGCAGCCAACAGCACCATAGTCCGAAGAAGAAGGACTCCAATGCACAGTAATCATACAGATCACACAACTGTGGCGACCCGACCCAACGGAAGAACATCTCCCGAAAACCAGATCAACTCACAGGTCACTGAGGAGGAGGAGAAGACCGAAGCCCCGCCAAGAACCTCTGAATGGCCGAGTCTGCAGGGGCGTGGAATAAAAGACCACCATCGAAAGGAAGGTCCACCAGCCGTTCTCGAACATTCTCTGGGAACACACTGTCCCGAAGTCAGGCATGTCGATGAAGTGCTACCGAAGAAGCCATTGCACGACCAAGCACCTCCGAGATGTCCTGAGCGGAGCGAAGATAAACGCCGCCAGCTCCCGGCCATCCAACACATGGTGCCGCAATTCAACACAGGCACCCTCCAGATAAGCGGCAGACATAAGGGACTCCGCCGAGTCCCACAAGCAAGAAATGGCCCTAGCCTAAACACACCGAGTGTTAAGAGCCCGCAGAGCTGGACTGGTGGAGGCGGACACATTACGTCCCCAGGAGTCAAAGCAATACCAAAGGGGATGATGGACTTAGAGTTGAACAATGCAAGCACTCACCACGGGTCAACTGATCTGGCTTTAATCTATCATCATTCTTTAGCTCACTCCGCCACCCCAGTTCAGACATGGCCATATGCAAATCAGTCTGACCCTGTGCCTCATGGAAACAGTCCAGCCCGAACTGTCAAGTCATGACTTCCCTGGACCGGAAACAAGTATCCTGGGACCGGTTTCTGGCTAATCAGCCATCATCCAGGCTAGCTTGAATCCAGTGGCAAAGTGAGCAAGGGACCCACGCCTGGGCATACCCTGCCAACTTAGGGCGAACAAAGCAATACCTAAGGGGATGATGGATGGAGAATACAAGCACTCACCCCCATTCAACTGATCTGGGTTTACTCCATCATCATTCTTTAGCTCACGCTGTTGCGCCGTCAGTAGCTGGACTTCATGTCAGTGATTTTGAAATACAACATGTCCTGAACAACGACAACCCTTTCTTTTCTCAAATTTTATTCTGGAAACGTTTTATAGATGACATTATTGTCATCAGGAAGAAAAATAGTGACAACCTACAAGAATTCATCAACTGGCTGAATACTAGAGATGATTGCCTTAAGTTCACATTCACAGTTGATAGTAAGAAACTGGATTTTCTAGACATTACTCTATATGTAGATAATGAGAAGATCCATACAAAAACCTACTGTGAGCCAACGGCAAAGAATAGCCGGTTATCATCTAAAAGTTTCCATCCGAGACCTTTACGCGATAATTTACCCTACAGCCAATTTCTTAGGCTTAAACCAAACTGTAGCAAACTGGAAGATTACAAGACACAAGTGAGTGACCTTACTGATAAACTGAGGAAGAGAGATTACCCTATGAAAACAATTCGCAGATGTCAAAAAAGAGCCAGACATCAACCAGGAGAGAGCCTTTTGGAAACCATCCCAAAAGAACCTGCAGAGAATTTAATCATGTGTGTCACCACTTACAATTGAGCCACCAATGCAGTAAAAAAGATGATCAACAAAAACTGGAAAATTGTAACATCAGGAAAGTTAAATTGGCCAAAACCAAGGTTCGTGAATCGCAGAATCAAGAACTTAAAAGACCTATTGGTCCATACACGACCACAAATAAGAATGGAGTCAGAAGGTATCAGGAAGGTCTGAAATATGAATCCAGTTACTGGAAACTATCCGTGTGGATCATGTACAATATGCCCACTAACATCAGCCACTAAAGCACAAGTTACTTACCTTCGGTAATGATATATCTGTAAGAAACAGTAGTTAGTATTAGATTACTTACCTTAGAATATCGCCAGGCGTCAGACTGGATCCGGAAACTTTTGCGTAGCAATACCCCTGCGCGTCGGTAGGCGTCGTCTGCGGCTCCGCGTCTGACGTCACCGGAGTACTTAGACGCCGCCCTCGCGCGCTGACGTCCGTTCTTATACACAGCTTTTCTCGCAAGAAACGCAGAGCCATGATAAAAACCAACACTGGTGCCATGAAACTAGGGCCCTGAAAGGGGATGACCTTAATCCTACATATCGGTTCACAGAACGGGGAGAATGGGTGGGGTGGTAAGGAATCGAATACTAACTACTGTTTCTTACAGATAAACCGTTACCGAAGGTAAGTAAATTGTGCATCTGAAAGAAACAGGTTAGTATTAGATTCCTTACCTTAAATAGATACCCCAGCAATACCAACCCTGGTGGTGGGTCTGCAAACCAATAATCACACCAGAAAGTCCTGGAGGACGGAACGGCCAAAGAAGCCATCCCTCCGGACTTGGCTGTCCAGGCAATAGTGTCTCGCAAACGTGTGCAGTGAGGCCCACGTAGCTGCCTGACAGATGTCCTGCAAGGGGACTCCCAGGGCAGTAGTAGCCGCCGTGGCCCGAGTGGAATGGGCCCTCAGCCCAACAGGAGGCTCCTTTTTAGCCAAGGAGTAGCATGCCTTGATGCACAACACGACCCACTGAGAGATGGTCCGCTTGTGCACCGCCCGACCTTTCTTAGCGCCCACGTAACCAACAAAGAGTTGGTCATCCACCCGGAACTGGCGTGTGCGATCCAGATAGAAAGAGAGCGCATGTTTTGGGTCCAGACGGTGGAGCTGCTATTCCTCTTTAGAGGGATGCGGAGGCGGAAAGAAGGTGGGCAAGGTGATGGACTGCCCGATGTGGAAAGCTGTGACTACTTTGGGCAGGAAAGAAGGTCTTGTCCGCAACACAACCTTGTCCGGATGGACGGAAAGGAAGGGAGGCTTGAATGACAGAGCCTGGAGCTCACTCACTCTCCTGGCAGAGGTGATGGCTACCAGGAAAGCAGTCTTAAGGGTAAGAAGACGGAGAGGACAGTTATGAAGTGGCTCGAAGGGAGCGCACATCAGAAAGGTAAGTACCAGGTTCAAGTCCCACTGAGGCATCACAAGAGGAACTGGGGGGAACATATGAGTGATGCCCTTCGAGAATCTGTTAACAACCGAGGACTTGAACAAAGAAGGCTGATCAGGTAGCCTTAAGAAGGCGGAAAGGGCAGAAAGGTAGCCCTTGATAGTGCCCAGAGCAGAGCCCTGCTGGGCAAGAGAAAGAAGAGGAGAATCTCAGAAAGAGGGGCAGAAAGTGGATCCACAGCCTTTACTGTGCACCATGCCACAAACTTGTTCCACCTGCAGGCGTATACCGACTTTGTGGAGGGACGCCTGGCTGCCAGAATTACATCACAAACTTCAGGAGGCAAGGAAAAAAAAAACTTCAGGAGGTAAGTCAAATGGCCTCAACTGTCGCCGCTCAATCTCCAAGCATGGGGCTGGAGACTGGACAGGTTCGGGTGGAGTACCGTCCCCTGCTGCTGCGACAGAAGGTCCTCCTGAAGAGGCAGACAAATCGGGGAATCGACAGACATACTGAGTAGCTCGGGATAACAGTATCTTCGTGCCCAGTCCGGAGTCACAAGGATAACTTGGGCCCGGTCGCGCCTGATCTTCTTCAGCACTTTGGGCAGAAGTGGTATAGGCGGAAAGGCATACAACAGACCGCAGCTCCACTCGCGCCGAAAAGCGTCTCCGAGCGAGTGCCGCCTTGGAAATTCCAACGCGCAGAACTGATGACATTGCGCCTTCTCTTCTGTGGCGAATAGATCTTACCAAGGCTCTCCCAACTGCTGAAAGAGGCCTAGCGCCACGTCCGAGTTCAGACGCCATTCGTGATCCATCATGCACCAACAGCAGAGTTTGTCCGCCCTGGCGTTCAGAGAACCTGCCAGGTGTTGAACCACCAGGGTCATGCCCTGATGTTCCAGCCACTGCCAGAGGCGCAGAGCCTCCTGGCATAGGGTCCACGACCCCACCCCGACCTGTTTGTTGCAGTACCACATGGCGGTGGTGTTGTCCGTGAACACCTGCACTACACTCCCCCGGACAGAGGGAAGGAATGCCTTCAGTGCAAGCCGGATCGCCCACAGCTCCAGAAGGTTGATGTGGAGCCGGGACTCCCCCGGAGACCAGAGGCCTCTGATCTTCGCCTCTCCCATGTTGCCTCCCCAGCCCTGGAGGGACGCGTCCGTCACAAATACGTGCTCCGGGTGGGGTAGGGAGAGGGATATGCCGCTGACCCAATCGCGGTCCGTGAGCCACCACTGCAACTGTCTTGCAGTGCCCTCCGAGATCAAGACATGGTCGCACAGGTTGCCCTGATGCTGGGCCCACTGAAACATCAGATCCCACTGCAGAGCCTGCATCCGCCACCTGGCGTGATGCACCAGAAGGATGCCGGAGGCCATCAGCCCCAGAAGCCGCAGCGTCAACCTGACAGACTCGGGATAAAGGCTAAAAGATCGGAATTAGAGCCTGAATATCCCGAACCCGCTGTTCGGGAGGATAAACCTGAAACTGCGCCGAGTCCAGAACCGCTCTGATGAAGAGGAGCTTCTGAGAGGGACACAGGTGCGACTTCGGCACATTGATGGAGAACCCCAGCAGGTGCAGGAGGTCGGCCGTAGTCTGGAGGTGACTGACGACTGTCTGGGGCGAGCCCGCCTTCAACAACCAGTCGTCGAGGTAGGGGAAAACTGAAACCCCTAACCTGCACAGATGAGCTGCGACCACAGCCATCACTTTCGTGAACACCCGTGGGGCGCTGGTAAGGCCAAAGGGGAGCACGGTAAACAAAGTGCTCGTGGCCCACCGTGAACCGAAGGTAACGTCGGTGGGCCAGCAGGACGGGAATATGAAAATAAGTGTCCTGCAAGTCCAACGCTACCATCCAGTTTCCTGGGTCCAGGGCAGCCAGGACCTGAGCTAGTGTCAGCATCTTGAACTTCTCCTGTCGGAAGAAGCTGTTGACGTTCCGCAGGTCCAAGATAGGGCGTAGGCCCCCTTTGCCCTTGTTGGGTACCAGAAAGTAGTGGGAGTAACAATCACACCCTACTTCTGGCCCAGGAACGCGCTCGATGGCCCAATTGGCCAAGAGGGCCGTAACTTCCTCTAGTAGAAGTTTCAAGTGATCCCCTGACACGTGGTGGTACTGTGGTGGCAAGGCTGGAGGGGACGCCTCAAAGGGGAGGGAGTAGCCCCTTCGGACGATTTGCAGCACCCACCTATCCGATGTGACAGTGCGCCAGTGGAGGTCACATGGGCCTGAAAGCTCGGACTAGGAGGGTTTTGAGGCGGATGCTGCAGGGGTAGGTGTGGACTGGCCTCGCCATTGTCCCCGACCACCGCCACAGCGGTTTCCACGTCCGCCACCGCGCTAGATGGTAGTCTGCGGCCCGTGGCTGGCAGGACGTGTGGGGGGCACCCCTTCCTTGGCCACGAATGGAGCGAAAGGCAGCCGTTTGCTGGCGCGGGCCGAGGCGCCCAAGGACTTGGCCGTAACCCTGGAGTCCTTAAAGCGCTCAAGCGCATAGTCTGCCTTGTCGCCAGAGAGGCGACGGCCATTTAACGGCATGTCCATAAGGGTGTTTTGGACATCAGCCGAAAAGTTGGCGGACCTCAACCAGGCGTGGCGACGAATCGCTACCGTCATTGCCATCACTCTGCCCAGTGAGTCCGTGGTATCCAGCCCACACCGGATGGAAAACCTTGCCGCATCTCGACCCTCGGCAAGGGCTTGGGCGAGTTTAGTCCGGGCCTCCTCCGGACATTGTGGCAGCACATCCGCAACCGTGTCCCACAGAGAGTGGGTGTAACGGCCCAAGAGGCATGCAGTGTTGACTGACCACAGCCCCAAACTCAGGGAGGAGAATTCCTTTTTCCCGTATTGCTCATACCTCTTGGATTCCCGATCGGGGGGAACCGTCGGGAATGCGGTCTGGGAGTTAGAGGCCTGGATGACACTATAGGCAGCCCCCTCCTCCGTAGCCACGGTAGGAAGGGAGACAAAACCAGTGTCCGGCGAGGTGTCCAGACCACTGGCGTCCCCTAGCTCGCCTGTCCAGTCCTGAGAAGACTGACACTCACGTGCCAGAGGGTCCTCAGACCCCTCCCACTCCGCATCGCCACCCAGCACCCTGGTAGTCAGGGTCAAAAGATGGGGGCGGATCATAGAAGTAAAAATCTCCCATCAGCGTCGAAAGCCGCGTTGATAGACGCCGCTCTGGCGCCGGACCCGGACCGAGGGAGGGGGGTAGCGGCGTCGACTGTGGTCGGCGCCGGGGGCGACACCCTAGGCGCCGGCGAGGTCATAAGGTCGACCGGCGATGACCCAGATCCAGGCCCGGTGGAGTCCTGCGGCGTCGGGACCAAAGTCGCCGACAGCGCCAGGGCTGAAGCACCCGACAGCGCCGGGGCCGAAGCACCCGGGCCGCTTGGGCTCCCAGTCTGGGCCGCTGGGCCCGAAGGCGCCGCGGAACCCGACGGAGGAGTGAGCGACTTCTCGGCCGAGAGGAAGGCGTCAATCTCCTCCGGCGTCACGTTCTGCCCAGGGTCAGGCGGGTATGGAGCAGGCCGCAACGCCTGCGGCTCCGACGGAGCCGGGTGGGCGGTGTCACCCGAACCCCCAGCCGCGTCGCGCGAGAGTCGGGGGGAGTCGGAAGAGCGATGCCGCCTCTTCGACTTCTTGTGCCTCTTACCTGAGGACTTGGAGCTCGAGGAGGGGTGTCGATTCTACGAGCCGTGATGACTCCGGCCCTGCGACCGGTCCCTCGACCTCCTTCCGGACCGGGACCTCGAACGGCACGGGCTGACTGCCAGAGCTCGAGGCGCTTGCGGGACCGCCCCCGCCTAGCCTTCGACGTCAAGGCCCGGCAGTCGGGGCACGACTTGTCATCGTGGTCGGGCCCCAGGCAATGAAGACACCGGCGATGGGGTCGGTAACCGACAGTCAGTTGCAGTCGACGCAGGTTTAAACCCAGGCATCCCTACCGGCACCATCGGAGTCGTTGGACTTCGAAAAAGAAGACCAAAAGATCAAAAAGTTTAGTCAAAAAATTACTAAAGGGTACCACTGTTCCCGGATCGGCGCTTGCTGGCACGGAAAAAATAGGAACTGACAGCGCGCGAGGGCGGCGTTTAAGTACTCTGGCGACGTCATCCCGGCGCCGCGCCATATGCGGAGCCGCAGATGACGCATACCGACGCGCAAGGGTACTGCTACGCAAAAGTTTCTGGATCCAGTCTGACGCCTGGGGATATTCTAAGGTAAGGAATCTAATACTAACCTATTTCTTTCAGATCAATGGTTACCTCCGGGTGGAGGTTAGCATATGACAAAAAAAGACCCTAAGATGATGCATGAACGCAACTTATATATTGGCGGAGAACCCAGATATACCGCCAGACCATCTACCTGCGTGTATGAGGGTTTTTTATGACCGTCATCGAGCACCAACAAAAAAAAAAAACCCTGGCAACGTAGATCCAAGTAATCCATTCCCCTCAATTGATTTTTATGATATGTGTGTGGCCATGTCTGAACTTGGGTGGCTGAGTGAGCTAAAGAATGATGAAGGATTAAACCCAGATCAGTTGCCTGGAGGGGAGTGCTTGCAATGTTCAACACTCCGTCCATCATCCCCTTTTGGTTTTGCTTTGTTCGCCCAAGGATTCAAGCCAGTGGGCCTCCCGCGACGGGGGAGACAACAGCTGTGGCAGAGAGGGGAAGGCATTCTGCAAAAGAGGGCCCCTGGTAGAAGGGTGGAGGGAAAGACACAGGATCACGCTACACCGGATGGTGGCAGTGCAGAAGGAGTTGGGGCACCGGGTCCCCCGTGGCCGGGCGGCCCCTAACCCCCAGACGAGAAGAATGGAGTGAACCCTCGAAGGGAAGCAGCAGCTCCCTACCACCAGAACCCTGATGGAGACCCTCCAGAAGATGATCCACGGGTAAATGGGCAGATGGATCACCAGTGCGCAAGATTCCCTTAGCCGTGGAAACAGCACGAGCAAAGGCAGCGCCCGCCTCCGTAGGGCCCTGCGGTGGAGAAAGGAGTTCCTCAGTAGGTGACGGCTGCAAGCTAAGGCGGCCATCCACCAAGCCAACCGGAGGAAGGAAGGGCCAGGTCCGGAAAGGAGGAAGAGGGACCGAGAACTGGTGGACCTGCAGCGCCTCCAACGAAGACCGCGGCAGTAGTGACTGCGAGGAGCCGTCAGACTACGTTGAGGAAAAAGCCACGACGCGGGGGCCCGTCTCCGGCTAGGAGGAAACCAGCAAGCGCCGATCCTATGGAGAAGAGGAGGCGTCCGAAGACGAGTCACCAAGCCGACGTCGGCCTGGCGCCATAGAGTCTGAAATCTGAGGAGACGCCAGATTGACCTACGCCACAGTACAGGTGACCAGGGCGGCGAGGGAACAGCTCCGGAAAGGCGTTGACCCAACCTCCGACAAGGCAGCCGCCTGCGTGGTTGGACGAGAGGGACCTGGGGAGGGACAAGAAGGGCCCTCCGCCAGCCCCTGTGGCGCTGCCAGGGCCAGCAGCGCAGGCGCCGAAGCGGCGTCACCTCTGATGAGGCCATTGCCCATCTCGAGGGGGATTCGGGGATGCGACCCGAGCTCCGGCGACCTCACTCGACACCACAGCGACTCCTGCAGGAGTTTGTGGCGAAGCTGAGGCGCCGTGGTCCGAAGGAGGGGCCCCCTGAAGGGCCACACCCCCCTACGGCACCACATCCTCCGAACTTGGATCCGAGCCAGTCAGTGCCAGGGCCACCGGCGACACCGCAGAGGGTCCCGCACACGGCAAGGGATCCGCAATAGAGTCCCCTTCGAGAGTGCGTGCTTGTACAGGAGAGGACATGGCTTAAACACACATTTACACGGCTGCCCTAGCCGTGGGAAAGAGCACCAGCACCTTCAAAGATTTCAACGTCTGATGGGGAGCGGCTTTGGAGACGAACCTGTCCTCTCCTGTACAAGCACGCACTCTCGAAGGGGACTCTATTGCTGCCTGCATTCCTGCTCCTACTCAAGGATACTAACAGATGAAACATCAGTAAGGGGGACAGACTACTCAAGGTCTGAATCAACTCCGTGCTCAAAGGACTTCATTAACCAGCACGCGCAGCATGCAAGCAGAAGCCAACACCCACTTAGGGCGGTAATTAATCATCAACCGATATGAACACAGCATGGAGACATCACTCCCCCACACTCACTCATCCATGAATTCGGGGCGTTCTGCCTCGAAACGCGTCGGATTTTTAACTGAAACTAAGGAAGACAGAAGGCATTGAACAGCGAGGCACATACAGCCGGACGGCACGAGAGAGCGGTGTGTGCCTTTCAGAAGCTTTAGGGCTTTATTGCTTAAACACATATTTACACGGCTGCCCTAGCCGTGGGAAAGAGCACCAGCACCTTCAAAGATTTCAAAGTCTGATGGGGAGCGGCTTTGGAGACGAACCTGTCCTCTCCTGTACAAGCACGCACGCTCGAAGGGGACTCTATTGCTGCCTGCATTCCTGCTCCTACTCAAGGATACTAACAGATGAAACATCAGTAAGGGGGACAGACTACTCAAGGTCTGAATCAACTCCGTGCTCAAAGGACTTCATTAACCAGCACACGCAGCGTGCAAGCAGAAGCCAACACCCACTTAGGGCGGTAATTAATCATCAACCGATATGAACACAGCATGGAGACATCACTCCCCCACACTCACTCATCCATGAATTCGGGGCGTTCTGCCTCGAAACGTGTCGGATTTTTAACTGAAACTAAGGAAGACAGAAGGCATTGAACAGCGAGGCACATACAGCCGGACGGCACGAGAGAGCGGTGTGTGCCTTTCCGAAGCTTTAGGGCTTTATTGCTTAAACATATATATATGAAAATAAGCAAATGCAGCCTCATACACTTCAGAGCTGAACAATGCTGTAAGGAATTCCCAACATAACATGAAATTATGCATTAGAAATAGGGAAAAACAACAATAAAACATGTTTTAAAACTGTTTTAATGCTCAGCAGTAAGCAGAAAACTCTCATAAAGGACTGAAAGCATAGAAAGCTCCCAGGCTGCATTGCAAACACACAGTCTAGAAAGACTGAAAAGTTAAATCATAGCACCATAGCGATAAACGGACACTGTGCCTTTAAGGCACTCATGACCCCCAGCTTCCCATCATGCCTCAGGGGTGACAGGTCAGTTTTTCTTTGCGGTGACTGAAAAAAGCCATGACACAAAGAGTTGATAACATTCTTAAAACATAAAAAAAGTTCTTTGCCCGGGGAGGCAGGAGGGTTGCTTATGACTTTGATGAGGATACCCCTGGAAGAGGGGATCCTCATCAATAGTCATAAGCACTAGAATAGAATAGAGAGCCTCACCTCATCTCCCTGCGGACAAAGTAGCATAACCAGCAAATCGCCTGACAAAGCTTATAAAAACTAAGCCGGCACAGATAGACTGCTACCCAAACAGATTTCTCAAGGAGGCTTGGCCCACTTGAGAATCAGCCCTGGAATCGGATTCTAAACAGTAATGCCTTATAAAGGTATGAACCCATTTCCAGGTCGCAGCCATACAAATTTCTGACATTGGAACATCATGCAAGCAATCCACTGTGGCTGCTTTTCCCCTAGTGGAGTGCGCTTTAGGCGACAACAGAAAGGGTCTTTTAGCTAGCTGATAAGCCAATTTTATGCAGGAAACGATCCATCGGTAGATGGACCTCTTCAAAGGCTGGAAAGCCTGTCCCCATGGCGCAATAATTCAAGAATAACTTGTCTGTTTTCCTTATGCCTTTGGTACCCTCCAGATAGAATTTAAGCACCCTCCTGAGGTCAAGGAATGCAGCGAACTCTCCGCAGGGGTCAAAGGGTTTGGAAAAAAGGATGGAAGGGAAATGGACTGATTAATATGAAAATCAGACACCACCTTAGGCAGAAAAGAAGGGTGAGCCCTTAATACCACTCTGTTATGGTGAAAAACAGTGTAGGGCTCTTTCGCACATAGCGCTTGGATTTCACTTACTCTGCGCAGTGATGTCATCGCTACTAGAAAAGCGGCCTTCCAAGACATATGCTGCAAAGAGGCTTTGTGAATAGGCTCAAAAGGGGGGCCCATTAGCTTGGCTAGTACAAGATTCAACTCCCATGGAGGAAAAGGGGGATAAACTTTTTTTAACCCCTGCAAGAAGTCTTTAACTACCTGCATCTGGAAAACAGAGTGCTGGCTGGGAGACTTTCTGTATGCCGTAATGGCTGACAAGTGAACCCTGATAAGAAGCATACTTTAACCCTGATTTAGCTAGATACAGAAGGTACGGAAGAATGACATCCTCCTGTCCCTTCGTAGGATCAAAGTGACGTTTTACACACCAAAGGAAGAACCTTTTCCACTTGCACGCATATGACGCTCTTGTGGAGGGTCTTTTATCCTCTTTTAAAATGTACATACAATGTTGTGAAAGTTTTAAGTGTCCATATTGCAGGACCTCAGGAGCCATGCTGCCAAGTTCAGGGAGGGAAGGTTGGGATGAAAAATCCTCCCGCCCATTTTGATCAGCAGGTCCGGTCTGCACGACAGTCTCCTGTGTGGAAGCACAGATAGCTGAAGAAGGTCCGGGTAACACCACTGCCGTGGCCAGTCTAGAGCTATCAGAATTATCTTCATGTTGGATCTAATGAGCTTTGACACTACTTTCGGGATCAGAGGAAGGGGAGGAAAGGCGTAGGCAAATGTCCCTGACCAATCCATCAAAAGTGCATTCCCCCTTGTCCCTGGAATCTGGACGCGAAGGCGTGGCATTTTTTGTTTTCATCGTCTGCAAACAAATCTATTGATGGAAGACCCCATTGATGGAAAAGGTCTGCCACCACCTCGCCGTGCAGCACCCAGTCTGGCTGATCTTCGAAGTGCCGGCTGAGTGCGTCTGCTTTGATATTTTGCTCTCCTGGGAGGTGTACTGCCACCACCGAGAGGTTCCAGGCTAGCAGCCAGTGCCAGATCGCCTGAGACTCCAGGGAGATAGGGTGTGACCACGTACCACCCTACTTGTTTAGATAAAACATGGTGGTCGTATTGTCTGTCTGGATCAGGACCGAGTTGGACTCGATCGCAGGTAGAAAAGCTTTCAGAGCAAGGTGGACTGCTCGCAGTTCTAACATGGTGATGTGGTAGGATTGTGCCTTTGCGGACCACCGCCCCTGCTTCTGAAGGCACCCCATGTGCGCTCCCATCCTTGCAGAGATGCGTATGTCACCAACGATTGCACTGGAAGTGGCTGGTGAAAAGGAACTCCCACCATTAGATTCCGAGGCGGAGTCCACCACTTGATGGAGGATCTCGCTGCTTGGGAGAGCACGATCCGATCTTCCCAGCGACGCGTCGCTTGATCCCACTGGTCTTCTAGGGCTTGCTGCAACAGGCGCATTCTCAGCCGGGCGTTGGGGATGAGAAAAATGCAGGAAGCCATGGAACCCAGGAGGGACGCCACCTGACGGACTGTTGGATCATTCGTCTGGACCAGAATCCTGCCCTTCTGCTGCATTGAAGAAAGTCTCTCCTCCGAAGGAAACGCTCTTCCCGTGTTTGCATCTAGAACGGAACCCAGGTAATGGACCGTCTGGGTGGGCTGCTGCACGGACTTCTCCATGTTGACATGAAGGCCCAGCTCGTGTAACTGCTGCAGACAAACCTGAAGATCGCTCCTTACTTGCAGAGGGGATGGTCCTTTTAAAAGCCTGTCGTCCAAGTATGGGTAGACGAACAGACATCATCTGTGCAGGGAGGCTGCCACCACTGCCATGCACTTGGTAAAGACTTGAGGAGCCGACTTTAGCCCGAAGGGTAGGACTTTGTACTGATAGTGTTTGTGTCCAACCACAAACCACAGATACTTGCGATGCCGTAGAGCAATCGGTATATGGAAGTAAGCATCTTGGAGATCCACCGAACACATTCAATCTCCTGCTTGCAGATGTGGGCATATTTGATGAAGGGCCAACATGCGAAACTTCTCCTTCACAATGACTTTGTTCAGAAGTCGAAGGTCCAGGATAGGTCTAAACTTGTGCTCCCTTTCCTCTTTGAGAGGGAGGAACTTCTTCTATAGCTTGTTTTTGAAGAAGAGCCTTCACCTTCTGCCGGAGTAGTTTTAGTTGGTGCGGACGAGATCTTTTCAGAGCAATGTCCTTTGGAAGCACACGGAAAAGTAGTGCATATCCATTGAGCAGTATATTTAGCACCCAACAATCGTTTGTGATGCTGCACCACTCTGCCAGATGTTGTGAAGCACTTCCTCCCACTGGAGTGGGCAACGGCGCTAGAGGAAGCCACTGCTCTGACTTTCCTCCTGTTCTAGCAGTGGTGGAGGATTGTTACTGGTGACCACCTCTACCTCTGTTAGACTTACGGCCCTGAAATTGGGACTTGCCCTGGTTCTTGTTTTGGGACCACTGAGGGGTTTGAACCCTCTGTTGAGATCCCTTGCGCTGGCTGGGCCTGTACAGACGCTTAAACTCTTTCCTCTTCCCCAGGCCGACGGCCTTGAGACTATCCAGTTCGGCCTTCATTCGGTTCATCTCCTCATCTGCGGGTGTGCCAAAGAGAGAGGAACCAGAGAATGGGAGGTTCAAGATTCTCTGCTGCCCGTCAGCCTCAATCACGATGATCGTCTGGCGCAGATCCCATGCCCGTAAGCATGCGCCGATAGCGTAGCACCGTCCGCTGCCGTGCTGATCATTTGGTTTGCCACCAGTGATCCCTCGGTAACTATCTCATCGAAGTCTTTTTGGTCTTTCTTTGACAGTTTTTCTATGAATCGTTCCAAAGAGTCCCATAAAGACCTGTTGTAACGGCCTAACAACGCAGCCACGCTGGAGACCTTCAGGGTTGAAGCCGCCGAATTGCAAACTTTGCGTCCCCAAGAGTCCTGGGACCTGCTTTCTTTATCAGGAGGAACCGATGAAGAAGCAGTGAAAGCATGCGTTTTTCGTGCTGCAGCAACGATCACCGAATCTGCAGGCGGATCCGTCTTCACGAAGACGGGATCTGAAGAAGCCAGTTAGTACTTCTTTTGGATACGAGCCGGCACTGCCTTGATGGTAGCTGGCGACAGAAAGGTGTCCATTACTGGGTCAAGAATCCCTGGAACCAGGGGGAGTAATGGGCAAGACACTGCTTTCTGATGCAAAGTCTCGAAAATCACCGTCGTTGCCACTTGAGGGACAGACCTCTCGATGTCGAGTTTCTGGGCCCCTCTCTGAAGAACCTCATGGTAGGTGTTAATGTCATCTATCGGAGAGACCCTCGAGATAGGGCTGTCTGACAACGTAGGGGAATAATCCCTCGTAGACGAGCGGTAGAGGAAGTAGAAGAAGTAGATGGTGTAATCCTACTTCTGTGATGGACACTGTGTCCCTGTCCTCGTGATCTGTCCGTGCGTTCCTTACGTCTGGGGGAAGGGGACCGGTCATGCCTTCTTTCACTGGACCTTTCCGTATGCTCTCTCCATCTAGGGGAGTTCTCTCTGTCCACTTCTTGCACCAGTCTTTGTAGAGGTGACCTGTGGATAGGACTGGCATAGTCCTGCATTCGTCTTGTCGCCCCAGAATCCTTCCAGCGATGCAAAGGAAGAAGCCACCTTGGAGACAAACGTACAGCAGAGGAAGTCTGCCTCTGATGTGATGGAGACTCATGGGCAGGACCCTCAGTTTCTGAAGAGACTGAACTTGAAGAAGGCTTACTGGAGGAGTGAGAAGAAGAGTGGAGTGAGGCTGACTCCGTCACCAGAACCACCGATCCTTTCTTTGATCTCACTGAGGCAGGTCTCGACGCCGAACCGGATCGCCTCCTATTGGTCGATCTCCTGTCTGAAGCAACTGGTCTTGATGGATCCTGACTTCTCGACGTCGGAGCTGACGCCGCCTGGACCTCCCGTCTGCTCGATGTCGAATGTCGACTCGACGGCGGCCGCCGCCGTTGGGGACCAGGTGAAGGATGTTCATGCCTCGACGTCGAACGTAAAGAAGTCGGCGGAGAACTTCTCCTTCTTGACACCGATAGTCGCCAAGACGACGGAGGAGCAGTGTCTATTCTCGACGTCGAAGGTCTTCGTGACGACGGCGGAGGAGTGTCTATCCTCGATGCCGAACGCCGTTGAGACGACGGAGATCTCATCCTCTACGCCGATCGTTGCCGGGTTGACGACGGCGGAGGACTCTCGCCCCTTGACGTCGATCGCGGATGGATTTGCGACGACAGAGGGGAACCTGCTCTCGACACCAAACGTCGTGACGACGACGGCGGAGGGCCTCTACTCCTCGATGCCGTTTGTCGCCGGGTTGACGATGGCGGAGTGCTTTTACTCCTCGACGCCGATCGTCGCCAGGTCAACGTTTTCTGGATAAATGACCTACCGTGGATCTTTTTTCAGCGCCGAGCCGGCGCTGATGTTGAAGGATGTGAGGTCATGCTTCTAGATGTTGTTCTAGACCACTTGGAGCACTTCCTCACCGGAGACCTTCCTCTTGAGAATTTTTCTGCCAGGCCATAGAGACGAATCCTCTCTCTGTCTTTCAAAGTTCTCCTGGACAGGGTTTGGCAGTGAGGACAGGTCTTAGGGTCATGGTCCCCAGGTAAACAAAGGATACAGACCTCATGTGAGTCTGTCTTGGCCTTCTTTTTACCACAAGAAGGACAAGAGTCAAAAAGAGATGGCATTTTGAGATGTAAAAAAATGCCTAAAACTGCCATAAAAGTCCAGAAGGTGGAAGACGTCGAAGTAAGGTAAAAAATTTGTGAAAAATAAAGATTATTTCTGACTAAAATCAGAAAGAAGTGGAGCTGTGTCACCAGGATCCTTCCTGAAGGAGCCGGAAAGAACAACTGACCTAACTGTCACCCCTGAGGCATGATTGGAAGCTGGGGGTCATGAGTGCCTTAAAGGTGTCAGTTTATCTCTATGGTGCTATGAGTTAGCTTTTCAGTCTTTCTAGACTGTGTGTTTGCAATGCAGCCTGGGAGCTTTCTATGCTTTCAGTCCTTTATGAGAGTTTTCTGCTGCCCTGGTAAAGATACCAATAAGAGCCTTGGATACTGAAGGGGCTGCAGTAGTCCTAAGGTGAAGTGCCTAAGGATACCTGGTAGCATGATCTAATACTACCAGGATCAATTTGTTTCCTGATGCTGTGGGAGGTTCAAGTAGATCCACTATGCCCACGCCTACCCTAACCACTGGTAGTGGAATTAAGAGGGCCTTTGGGTGTCCACCTGTTTTGCCACTGGCTTGACAGGTGACACAGGAGCTGTAAAACTCCTTTACTTTCTGGGACAAGTTTGGCCTGTAGAAAAACATGAAACGCCTATTCTAGGTTTTTGTCAGGCTTAAAATGCCCAGCTAGGGGGATGTCATGGGCCAATTCTCTGAACTGCTGAGGCACTACCACTCTCCTAGTGGCACTAGGTTTGGGGTGTCTGGCCTCAGTGTAAAGGAGTCCCTACTCCCAATAGGTCCTGTAGGAGCCACATATATCTCCCTTTTCCTGTGCAGCAGTTTTATGTCAAGAGTTGGATAGGTCCTCTGTCCAAGGCACATCTATTCCCTGGAGGGTCCTCCTGGGCCCAGGAGCTCAACCTAGTAAGTTACAAGTTCCAAAGTCTCAGTTTCCTCCGAGGCTGACAAGTCCTCACACTGAGGAGAGGGGTCCTGAGCTTTTTGCTGTACAGAAGCTGGTTCCCCAATCTTCTTACCTTTCCTTTTGGAAGTCTGGGGCATTATTCCAGACTCCAATAATTTTTCACCCTATGCTCGGCTTCGTGCCCTTGTTTTTACACATACCAACTCAGGGATTTCCAGAATGGCTGCATGGGGTTTCAGTTTTACCTCACCCCATGCTGAGGTCTCCAGACCATTCCCCAAGCAGACATTCAACTGGGATCATGGAAGAGACCACTACCTCTTTCAGGCCACTAACCCCTTCCCATTCAAATGACACCATAACCATGGGGTGGACTGTTGTAAGATTATCATCGTTGGTGACTGGATATATTATCGATATTAGTTTTTAATCACAAAATATTGTATATATTGACCCCAATTGTTGTATAGAAGGTTTTAAGTTGTATCGCATTGTTTTGTGGGTGTATGGAACACTTTTATGATTCATGCGAATCAAATAAAGTTATTTGAACTCAACTGACTGGATAGTGTTTTCTAGTCAAGTATTGTCCTGGGAAAACTAGTGTTTTTCACCATGGTTACACTGGTTAGTAACTTGTTTATCTGACTGCAGATTCCTTACCTTTGACTTAGATTCCCAAGCCATACCATCCTGGCGGTGGGTTGTGGACCAATATTCTATACTAGGGAGTCCTGCAGGACCAAACAGCCACAATGAACATCCCTGCGGACCTGACTGTTCAGGCAGTAGTGCTTGGTAAACTTGTGCAAGGATGCCCATGTTGCTGCCTGGCAGAAGTCAAGTACTGGGACACCACGAGCCAAACCCTTAGTCACAGCCTTTCCCCTGGTGGAATGGGCCCTTAATCCCTCGGCCACCGCTTCTTAGTCAGGGCATAGCAGATCTTAATGCAGAGAAAGACCCAGTGAGAGTTGGTACTTTTCTGCAATGCCCTTCCCTTCTTAGCTCCCACGTATCGCACAAAGAGTTGGTCGTCCATCCGGAACTCTTTTGTGCAGTCAAGATAGAACGACAATGCTCTTTTTGGGTCCATACGGCGGAGAAACTCCTCTTCCTTAGAGGGATGGGGGGGGGGGGCGAGGGGGGAACAAAGAAGGTGTGCAGCTTGATGGATTGACCCAGGTGGAAAGGGGTCACCACGCTGGGCAAAAGTAAAGCCCGGGTGGGAAGCACCACTTTGTCTGGGAAAGACATGTAGGGAGGCATGCAAGATAAGGGCTGTAACTCACTCATCCTATGGGCAGAAGTAATCGCCACTAAAAAGGCCGTCTTGATGGAAAGCAGCCGGTGGGGACAGTTGTGTAAAGGCACGAAGGGAGCACACATTGTCATATAGATAGGCTTTGCCTTCCCACTGTGTTAAGTTAGCATGAGCTTATTAGAAGTTTTAACACCATTTTTCCTTTCTGCTGCTTCTGCACACGGCACATGTTATTAAAGCTATGAGCCTAGTAGAATATTTTACTTCACACGAGAATAATATGTTTTCCTATTGTATCAGCTTTGATTGGTAAGCTATGTCTGAACTGTGAGTGCCGAGGCCTTCAAGGTTATTTCAACAGTGGTTGTTGTGAGGTCTGATCTGCGAACGTTCTAGACATAACACATATGCAGCTGCGGAAAACTCTGGCTTTAGGCGTGTTTAATAATGCACTGCGCAGAGCATGCACACACACACTTGATGAATATTCGCTTGCAGAGAGCTGGTGGAAGATGATGTGATCCCTTTCCACTAAGATCAGAGGTATGGGGCCGCCCTTCTAAAACCCAAATAGACCTTCTTTAGATATAATATAATATAATAGCAAGGGAGGGTAAGACTTAGGTGCCATTTAGCCTTCTTCCCTTTAGCATTTTAAAATGCTTTCTCCCTTTGTATTTTATGGACTAGTAACTATGCCGATAACGTTGTTGTTTATAATATATTTGCTTGTATCAGCTAAGATACTGCGCCTGAGAACACAGCATTAGAAATAAACATTTCAAACTTGCACGTGTCCTCATTTACTCCTCGTTTTGGATTGGTATGTTAGTATAACGAAAGAGTGTTCATGTGTTCCACGTTACCTGAGGTGTTCTAAGTCCATGTTCTGGGTTGTCTAATCATTGGGGGTATGGAAGAACCAATGAGACACTGATTGCTAGTCTGGTAGGGGATTTTAGATACTAAGATGAGTTTTGGTACACCCTAATTCACTGAGGTATAGGTCTCTATGCAAATTCTGTGTAGGAGCAGAAGCCCTGCGACATGGCGCCCAATCGTTGATGGGCTAATTACATGACACTTGAGTAGTGCTTATATCAGTCCCTAGCCCCCTTCACTATTGTTTCCGGAAGACAGTGGTGTCGGAAAAACATACCTATAGTTGCATAGGTCTTTTCAAGTTTGAATCTTTTCAAACGGTTTCCTTTTGAATTACTACCCAGTTGTGCTACGTAGTTTTTTGTTGTACCACTTTCTTACTGTGTCACTATGGCTGCCGTTGATATTCCGCAGCATAGTCGAGTTGCGGTTCGCAATCATTTGCAGGCTAATAACGTCACCGTTGATGGCATGGCAGGTATCATGGTTGTGAGTGCGGAAATAGCATACCCATACAAAATGTTCTATTCGTGGGTGACGTTCCCTGCTGTGAACGCAAATACTAATGTGTTCGACACGCACATTTCCAATGCCGTGCCATAGGAATATGTTCCGTATCGAACACAGGAAGTTCCGATCAATGCATGGCAGCACAGAGTTTGGTTTAATGGCGCCCTACCCCACTCTTTGTTAACTCCAAGGTTAGGTCCTTTGTCCATTCCAGGCGCTACCTGGCCTGTTTTGGCTGGATTTACTCGGCATACTCGACATGGAGCGGTTCCCGTTGCAGATTTACGGCTGCTACATACAGTCGCTATTAGTGTAATTCGGTCGTTAGTGCAGTACATTACTCGCAACCTCCAGGGCGGGGCCCCAGGTGCTGCGGCGCTTCCAGCCAGACCGAGCGGTATGAAGCTTAGTCCTATGATGGTAAACGCAGTGATGAGCAAGCGCCCCAGAATATGGATGATTTTCCTTTCTGGCTTGCCGAAAAGTTTGACCAGCTGGAAGCAGTATTTCTCCTGTTGAAAAACACAGGATTCTAACAATTAGTATGCTAAAAGACTTGATACCAGAAGCTGGTGACTGAGTATTGGGGTAAGATTTTTGCGGCAGTGTATACGAGGTGCTTCGGCACTCCGTCAAGGACTGTCCTTCCAACGGTCTTAAGCGTGTTCAGGATGAACACGGACCTGAGGCAGCGGTTGAATTGGGTATACGCCTATGCTGCAGTTTTGACGTAGTTTCCGATCTCGTACTTGCGAATGTCAAGGGAGATGCGGTAAGCTTTCAGGTGTCTAATGCTTTGCAGGCGGTTCCCGATGCCGATAAACCCCGACAGTTACCAAGAATTATTGTGGCTGCTTATAAAACCATGGGCCGCAATAGTTTAGGTATCATGCCATTCTCTATCAAAGAGAAAAAGCAACCCCCAGGTCAGAAGTCCGAAACGGACGAACAGCCCAAGATTATAAAGCAACATTTGCCCAAAAATAAAAAACAGGGTAAACAATAACAGAAACAGGAGTCACGTCCTGCATCTCCAGTGCCTGCGCCTACAGAACATGTTTATGACTTGCGCAATCGCGCGACGATATAATCACCTGATCGTTTTCTGGTTTCTGAACAACGCTCTCCTCGTTCTTTTCAGGACTCATCGACCGGTGGTGGAGGCGGCGGCAGAGGTTGGAGTGGCCAGCAGGGACACGACGAGCCCCGCACGAAAGTCGGTAAAGGCAAGCAGGACGATTCTACACCGAAAAGACCCCAGTTTCAGAAGAAAAAAAAGTTGCCGCTTTAACAGCGAGATATGCCAGAGATGGTGAGAACGCAGCTTCGGAATCTGACATGGGCTCTGACCTTGCTGGACAGAGCGGCGGAGATTACCATAGTGCGAGAGGCCCTGCGTCCACTACTGAAGGTGACAGCGACTGACCAGTATGTTGTTGTGGAGACAGCTGATACCAGAGTAGCTCCCCCTGATAGACTTTATAATATAGTCCTTTTAATTGATGGTGACATACAACGTACCATAAAAGGGGTATTTTGGGAAAATCTTATGACTACCTATGATATTTCGTTAGCGGAGGCTGACTGGCCCCCACCTTTTGTTCTCGCAGCTCCGAGAGGGGAGGAGGTGATCCTCCCTAGTTTCGCACACAGTCTCAAAGGAGCATGCGCTGAATTTTGCAGAAGAGTGAGCTAAAGCCCTTGCGCCGGCTCTGTACCGTACTCATTGTGGTTGGGATACATTTTCCCCACTCCACAAGATTCTCTTAGGGTCTATGCTTCAGCCTCAACCTCAATATCCCATCCGACGCGAAGCTAAGGCTTCCGTTGCGGAAATTCTTAAACAATTGGAATATCAAGGTGTAATTGAAACTTGTGTGTCACCGATGGATAACCCTCTTTTTACTGTGACCAAGACAGACAGCTTGTTCCGTTTGGTATTGGATTGCCGGCATTTTAACTCGCATTGTCGTACCTGTGCAGTACAGAATACCCACGGCTCTGCTTTAGTGGATTGTCTTGTGCGTTAACAGTTTAAAACTACAGTTGACATTTCCAATTTTTTTTTGCCCACAATTTTGATGGTCTTAGTTCCCAATGAACCAGTTTTACAAGTGGTGGCAAACAGCTCCAGTACAAACATTTCCCTATGGGCTAGAAGAATAGTCCAGGTGTGTTTGCTGCCCGCATTGTCTCTCTCTTAGAGAGAGTGGACACGGATGCGTGTTCGTATGTGGATGACATATATCTCACAGACGACTAGCTTTGGACGACTCTGTGTCGCGTTGACTGCATAATTTGTAACTTTGGTTACAAATTCAACTTTGCAAAATCTCAAATTGCAGAGTACACAGTGTTGTTCCTGGGCTATGAGCTCAACAATGAAGGTTGAGGATTGGCTCCTCACTTCTTGGAGAAATGGGCACAAGTGAGCGCTCCTACAACTCTGAAGAAATTATAGTCCTTGCTAGGATTTTTGAATTTCGGGCGTACATATATTCCTGAATATGCCCAGCGTATCAAGCCTTTGTATGCTTTGATCCAACCTATGTTAACCAAATCTTGCTGGCTGCCAGAACACTCAGCTATTTTGCAATCTTTTCAGGCTGACCTTCTAGAATCTAAATTCTTACTGACTCGTGATAACCACACCAACCTGGTGATAAGAATCATCCCTGGGGCGGTGGGTTTCACTTACCTTACTTTTAACGAGGGAGACACAGTACCTATTGCTTACAAGTCACACTTGTACACTTCGGCAGAAATGCGGTTTTCCACTGTGGAAAACGTTTTGACAGCAGTGCAGATGGCGATTCTTAAGGAACGTGCACTGTCGCAGGGAAAATGCATGTTGGTTGTTACCCCGTATCCTGCATTAGAGGCAGTGACGAAAGCCAGTGTACCTAATTCCAAAGCTTTGCACCCACGGTGGATACAATGGGCAGCATCATTGACGTCTCCGGATGTCACGTTTATTTTTGATGCCTCCCTACAGTCGCAAGAGTTTTTGCAGTATGAATTTGTTCATCCTGCGCCTTTGACTATGCGGCCTTTGGAGGATTTCCATTGTATCATATACACTGATGGTTCAGCGCAAGTTGTGCATGGGTCTAAGCACGCATACGTTTCAGCTTGCGCCATTGTGGTAGGTGCCATGGTGAACGATGAGTTAAAGTCCAGGGTCGTGCACAAGCAGACTTTAGGGGATTGCATTCACATTCTTTCACTTTAAATCGTACTTGCCTGCTGGAACCTGCCTGTTACCTGTGAGGCTTCCTGGCGCCTTGAGACTCTTGAGCGCCCACTTCCTTGAAGCGCTACCCCTCGCAGGACCCGCTCCGCGGGTCCCGCTTCGTGGCGCTTGTTGTTTGGAGTGCGCAGAGGATGGGAACTTTGTGTGGACTGTGCCGGCGATAGGTGCTGCAGGGCTGCGAGCGTGTTGGTTGATGAACTCCGAGTTCCAGGAGTCCCTGCTGCTGACCCGCCCGAGTCACCTGGACCGCTCTCCCTGTCAGCCACGCCCCCTGTGTCAAGGCTATAAGCCGGATTTGTTGCCTTCGTGGGATTCATTCACTTTAAATCGTACTTGCCTGCTGGAACCTGCCTGTTACCTGTGAGGCTTCCTGGCGCCTTGAGACTCTTGAGCGCCCACTTCCTTGAAGCGCTACCCCTAGCAGGACCCGCTCCGCGGGTCCCGCTTCGTGGCGCTTGTTGTTTGGAGTGCGCAGAGGAGGGGAACTTTGTGTGGACTGTGCTGGCGATAGGTGCTGCAGGGCTGCGAGCGTGTTGGTTGATGAACTCCGAGTTCCAGGAGTCCCTGCTGCTGACCCGCCCGAGTCACCTGGGCCGTTCTCCCTGTCAGACACGCCCCTCACTTTTAGACTCCTATAAACCACGCACAAGACTTCCGCTGCGCGGGAGCGCGCGGGAAGCGCCCGGGAGAAGCCCGGGACAAGGGCGGGACCGTCTGCGGCCGTCAGAGGCTGAAGTAGGCTGGGCTGGGCCCTGTCCCTTTGAAATTTGTTATAATTAATATTGCTTACTTCAGCCTACTTGCCTCACTAGGTCTCACTTGGTGTGTGTGCTTTGGTAGGCTATTACTGTGCTTCTGCTTTTGGTAAATTCTGTTGTACCTCCCCCAGCTTAAACATGACAGCAAAAAAACTCCGTTCTGGTCGTGTCCTGGTGGGGAGATCTGGTTCTAAAACTAAATCGAACCCCTTACGTAATAAAATCACTTCCTCCCTGCAATTGAAAGGCCAATGCCAACTATTTAATTTATGGGAGAAAGGAAAGGACAAGGTTTCAGAGGCCCATCCAACCACGGAAGTGTTAGAGGGTAAAGTG
This sequence comes from Lissotriton vulgaris, assembly GCF_964263255.1. NCBI lineage: Eukaryota > Metazoa > Chordata > Amphibia > Caudata > Salamandridae > Lissotriton > Lissotriton vulgaris. Next base: position 728,007,445 of record NC_141700.1, on the reverse strand, counting down.
CCTGAGCTAGCTAACATCACTAATAAGGATAACTCTATCCTGGTTACGGTTCCTGCCCCGCTCCATCTTGGATCCCCCTCTCCCGAAATAGTGGGGGGCCTCCCTTTGGTGTCCATTGATTCGCAAAGGAATTTGGAGCTTCCACATGGGGCTTTGGGCTGTAATGTTAGAAAATCTGACAATGCCATCTCTCCCAATTTTCTCATTTGGTAGTACCTAATTCCATAGAGAATCCAATTATTTCAGCAGATTTGCCTACTAATTCTGCTATACCGGAGGGTGATTTTACATTACCCGATATTGACTTAATAACTCATAAAGGGTTGATGAGACTCCCCCAGGACAGTGTCAGGGCTAATTCTAACACTACTGAAGCTATTCTAATTTCTAGTCCTTGTCCTCTTAGTAGTACCCCTTCTAATAAATTAGATTTTTCTTTAGCTCAGTTAAATTTCATTTCTTGTTCTGGCCCCAATTTGAACAAAATGCCTGTGAGCCCTTCAAGTACTAACGATAAGCTAATTTCCAATTCCTTGTCCTCTTTGGAATCATTATTATCTTCTATTCTCCGTTTACTGGAAAAATTTGTTGGAGGTTCGGATTGCATCCTTGATACGGTAACTCAAATCCTAAGAGTACTCTTTCATAATAATAGTGGGTCCGTTCTCGGATGCCTTCCAGTGCCCGTCAATTCCTTGGAGATCCCTAATAAGAGATCTCCATATGAAATAGTAACACTAAACCCAGTTCAAACGCTTTCATATCCCTCTCCCGAAGGACAGAAAAGAAATAAACTAGTAGTCACATTGGCGGATCCTAAGGTTGACAAGGTGGTTTCAGCTGGAGCCAATTGCGTGGTTACTCACGATGATGAGATAGATGTGTTACCTGTCTCTCCCGTCATTCAAAATTTGGAAGCTCCCCCTCTATTCCCTATATTCTCTCTACAGGCAAAAAAAGAGGAAGAGGCCCCTATAGCTTCTCCAGGTAATGTTGAAAAGATAGTCCCGATAAAACAAAAAAAGAATAGAATAAAAAATATCCGAAGATTTTCTAAAAAAAGACAGAGGAAACTTCTGTTTGAAAAAAATTTGGAACCCATATTAGAAAATTCCGCCCGGACTGAGCAGTCCTTTGCTACACAGGAAGATATAATTGGTTCTCCTAAAGTAGATAAAGTGACTTTTGGGTCTGGTCTTATAAGTTCCTCCAACCACTCTCACCCAAGTGTTTCATTATTCCCTGTAAACCCTCTTCCTTCCACTCTTAATCCCTTGGCTAGACCTTTTCAAGACTCTTCCACAACTGTGCCCATTCCTTTGGTGCCAACTAGGGATAAAATAAATGTAGATACATTTTTTCTAGATTTTTCTCCTTTATTCGATACTGATCTAATTCTAAATAGATCAGCTCTGCTCACTTGTTTTCAGGAGATTGAAAGCTTAAAATTAATTCAAACTTCAGACCTGGATGTGGTACTTCTTCTTAACGCTACATTAGGGAGAACAGCAAGGGTGAAATTTCAGTCCAAATTGGTGTTAAATCACATCTTACAGTGGGCAGAGGAATTACAAATCAGAGGGATTGATGTTACCCCATATTTCGTAGAAAAACGAAGTGAAAGTTTATCCACTCATTTGTCATCAACCTCTAATGTTAATTTGAAGCCTACAGATTGGTCTTCAGTTAGATCTGAGGACTTAAAAATATGTGTCTCAAAAAATGAAAGGCAAGTTCTTTATAAAAATCCCCCTCTTCCTAAACAAGTTTTGATGGATGATAATTCAAAATGGAGTTGGCTACCGGGAGTTCTCTCTAGCAAATCTACTTCCTGCCCTAAACCGCATTAATTTTTAACAGAGATTTGAAGCTTATCTCATGGAATACTGCGGGCTTTAAAGATTATAAGGAAAAACTATGTTTCCTACGTTCCCTAGAAGCTGACATAATTTGCCTTCAGGAAACGTGGGTGGAAGGTAAATTAATACTAGAAAAAGAGTACTTTGTCTTAGAAGGTAGTGCAATCCCCTCTAGGAGAGGTCATGCGAAGGGTGGAATAGCATGCTTATTATCCAATAGAATCAATTGGAACTATTCCCACTATCTTGATCCTGATAAATTATTTCAGGCAACAATTTTAAAAAACGTATTCAAGGATTGTCCTAACAAATTACTTGTTTTAATAAATACTTATATTCCCCCAAACTTTTGTTTTAATGATGGTTTAAAAGTACTCTTCTCCTTCATAACTAAAATTATGGACACTCCAACCCCCCCCCCCCCCCCCCCCTATATATTACTATTTGGGGACCTGAACTGTAATATATCTAATTGTGGTCTTGATTTGTTCAGAAATAAACTTAGGGAAGAATCTCTTAATATACCTCAGGCCTTGTTTCCAGCAAATATTAAATCTAATAAAAGAGGTAAATTAGTTCTGGAAGGTCTTTCTAAAGTGGACTGTCTAATAATAAATGGGAGACTCCCTTCTGACATCCCGGCAGCTTTTACACACAATTCAAAAAACGGAGACTCTATTATTGATTATGTAATCGCAGATTGTTCTTTCTCTTCTTTTTTGAAAGATCTTTTGGTTGTAGATACTAAACTTAGTGACCTTAATGCGTTGATGCTTTACAGTTTCTCTCAGCCCACCTATGGCGGATTCCTGGAACATCGACACGGATGTGGTGAATTTTGGCGCCAGTTCGGGGAAATGTTTTTGGAATCACCGTTCTTTTGTGTGTTTGCTGACTCTTTTAATCTCTACTGTGGAGAATTTATTCCAATGGGATGGGAGGGAACTATCAGGATTTGCTGAGTTTTTAGAATTAGTGACCTCAATAGCCAAGAAGGGCCCCATCTTTAAAAAATCCTTAGTATTCCCCCAATCTCTTCGGTTATTAAATATTGAAATAAATAAAGTGATAAGGGGTCAATACTTATTATTTAGTCAGGAAGCCCATCAGAAATTAGCACTACTAAAAAGAAGGAGAGCAAGGCTTAAGGCCAGTTTAAAAAGAAATAAGGAGGATTCCGTATGGATTCAACTCCGGGAAGCCTCATATAACGGCCAAGCTAAGACATTTTGGTCATTAATTGGCAAAGGCTGCGGCACTAGAGTTAGTCCTACGCCAATTGCCATTGATGAGCAGATCTGGGTTCACTATATTGAGAATCTGTACAGTAATAATAATCTGCAACTAAAAAATGATGTAACTTATGTTGACTCTTGCGTGTACGATTCCCCGACCGAAAAGGAAATTGAATTTGCTATTAAGAGTATGCGCTCTTCCAGTGCGATGGGTCCTGACGAGGTTCCCATCTCTGTGCTAAAACAACAGAGCGAATTATGGAGCAAAATTCTTTATCCTGTGTTTAAATCTTGCTTTGCTAGCGGAATAGTCCCCCCATCCTGGAAAGGGAGTATCCTTGTCCCTTTATATAGAATAGGGGCAAGAGACCTTCTACAAAATTATCGTCAAATTGCTTTGCTTGACGCCATCGGCAAGGTTTTTGCAAAATGTATTCTCACCTTAATCAACGATTGGGTAACTGAGTCCAAAATTTTGCCTTTGGAACAAACCGGTTTTAGGCAGAAGCATGGAACGTTAGATAACTTGACTGCACTTCAGGTTATTACGGAAAAATATGTGAAAGTCCGTGGAGGGCATGTTTATGGCGCATTCATCGACTTCTCCACAGCATTCGATAAAGTGGACAGAACATTGCTGTGGAGAAAGCTATTCAATTTAGGGATGCCTACCTTTTTTATTAAATTAGTTTGTGCCCTATATTCAGACACCTGGTGCATCTGTATTTTTTTCGACTTGTCAATGGACACTATGTCGGGGAGAGAACATGCATTCGACATATCAATGGAACATTGGCTCCCAATTCCTCATCACACAGATTGAAGAGAGACTTGGCTTTTGTTAACATCATGGCTTGGCCTGTTTTAGATGGGATTGTATGGGATGCTGTTCGTTTTTAAATTCATGAGCCCACTGAGGTTATAAATGTCCCTAATGTGCTTAGAGTTTCTATGGGGGATGTAATTAAACAAAATATACGTTCTGATGATTGGGATGTTCAGGCCGTAGAAGCTTTGTTTTCTGATTTGAAATATTATGCTGCCTTTGATGCTGAAGATTTGTATTTGGAATCTGCTAATTACGGTGATTTATATTGTTACCAACATTTTGGCAATCACTACCTGCATAAAACTAATACCAGGAGGAATACTGTAAATTTTACACAATTGGAGCATTGTCCAGCTCCAATACAAGGCAGTTCTGCTTCCTTTTTCAAAATGTTCTCTTATTTTACTGATTTTAATCAGTCGAATCCCAATGCATTTTATTTTAAGATGACAGAGAAGTCCACATCCAAAGTTAGACTTACCGATACTAAAATATTGTATTCAAAGTCCTTTCTAGACCAGTTAGCTGTAGGTGGCTACGAGTTCTGGAAGGATACAATTGACCTTAAATCAGTTTAGGGTTCTAAAAGCTGGCAAGTGCAAGGCACTGAGGCTTTGCACCGTGCATGCCTCTTCCCGAACCATATGTTCTTGAATTCTACAATTTCACAGACGACATGCTTTGGATTGGCGACTACTAAAAAAATTAAATGCTCCTTTTCCTGATTTAGAAGAATATTCAGGTTGGACTAATGCCACTAAATTTCCATCAGAGAGTTACAAACTCTGTTGCAAAATTCTTCCTCTAACATATCCAGTTTGGATCCTAAGGGTTGGTTGCTCTGGCACAGAAGTGCTGATTCTTGCCAGGGTTTGGCTCAAGGCTTTACACAGGTCAGGGTGGATCCCCGTTTTGAAAGTGGCCATTCTGTTACTACCTATTCTGTAGGCAAATTATGTCAGAATTAGCTCAAACATTCCACTTTGGCGTCAGTTAAGCTACATTTATCTAAACTGACTGCCAATGTTGATGTGAATGATTTTACAAAGGGCCCGGCTAACGGCAGATCTAAAAGATGGATATATGCTATTTACAATGAACTCTGGAAAACATTCCAGATTGTGGCGGCTACCCGCATTAGATCTATAGATCAGGCAAATTTAGAGAAAGTGCTAGCAGTTGTAGATAACAGAATAATACGCTTTCTTCCCGCAAAACACGTTAGACAATATTGTATCATCTGTTGTTGATATTGTCCAGGATGAAGTGTCTGTTTGTACCATGGTCAAAATCAATTGCGTTCCATTATGCAGTTTGCTTGGACTTTACAAACCTTAAAATCTAGCAAAGTGCCATGGCATTGCATGAACACGTCATCATTGTTTGCCCCGTTTAATATGACTGATAAGCAGCGTTTACTGTCAATGAAGATGCATCCTTTTCTATGTTACACATTGAAAGGTTAGAACCATTACCGTTTTCTGTGGCAGAGGCCACTTCAGCAACGTGGCTTATCCACGGGTTAATAACACTCCCGTTCCCTCTGTTCAAGTTCGAAGGATGTATGAAGTACTTTGCAATTGGTAGTTATGAACCTCTTGAAAGTGCTTATCTCCATGAAGCTTGGTCGCTTCCATTTACCTATAGATGCCTTAGGGAGGGTAAGGAAGTTCAATTCAATTCAAAATTAGCTTTATTCGGTTGGGACAAACAACCATAAAAGCACACATATAATACGATACAATGTAAAAATAATTCAATATGCGTCCATATCGTTATTGAAAAAAATACGATACGTGTCATTTAGGAAAATGCAATTAACATTTGGCAGCTATAAAATTACATTAGGATATACAAATTATTCAAAGTGCAATGTGCCTGGTGTAAACAATAAACACATAGCAGCTATAGGGTTACAGCAGATAGTGCAGATGTTATAAAAGTGCAGTGTGCTAAATGTAAACAGTAAACAAGTGACATCTAAAAAGTTGCATATAGTGCAGCCAGTCATATTATGTCTTACAGTAGCAAACTAACTGGCGTCGCCCAACCTAGATTGACTTTGTAAAAAGATAAAATACCATTAAAATACAATACTCTTCCTGGCCTTAATTGAACTAAGGATGAAAGATGCAGTAAAAAACAGATCCCCGGTTCATCCAGAGCCATCAATAGGGACATAGCATCTTTGATGGACTTTACCTCATGTTTTAAAAAAAGGGGTTTAAGATACATGATTCTAAATGCCAGAAACAAATCACAAAGGAGTAAAAAGTGCATGGTACTCTGCTTAGTAGATCCATCACACGGGCATGGAGAGGAAGAATGCTTTTTCATAGCGGGGAACGCAACCAGGTGGTGCACTAAACCAAGCCTCATTCTGGTTAAAAAAAACGGTGGGAAGTTCTAGTAACATGTGTCAAATAACCCTGTAAACACGTCGTAACAGTATTCATATGGTAAAATTGATATTATCCTGATTTCTGACGGTTTCATTCCTTTTTTTTGATCCTGTGGGTCAGGAAGGTACTTTTCAATTCCTGTTTGGAAAGCGATGGAAAAGTACCATGGTTCCCCATAATTGATCTATCAAATATGTCACCATAAGATGTAATTAAATAGTTAAGCCAAGGTATCCGTTTTGCGTTATCCAGCCTTAAACAATCATTTATAATAGCCTTGGTAAAAATGGTCTCTTCCTTAGACCAGATGGATCTCCACAACTGCAGTGGTCTCATAGCTATTAGATCTGACAGGTAGTTAAGGCCAACTTCGCTGTGTAGAAGTTCTGTAGAGGCTGAGTTTGGGAGACATAAAAGCTTCTTTAGAAAGGTGTTCTCTTCTATTTGTAAAATCCCACTTGTTTGGTATCCCCAAATCCCTGCACCATAAAGTGCCACAGAAGTGCATCTGGCTTTATAAATATGAATCATTTCTTTAATCCGCCGATTTCCTAAATTAGTGGCGAATTTAAAAACACCATAGATACTTTTTCTGAGTTTGGCCTGGACCTTTGTCCTCTCATAATTCCATTCCCCATCTGATGTGAATGAGATACCTAAATAACAAAAGGACTCCACGTTTATTATTTTGTTGCCTTCTATTATAAAAGGTTTCAGGCTTTTATATTTCTCACCACAAACCATGGTAAATGTTTTGGTTTTACTTATAAGCAGCATCCTATTATTTATAAAATTGGCGAACCCATCAATTAGCTTCTGTAGTCCCACCGGTGTTCTAGATAACAACACAGAATTATCTGCATAAAGCAGAACTGGTGTCTCCATGCCACCCACCAGAGGGGAGTCCGCAGGGATCTTTTTAAGGGCCTCATCCGCTTCGTTAATAAATAAAGTAAAAAGCAGTGGGGCCAGCACGAACCCTTGGCGGATACCACGTTTTACTTTAAAATTCGTGGTACATTCTCCCTGTTGACCATACCGGACCTTGGTTAACAAATTTTCGTATAGTCTTGCTAGGAAATAAATAATTGCTTTGGGTGCACCAAGGTTAAGTAAAACAGGCCAAAGAATCGAATATGCTACTTACCAGTATGCATCTGTTCTTGGCATGTAGGGCTGCTGACATTCATATCTGTGCATAGATCGCCGCCTAGTGTTGGGTCCGGATGATTGCACATTGTTGTCCTGGAAGAGTCTTCGAAGTATCACGAGATAGGTGGCTCCTCCCCTGGACTACAGTGCGCATGGGCATCGACTCCATCCCCAGATTGTTTTTAGCCATTGTGGCCAAGATGGAGTGAAACTCAGTGAATGAGGACCATGCTATGAGTATATATGTGAATACTGCAGCTGCTACAGGCGCCGGGGAGGAGGGCGGGCGATATGAATGTCAGCAGCCCTACATGCCAAGAACAGATGCATACTGGTAAGTAGCATATTCGGTTCGAGGCATGTGGGCTGCCGAATTCATATCTGTGCATAGAATACATAGCAGTCCCTCCATTAGCGGCGGCCGCCCGTGCCAGCTGCAGCAGTTTGGAAAAGTGTCTTGAGAACAGCCTGCCCTACAGCTGCCTGCTGTTTGGAGTGCACATCAACACAGTAATGCTTAGTAAATGTGTGTGTGGTAGACCATGTGGCTGCTCTACATATGTCCTCTAAGGGAATGTTTCCAGGGAAAGCCATAGAGGACCCCAGCATTCTGGTGGAGTGGGCTCTTGGTGGAATGGTAAGAGTGAGTTTTGCTTTTGCATAGCAGATCTGGATACATTTAACGATCCACCTAGCAATACCAGCCTTGGAAATAGGGTTACCTTTGTGGTGTGGCGCAAAGGCGACAAAGAGTTGCTTAGTTTTTCTAAAATCCTTGGTCCTATCAATGTAATACATTAGGGCCCGTTTAACGTCAAGGGTGTGGAGCATCCGCTCTGCCAGTGATTCAGGATTTTGAAAGAAAACAGGTAATTCGATTGTTTGGTTGATGTGGAACTGAGACACAACCTTGGGCAAGAAGTTAGGGTTAGTGCGGAGCACCACCCTGTTGGAATGAATTTGGATAAATGGCTCTTGGATTGGGAGGGCTTGCAATTCACTAACCCTTCGTAGCGATGTAATTGCTACGAGGAAAGCCACTTTCCATGTCGAGAACTGAATCTCGCAGGAATGCAGTGGTTCAAAGGGAGGACCCATCAGCCTGGTAAGAACCACATTGAGGTTCCACTCAGGAGCTGGTGGAGTCCGTGGCGGAATGACTCGTTTGAGGCCTTCCAAAAATGCTTTGATGGCAGGCACCTTGAAGTGTGAAAGGTGTTGTCTATTTTGGAGATACGCGGCCATTGCAGACAGATGAATGCGAATGGAAGTATAGGCCCGATTACATTTGTACAGATGGAACAGGTAACAGATGATGTTCTGAATAGAAGCGTCCAGCGGGTTAATGTTGTGGTTCGCACAATAAATGACAAACCGCTTCCATTTTGCCGCGTAGCAGGCTCTAGTAGTGGGCTTCCTCGCCTCCCGAATGATGTCCATGCAATTGGGAGGTAAGTTTAGGTAGCCAAACTCTAGGACTTCAGGAGCCAGATCGCCAGGTTGAGCTGTTGCGGATCTGGGTGCTGAATGTCGCCATGGCTCTGGGTCAGAAGGCTGGGTGTGAGATGTAGCCTTTGATGCGGTACCACGGACAGTTCCAGAAACGTGGTGTACCATGGTTGACGAGCCCACGTTGGAGCAACTAGGATGAGAGTCATCGAGTGTTGCCTGAGTTTGCGTGCCACCAGCGGTATCAGAGGTGCTGGGGGAAAAGCGTACGCAAATTTGCCTGACCAGTTCATCCATATCGCATTGCCCTGCGACAGTGGGTGTGGGAACCTGGCGGCGAAGCTTTGGCATTTTGCGTTCTCCTGCGTGGCGAACAGGTCTATCTCTGGATGACCCCACCTTTGGAAGTACGGTTGGAGTACTGATGGATGTATCTCCCACTCGTGTATTTGGTGGCTGTGCCTGCTGAGCAGGTCCGCCATCTGATTGTCCTTGCCTGAGAGATGCTCTGCCATGAGGAAGATGTTCCTCTGAATGGCCCACTTCCACATGCTCTGAGCCAGATGAGACAGCTGCGGAGAGTGTGTGCCTCCCTGCTTCTGAATGTAGTACATCGCCGTCATAGTTGTCCGTCCGAATCAACACGACCTTGTTGCATAGATGTACTTTGAAAGCCTTTAGTGCCATGAAGATCGCCATCAGTTCTAGAACATTGATGTGCATCTTCCCCTGTTGCTGCGTCCATAGTCCCTGCACAGTGTATTGGAGTACATGCGCTCCCCATCCCTGGAGAGAAGCGTCCGTTGTCAGGATAATCTGTGGCACAGGCTCCTGAAACGGTCGGCCCTTGCAAAGGTTTCGTGGATTCCACCAATGCAGAGAGTTGTATGCCCGACCGCTCACCAACACTAGGTCTTTCAACTGGTTGTGAGCCTGAGTCCACTGACGTGCCAAGCACTCCTGAAGCGGACGCATATGTAGTCTCGCGTGCGGGACAATGGAGATGCAGGAGGCCATCATGCCTATCAACTGCATGAACACTCTTGCTGGAAGCGAGTGTTGAGGTCTGAATTTTTGGATCAGCGATTGAATGCTGTCGACTCTCACTGAATTTTGCTGTGCTGTGGCCGCCAGAGTGTCTATGGTCGCACCCAGATACTGCCGTATGTGGGCGGGCTGGAGATGGGATTTTGGGTAATTCAGTGAGAACCCCAGATCGTGCAGAAGGTGAATGGTGTGGGACACGTGGTCGGCGCACTGCTGGGCCGACTTCGCCTGAATGAGCCAGTCGTCCAGATAGGGGTAGACGTGGATGTTTTGACATCTCAGATGCGCCGCCACCGTCGCCAGGCACTTTGTGAAAACCATGGGTGCCGTGGTGACCCCAAAAGGCAAAACCTTGAATTGGTAGTGCTGGTTTTGGATGGTGAACCTGAGGTATTTTCTGTGTGAAGGATGTAGCGGATTGTGGAAGTACGCATCCTTCAGGTCCAGAGTTGCTAGGAAGTCCCCCTGTTGAAGCAGTGGGAGAACTTGCTGCAGTGTGAGCATGTGGAAATGCTCTGATAGGATGTAAAAGTTGAGGGGCCTGAGATCCAGGATGGGCCTGAGGGATCCGTCCTTCTTTGGAATCAGAAAGTACAGGGAGTAAACTCCCGCACCTCTTTCCTGCAAGGGCACGAGCTTTATTGCCCCTTTTTGCAGCACAACTGACTTCCTGCTGCAATAAGTGCAAGTGCTCGCCGGACATAGGACGGTGCCTTGGGGGTATGTTGGGTGGAGTGGATGTGAGCTCCAGACAATAACCGAATTGGACAAGTTTTCTGACCCACCTGTCCGTGGTGATGGACTTCCACACGGGCAGGAACTGCTGGAGTCTTCCCCCCGACCGGTGTTGCGTGGTCGGGGGGCAGTGACAAGGCGTCACTGTTTGTTGGCGGTGGAGGGCCTGGAGCTGTTGTTGCCACGTCCTCTGCCCTTGGCGTTGTTGCCGCGGTAGCCACCTCGACCCTTGTTGGTATAAGTAGTCTGGGTGTTGCTTTTGTAGAACTGCGCTGACTGCGAAAGTTGCCCCCTTGAGATGCCTCTAGTATTGGAGCGACGAAAAGACCCACTCCGAAACTGCTGGGACTGCAAGGCACCCATAGATTTTGCAGTGTCGGTGTCCTTTTTCATCTTCTCAAGGGTGGTGTCAACCTCAGGGCCAAACAGGTGATCTGGGTTGACTGTTTGGTTCAAGATGTTGGTTTGAATGTCCGGCTTGAACCCAGATATCCTCAGCCATGCATGTCTACGAAGCATAACGCTAGTGTTAATTGCGCGTGCGGCGGTGTCAGCCACGTCCAGAGCGAACTTTATGGAAGCGTTGGAGATTAGCTTCCCCTCCTGTATTAACATTTCAGCCGCTTCTTTATATTGATCGGGAAAATGTTGCAAAAGGGTCTCTAGAGTATCATAGTGTGCCCTGTCATAACGCGCCAGGAGCGCCTGCGTGTTGGAGATGCGCCATATGTTGGCTGCCTGCGCTGCCACCCTCTTCCCCGAAGCCTCAAAGACTTTTGATTCCTTGTCTGGGGGAGGAGCATCACCCGTAGTCTGCAAGTTGGCTCTTTTCCGGGCATTGGAGACAACCAGGGAGTCCAGAGGCAACTGTCCTTTAATATAAGTTGGATCTGTGGGCGCTGCTTTGTACTTTTTGTCGATTCTTGGGTTGATGACCCTCGCCCTGGTGGGTTCTTTGAAGACCTCAGCTGCGTGCTTTAAAACACCCTTCAGCATTGGCAGAGTTTTTACAGTCTTTTCAGAGACAGAAAAGGTGTCAAATAGGAAGTCGACGTCCACAGGGTCAGCATGCAGGTCGACGTTGTGATTGGCCGCTGCCCACTCAATGAGGGCATTGAAAGCCGCAGAGTCCTCAGTGGGGGAAGTTTTGGCTGAGAAAAGCGGAGGGTCCTGTCCAGAATGCGGGTCCCCAGGATCGCCACCAGCAGACCAGGGCTCAGTCACATCCTCTGGGTCTGTGTAGACGGGATAGCTGTACTCATCTTCGTCGTCACCCTCACCAGCGTCGACATTGGAATGAGTGGGCGAGAGTTCGTGAGCCTGTGGTGAAATGGGCTCCACCAAGGCTGGAGTACCAGCAGAGTCCATCTTTCGTTTGAGTGGGATTTTGTACGACTCCAATTGGGGCTCAGGGGTGATTTTTCTCTTCAGGAGGGGAAGTCTGCCCGTTTCGGCGTCGATGAAATGCTCCTGATGCTCCTCCTCTGCAAGTTGTCGATGCCGTGGGCCGAGGACCACCAACGACGGTTTCGGCGTCGAAGACACCTTTTCGGGCACGCCGGCCCACGGTTTAGCAGCGGAAGCTTTCGGCGCCGTCTTAGGCGGCAAGGTGAAAAGGATCGGCGTGGGCGCCTTCGCCGGTTTCTCCAGAGACTTGGCTGGCGCAGGGTCTTTCGGCTCGACTGCTGCGCCGCCGTCCCTAATTCGCTGTAGGGACTCCGTAACCTTTTTTGTGAACGCGGCGGAGGGACGCGCCGGTTCGACAGGGTCCTTAGCGGCTGGTTTCGGAGCAGAGACCGACGATGTTCCCTTCGGAGTCAACGCACTTGGCGCAGCTCCCTTGGCCTTGTCGTGTGGAAGCGAGGCAGAGAGGGACTTCGGGTCGTCTGGCCGCTTCTTCGGGTCGGTAAGAGACTTCTTGGGGTCGTCGACCGTTTTTATGTGTTCGAGTCGACCCTTGCTGGCGTCGACCGTCTTCGGCGCCGAAGCGGCTGCGTCCGACCCCATAACCTTTGGCTTCGATGTAGTAGCCTTCGGGTCGGCCATTTTGACATGGCTCTTCGGCTCGACGGCCATCTTCGATTTTTTCGGCGCCGAGGCCTCCGAAGTCTTCGATCCGACCAATGCGATGCGCACTTTCGGTTTCGATATCTCTGGCGTCGAGACCATAGGTTTCACTTTCGGTTTCTGTGTTACCGTGAGTGAATCGGTACCAATGTCCGTGGCCGGGCCAGGAGGCGCAGCCGAGGAACTTATAATAAGGTCTCGGGTAAGGCCCGAAGGCGATCCCTTGACCTGGGCCTTATTAATTTGGACGGCCCCGGAGTCAGTTTGAGGAACCTCCTCGTCCGAGCTATCCTCCACGGTGGCAAGGGCCCCGTCGTCGTCCCCTACCTCCTCGACGACTTCAACGAAATCCTCGGTCTCTGCGTCGTAGTCGTCCTCGACCTCCGACGTGGGGTTAGATTCCGTGATGTCCTGGATATCGTCGTCCTCGACTTCCCCAGCATCGAAAATGTCCGTAGGCGGTGGTGCAGATTGCTGGGCCTCCAGGCGCGCAGCTCGACGGAGCTTGAGTGTTTTCTTGGACCGGAACGTGGAACAGGCCATACACTTGGCCAAGCACTTGTTGCACACCGGGTGGACGTCGAAATGTGGGTACTTCGAGGCACACACCGGACATCGTTTGAATGGACTTCGTTCCATGATGGGTGGTTGAAGAGTCTGGAGCGTTGACTAGGCCCTTCCGCGCCGAAAGCACGCGGAAGAACAATCTCGGTTCGGAGCCGAGGAAAGTTGCGAAGCCGAAAGCAAGACAATACCGACGCAAGTCCTAAAGACCTTTTGGTCTTAAGCAAAGTAAAGTTAATTTCTATCGATTCCGACAAGAGGGAACCAAAGACATCCGAACCCAATGGCGGAAAAAAACAATCTGGGGATGGAGTCGATGCCCATGCGCACTGTAGTCCAGGGGAGGAGCCACCTATCTCGTGATACTTCGAAGACTCTTCCAGGACAACAATGTGCAATCATCCGGACCCAACACTAGGCGGCGATCTATGCACAGATATGAATTCAGCAGCCCACATGCCTCGAACACCATGATTCACCAAATCAAAAGCGCTGTTTAAATCTACAAAACATAAAAAAGCCGTCCCTGTTTAGCTTTGGTATAGTTTCCTATTAGGAGCTCCAGGTTAATACTCTGTTCCAGAGTACCCAGGCCTTTTCTGAAGCCGTACTGGGATTGGGCCAAGATGTTATTATCCGAACCCACTCCTCCAGTCTAATCAATAGGACTCTACTCAATTTTAACCGAGGAGTCAAGTAAGGAGATGGGTCTATAGTTTTTTGCTTCGGATTCGTTTCCCTTTTTGTGGATAGGTATTATGACAGATTCCCCCCAGGTGGAGGGACAACGCAGCATTGAAGATCAGTGTGAGTATTGGGCCTCAAACTTCGGGTAAGGATTTATAAACATCTATGGGCACACCATCTGCCCCAGGTGCTTTTCCCCCCTTGCTGTTACTTATGGCTGTCAATACTTCCTCTAGTGATATTTCTAGATTATTAATTGGCCAGTAACTTTGCGTTGTTAATTCAGTTGATGGAGTATCACTAGGGTTAAAAATGCTGGAAAAGTGGTCCACCCAATCCGTGCAGCTAACATGGGACAAAAGTTCCGGGACTGTTTCATTTTTAAGAAATGTACTATTCACTGTGTCCCAAAACAATTTATGATTGGCAGTTGTTGCAGCAAAATCAAGGTTATCCTAAGCTTTTTGTTGTAATTCGGCCTTCCGTCGTTTTATATTGGAATTATATTCAATTCTAAGGCCATGAACGACTGAATTATCCCTAGGTTTAGATGATAGAGCTAATTTCAGTTTATTCAGGGATACCGTACAAGAGTGATCGAACCAACCCCTTTCCTGTTTTTGTTTTTAAAAGTGGCCTTGGTAAAAAGTTTAGAAATATGTTCATTAATCCTACTAAAATTAACAAGGGTCTCAGATGGCTGGATCATTATCGATAAACTATCTGCAATTTCTTGACCACAGGTCTTAACAATTTTTTTTGTTAAGTCGGCAGAATTCGCTCCCTTCCATCTAATTCTGGTGCCATTAGGGGCGTATCGGTTCAATATTGTTAACAATAGTACACAAATCAACCGTCTTGTTCCCCCAAACGTACAATTCCAGTGTAATTGGGTTGTGGTCACTAATGAGCAATGCAGTAATCTGTGGGATGGTACATAATTTAACAATATTGGCGGAGACAATGTAGAATGGGGAAAGTGTAAGCGATTATCTCCTTCGTCAGATTGAAGCCCACATACCTTGGTCATTGACAATGGACAGAGAGACAGATTAAAATCCCCCAACCAGATGTTCACATTAGTAATATCAATATCTGTCATTTTACCTAGGTACTGTCTTAATTCTGTGACTATACTGTGACGAGTGGAATTAAAGATATTATTGTAACAATTAATCAACAATACATCTTGGCCGCCCCGGTGTTTGATCAATGTTAACTGTGCAAAATGCCCTACGTTGGTACTATTCTTGACTTTAACTGGAAGGTTATTTTTCAACTGAGTTAACAGCCCGCCTTTAGCTCTACCGGACGATGATGGTAGCGCAGGCAAATTGTAAGCCGTATATCCCTCGAGATAAACATCTATGGTACTCCATGTTTCTTGGAGACACACTATATCGTGTGTACTGATAAAATCCTTCCAGCCCGGCATGTGTATCTTGTTTGCCAGTCCAGCGGTGTTCCATGTGACAATTGAAAATCCTCCGTCTTGATTAAACACTACAGGATCGCCTATGGTACCTTTACTAACTACCTCCCTAGGGTCTTCTAATAGTGTAATTAGTGGTTGGCGTACTACTTAACCCAGTACATTAATCCCATCCTCCTTAGCCCTGTTTCCACCCTCAATTGTAACATCATTGTATCCAGTTGTTAACTTATAATTTGCGGGCCTACTTCTAGGTGTTCTAAAGATACCTCGGAGGAACTGTGACTGTTTTGAGTGTTAACATCAGAAGACATACGATAGGCTACTCCCCCATATTGATCTATTGGGGTCAGTCAATCTTTACAATCTAGAGAACTTAAGGCATGGAATCTGTTGGATAACGGGAGGGTGGGATGTATTACTGGGTTGGTTATGTTATTAGGTCTGCTGGGTTGGGAGA
Organism: Lissotriton vulgaris; assembly: GCF_964263255.1. Taxonomy (NCBI): domain Eukaryota; kingdom Metazoa; phylum Chordata; class Amphibia; order Caudata; family Salamandridae; genus Lissotriton; species Lissotriton vulgaris. The sequence continues at coordinate 727,991,527 of NC_141700.1, read as the reverse complement.
ACCTGCCCCCTAGAGAAGAGTTACCTAGATGTTTATAGAAATATCAAAGTTGGTACAATGATGTTGATCGCTCTATGTAAGTACTACATGCTGCTCTCTATAGGGACATTTGTGCCCAGGATGAATTCTTAAAATTAATGATTATACAGTCACCTTTAACAGTTTTTCTAGAGGGGCCTATCCACTGCACCCTTCTTGGTAATAGGATTTGATCTGCATGACCCACAGGGAAATTACAGTGGCGGTGTAGCCAATGTAACACCCTATTCTTCAAGGTACTATGGCTTTCAGTTTGCTCTATCCCTAATGGTTGAATTTTAACCATGACTGCGACATAAGGGCTGCAGTCTGGCGGTAAGTTAATCACAACTTGCTCTTTCTGCTCTTCCGGAGCCTTAGGATTACTCATGTCTTTGGATGGGTTTTTGTTATTCATCATAAAATGCTAGATTGTGGGCCTAGTTGTGCGCTCCCACTGGTATTTGGGATAACATGATTATTGGGTATTGAAGGAATAGAATTACTATACCCAGTCACTAGAGTAATAAGGGAATTTAGATTAGGCATAACTACTGGTGGTTTAGGTGATAATTCTGACCTTTGAGCGTCGGTGCCTATATCCCTTGATTGACCTTTCCCAGTTCTCATAATGGAGCCCAGCTTCTCAACCTCTAAACTTAATGTGTCTAACTTATCAACTAGAGGTTTAAGCATGGATTCCATTTTCTTGGTTAGTGATGAAATAATTAGATTAAGTTCATCATGCATGTTATTAGGAACATCGTTGTTCTCTTGGGCCTTATTTTGATTACGGGTCAAGGGCCCTTTTCTGAATTTGCCAGTATTCCCTGGTTTGGTCTGATCTTTTCTGCAGTTTCTTCTCCTCTTTGGTGTTGGGGGCTCACTAAGATTTGGTGATTGAGTTTGCTCATCCAGCAGGGGTGTATCCTGTAAAAGGAGGGGGAATTCTTGATTGTCCAGAGTTGTGGAAACCTCAAGTTGTGAGTTATCCAAGATAACATCTGCCTCCAGAGCCGGCATAATTTCGAGTCTTGATGTTACCCCGAGAGATAGACGTGGTTCTGCCCTAGTGATTTCTAAATTGATAGCACTCACTGCTTTTACCAGATACTTATCAATAGTGGGGCCATGATTAGCCTTATTTTTTGGTGTTTTTTCTAGTTTCCGTTTAGACATATTCCACAGAATCTGCCAAATTGACTAACAAAAGACCTATATAATTACACCCAAATGCCCGTGGCTGATATCAACACTACGGTGTACCAACAAGTATCAAAAATAGGTCAAACATCCAGCCTGTTGGCACCGTTAGTAACACTGGGACCTATTCCAATTACCATATACCATATACAAATGTCACCTGGATGCTCTGGGCTGTGAAAGGTCAATAGGGTGGCCCAGCCCTGCCTCGGTTTGTCGGGACGGCCGCAGATGGCCCCGCCCTTCTCCCGGCGACACCTGTGCGTGTCCGGCGACGCGGGATCTCCTTGTGAAGTGTAGCAGCTGGAAAGCAGCTGGAAATAAGGGCACCCGCTCCTCTGGGGCTCCCAGGGTCTTTTATGCGCCTCCGGGCGCACTATGGGCATCAGTGGCGTCCAGCCGCAAAGGCACATAGAGAACCCACCGAGTTGTCCTCTGATGGTGTTAGAGGCTCCGGTAATTGAAGAGCATGTATATGTTCTTTCCCATTGTTAAATTGGATGGCTGAATTATTTTAATTATTATAGTAAGTGACAACCAAATTAAGGTCCCATTGCGGCATAACAAAGAACGTGGGTAGAAACAAGTGAGCCAGCCTTTTAGAAACCTACGTACAATTTGAGACTAAAGAGAGAGGGCTGGTCTGGTAGCAGCAAAAAAAGCAGAAAGGGCAGAAAGATAAACCTTGAGAGTTCCCAAAGCAGTGCTTGGTTGGCAAGGTTTAGGATGAATAAAAACAGTAGATAGAGAAGCAGGAAGAGGGTCAATAGACCTTTCTGTACAGTACAATACACATTTCTGCCAACAGCAGGCATCTACCGTCTTAGTGGAGGGACGACTGGCTGGCAAAATAACGGTGAATACTTCGGGAGGAAGGTCAAAAGCCATCAACTGCTGCTGCTCAATATGCATGCATGGAGGCGCTGAGTTGCCAGGTTCGAGTGGAGAACACTTGCCTGCTGCTGCAACAGAAGATCCTCCCAAAGGGGCAGCCTGATTGGAGGATCGATGCTCATCTTCAGAAGCTCTGGATACAATACTCCCATGGCCCAGTCCGGAGCCACAAGGATGACTAGGCCCGGTCTCTCCTGATCTTCTTCAAAACCCTGGGCAGAAGTGGTATGAGCGGAAAGGCGTACAGCAGGCCTGAGCTCCACCCAGGACGAAAGGCATTGCAGAGCAATAGCCGCCTTGGCAACTCCAGCGCGCATGTACTGCTGACCCTGCACGTTCTTTTGGGAGACGAACAAATCTAACCCATGGTCTCCCCACTGCTGGAAGAGACCTTGTGCCAGCTACGACTGGAGATGCCATTCGTGATCCGCTAGGCATCGATAGCTAAGTTTGTCCACCCTGGCTTACAGAGAACCTGCCAGGTGTTGAACCACCAGGATTATGCCCTGCTGTTTAAGTCATGACCAGAGACGCAGGGCCTCTCAACAAAGGGTCCACAACCCCACCATGCCCTACTTGTTGCAGTACCACATGGCGGAGGTATTGTCCGTGAACACCTGCACTAAGTTCCCCTTGACAGATGGAAGAAATGCTTTCAATGCCAATCGAATATCTAACAAATTTATGTGGAGCCCCGACTCCACCGGAGACCAGTGCCCTCTGATCTCCACCTCTCCCAGATGGCCACCCATCCCAGAAGTGACACATCTATCACGACTATGAGAACTGGTTGGGGAAGAGAAAGGGGTCTGCTACTGACCCAATCGTGGTTAGTCAACCACCACTGCAGATCTTTTGCCGTTCCCTCCGAGATCTGGACTTCGTCGGTGAGATTTCCCCGATGCTGTGCCCTCTGGATCTTCAAGTCCCACTGCAGAGCTCGCATAAGCCATCTGGCATATTTTTCCAACTGGATGCAGGAAGCCATGAGGCCCAACAGCCTCAGAGTCAGTCTCACTGAAATCCAGGATAGAGGCTGAAACTTCGAAATCATAACCTAAATATCCTGCAGTGTGTCCAGAACAGCTCTGATGAAAGAAAGCATCTGAGAAGGAGCCAGGTGTGACTTTGGCAAGTTTATAGAGTACCCCAGCGAAAGCAGGAGATTCGCCGTAGTCTGAAGGTGGGAGACGTCAGCCTGGGGCAAGGATGCCTTCAACATCCAGTCATCGACTTAGGGGAAGACTGACCCCACTAACCTGCACAGATGAGCTGAGACCATCGCCATCACCTTGGTGAACACCCAAGCGGCACTGTTAAGGCCGAAGGGGAGCACGGTAAATTGAAAGTGCTCTTAGCCTTCCTTGAACCGCAGGTAACGCTAGTGGCCCGGCAGGATGGGGATGTGAAAATACGCATCCTGCCGGTTCAACACTACCATCCAGTCTACTTGGTATAGGGCAGTCTAGACCTGAGCTAGAGTAAGCATCCTGAACTTCTTGAGGAAGAAATTTACAGTCCGAAGACCTAAAATGGGCCGCCTCCCTTTGTGCTTCTTCAGAATCATAAATGAGCCGGAATAACAGCCACTGTCTACTTCTGAAACTGGGACACTCTCTATAGCGCCCTTGGTCAAGAGAGCTGAAACTTCCTCCTGGAGCAATTTCAAATGATCCTCCATCAGCCATTCCTGACTTGCCAGAATGAGAGGAAAAGAAAGGAAAGGCAGAGACTAGCCCTCCTGAATGATCTGCAAGACTCACTTGTCCGATGTCAAGGACCTCCAGTGGGGTAGATGATGATGGATTCTCCTGCCAACTGGAGGAATGTGGTCTTGCAGAGTCAGACTAGGAGTGCTTGGAGGCTGCGGTTGCTGAAGGCAGGGTGACCGACTACTTCTGGCTCCCATTCTTAGGTCAGAATGAACTGTGCCCTGTCCCCACACGACATGGGATGCCTGTGCAGGACGTGGCTGGGTTAGGAATGATATGGCTGGAAACCCCTTCCGTTGCCATGAAAGGTAGAGTGGTCACGAGGCGTAAAAGATAGGCCCAAGGATCTGGCCATAGCACGAGTCTCCTTGGACCTCACTGCGGCTGGAACTGCCTTTTCCCCCAAAAAGCAGATATCAAAGAGCATGTCCATCAAATTTGCCTAGACATCACCTGAGAAGCCAGTTGTCCTAAGCCAGACATGGTGCTTCAAGGCCACTGTTGTGGAAATCGATCTGCTCAGCAAATCAGTCGTTTCCAGGTCACACTTTATGGTGAAATTTGAGGCATCTCTCCAGTACTTAACTGCTTGAGAGAGCACAAACCAGGCCTCCTCTCTGGCTTGTGGCAGCACTTGAGCAACCGTCTCCCAAAGGGAGTGGGAGAGACGGCCCAATAAGTATGGGGTATTCATTGACTGCAACGCCAGGCTTGAGGAACAAAACATTTTCTTACCAAATAAATCCAGCCTCTTGGATTCCCTATCTGGAGGGGCTTACGGGAACACCCTCGGATGGGTAGGTCTGCTCCACCAAACTTTCTAGACTGGGGTGTTGGCTGAAGAATTTTGGGTCGCCAGGAGCTGGGCGATGGCAGCATGCAATTGTCCTAATCACCGGAGCCCTGTGCTAGGCTTGGACCACATGCAGAAAAAGACATCAGTTAGTGCTTTATTAAAGAGGCAAAAGGGGTTCGGAAGTAGAGCACTTCAGTCAGGAGATTAGTTCTGACCTGCACACAGGGTAGCTCTAGTCCACGGACCTTAGTTGTCCTTTTAACTACCATGGCATAGGATGCCCCCTCCTCCATAGCCACAGTTGGCGGAGAGAGAATGCCAGTATCTGGAGAAGTGTCCAGTCCACTGGCTTCCCCAAGTTCCCCATACCAATCCAACTGCTCTGCAGAGTTATCCTGGTGTTCCAAAGGGTCCATCGACTCCTCCCATTCCTGTCCTGAGCCAAACACAATCTCAAAGTATTCCGGCGACAACATAGAACCCCTGGGTTCAATCGGCATCGAGCAACATCATTCTGACTCCGTGTCGTCAGGCACAGGGATAGGGAGGGTGCCACCGATGGGCACTGGCGGCACCGAAGGCACAGACTTCGAGTCTAACGCCAGAGGAGTTTGCAATGGCACAACCGGCGTCGACCCAGTTCCAGGATCTAATCCCTTAGGCCCCACTGGCGCCGATGGAGTAGAATAAGATGGGGCCTCTTCCGACCCTGGGGGGGGGGGGGGGTTGGTCAGCCCGCTCAAATACGCGGCGTATGGCCTCGTAAAACTCTAGTTTGAGTGGGGGGTCACTTCGGTTCCCAGAAAGGGAGGGAGGTGCAAAGCCGAACTTGGCTTCGGCTATGCAGAACCATGCCTAGAGCATCAGTGCCCCTTACCTCTATCGACGACAGACGACAATCGTGGCAAAGATGAAGTCCGCTTGGACTTCTTTTTCTTCTTGTGCCTCTTCCCCGAGTGTCCTTAGGACCTCAAGTAGGACAAAGAGGACTTTGTGCTCTGGGAGCTTTCCAGGAACCTCCGCGGAGTCTCGCTGGACGATGTCGACTGCCATGCCGCAAGGAGCTTCATAGTCCACCCCGCAAGGTCTTTGGAGCCATAGCCTGACAGTTCGAGCACGACTGAGTTGTGGTTGCACTCAAGACACCAGAGAAGGACGAGGTGTGGGTCAATAACTGACATGTTGTGGCTTAAACACAGTCTTCCTCAAAGCAATCCTCGCACACTAAGTTCAAAAAATTCCAAATTCGACAAAAAGTTGAGAAAAGGCCTGTCAAAAAGCGACAGAGGGGTTGCTGTTCCCGGAATGGCGCTTAACTGGCGTGTGAAGAAAAGATGTCTACGCGCCTTAGTGGCGCCTATATAGGAACCGCAATATCATATTGGACAAAAAGTTGAGAAAAGGCCTGTCAAAAAGGGACAGAGGGGTTGCTGTTCCCGGAATGGCGCTTAACTGGCGTGTGAAGAAAAGAGGTCTACGCGCCTTAATGGTGCCTATATAGGAACCGCAACATCATATTGGACAAAAAGTTGAGAAAAGGCCTGTCAAAAAGGGACAGAGGGGTTGCTGTTCCCGGAATGGCGCTTAACTGGCGAGTAAAGAAAAGCTGTCCACGCGCCTTAGTGGCGCCTTTATAGGAACCGCAACATCATAATCGACGCAGTCACATGGATCCGAATGGAGCCACCTGACGGCGCGAGCAAGGCGTATTGCTCAGCAAAAGTTTCTGGATCCAGCCTGATGCCTGGGAAATTCAAAGGGAAGGAATCTGCAGCTAGAAGTCTCTTTAAAATAGTAAACAATTACACAGACTCAGAGACTGAATCCAAGACCAACTGTTTTGAATGAAAATATTAATATTAAAATAGCAATATTTTTCAGGTACAGTGGAAATGTGCTTGCAAAAGAAGTCAGAATACTACAATGATACTGAAAATACTTTGTGGTGTCAATCAACAGTAGCAGTAACTTAGCAATCTAAACAACACAGTGCAAATAGAAAGAAATGCAATACAATCCTATGGGAGGAAAACTGTTGGGTACATTAACAGATAAGTACTCAACTTACACATCCAGTCTTTGGGGGTTTAGACCAACACCGGGCACAGGTCAGATCAAGGAAGGTACTGCACCACCAGCTGCACTGGGGCAGCCAGTTGCAGAGGTCAGGGGTCCAATGTTAGTCAGTGGAGACTGGGGACACCTGCAAGAGGTGCTGGTTGAAGGTACTTATTTGTGGTTTCAGGGCACAGGTCTGGGGGTTAAAGCAAGCACAGGGGGGCCACAAAGCAGCACCAGTCATACACCAGCTGCGGCAAAGGAGCGGCTGGGTGAAGGGTGAAAATCATTGGCGGGCACTCAATGCAAGCCTGTGGGAATCTTGTCGCACAAAGAGGCTGCAGGCTCGGCTCAGGAGGCTAGATGAAGGTGACTAATAGCTGGGCAGGTTAGTAGAGGTTTCAGTAGATGCCTTGGCACCGTCGGCTGGGCTCTCCAAGGTTGGGGGTCTTAGGATGCAGGGGTGCCTTTAGGTGACGGATTTTCTTTACAGGAGCCACTCACGGTTAGGGGGACCCTTTGTGATGAAGCTGCAGGCATCTTCGAAGAGTCCAGGAGAGGTCAGCCACTGACGGTGTCGAGGTCAGGATCGCTGGGGAGACTTCACCCGACAGGTGGGCCACTCAGACTCCGGCTGTGGGCTTCTGGTGCAGATTGAGCAGGAGCCGTGGTTCCAGCTGGATCTGGAGCCCTTGTAGTTTGATTCTTCTGGACAGGGCCACTGTCCTCGGGAGATCTGTTCTTTGTTGACGAGCAGGTAGTCTTCTTTGGGTTTCTGGAAGACGCTGGCCCCAGGCCGGTAGGGCTGGGGCCAAGTTAGTAGTCCTCTTCAGGCTTTGCTGCATGGTATCTTTGTCCCTCTTTGTAGGCTGCAGGAATTGGAGGATCAAGGTTCAGAGGTGCCCCTAAATGTGAAACCAGAATAAACAAATCCAAAATGGCCGAAACGCAGCACGATTACGTAATAGAGTACTCCGCGTGATGCGTAGCCCCCAGCTCTGCTCTCGCGTTGCTCTCGCGTTTGTTTAGACTCTTACTGTGTGACGCTTGAATACAGCAGTGACTCCGTTCAACCTCCAGTTCTCGAGGCAGGCCGCCTAAGAAATCCAAGAATGACGGAGGTTCTGCTCCACGTCGTCAGTCCGAGAGCACGCTCCTGAAGCCGGTAGGAACTTTTCAAACAAAAATACAAGTCTTAAATAAGTAAAAATAGAAATAATTCAGTCATTGAGTGTTGGTAGAAGTCCTCGAAACTGCGTTTTTCTCATTAAAAATGAAGGATCTTCATAAAGATGAATTTAAACTCCTCATGAGGTTATTTCCAAAAATTAAAGAAATCCATAAATGACTCCACACCTGTGCTGCTGTTGGTCTTTTCAAACAGATTGTTTTTTCCCTCGTCGCCAAATTTTGTTATAAAGTAGACAGGAACAGCTTGAATTTTGTAGGAAGATTTATTGTCAGCAGCACAGCTACAGAGAATGTAGCTTCTTGGCATCCAGGATCAGAATAACCGATCTGAATGCCTAGTAGCCAGATGTGTTCTAAAGAACACTCAAAGCATAACAAAAGGAAATTAAAGGTACAGTGTACATAATGCATGAATGAAAATGTAACAACTACATTTAGAGGAGTTACAGGCACTGCCAGGTAGTAGTAAATAGGCTACTTACCTTTAAGATGAATACACCCTTTGTGTGACCCCTCCCTTTGGGGAGTGGGCATCCCCTAATCCTATTGGCTAAAATCCTCCCAACCAATATGGAGGGTTTTCCAATGAGGGGGTCACTTAATCTCAGGACACCTTAGGGGTGGTCCTGGCTAAGAGGATCAAAACCTCTCCTGACTACTAATTTTCCTGCCCACCTTGCTGCCAAAAGTGGGGCTTGGTCGGAGGGACTGGTATCTCCACTAGTTGGTGAGGCCCTGGCTAGCATAACAAAGAGCAGGAAACCTTTGAAGCTCACTGTTGTGAATGCTGTTCCTCCTTGGGGGAAGGTGAGAAGCAACTCCACCCCAAACAGGCTTCGTTGCTGACCCACAAGAGCATGAGGGTTCCTACCTTAAGGGGTCTGAAACATGTCAGAATGTTGCAGGCTGGTGCAGACCAGTAAGCTCTGCACTAGGGAGTTGGTTGTTTTTCAGGAGGCATCTCGAAGATGCCCTCGGAGTGAATTTTACAATAAACCCAACACTGGTATCAGTGTGGGTTTATTGTGCTGACATTTGATACCAAACTTCTTAGCATTTAGCAAATCCATCATGGAGCCTGTGGAGTTTGTAATGACAAACCCCCAGCCCATTTACTCAATATGGCTTTACTGCACATACACAACACTTCACTAGCTCCCGGTGGAGGCCAGAATCAAATTCAAGGTACTGGTTTTAAAGCATAGAGCATTACACAACCTGGACCCAAGATAAATCAGAAACCTGGTGACCCCATACATCCCAAATAGGAGCCTCAGAACTAGCTCTGAACGACTCATAAAACCAACAGTTATCATGATAGCCAGTTGGGGAGGTAGATCCTTCTCCCACCTAGCACCTAAACTGTGGAACTCTTTACCACATGAGTCGCGAATCATGAATAAAGAAATAGAATTTTGGAAGTCAATAAAAACGTGGCTGTTCAAGCAGTACCTCTTACTTCCGTACAGCCTCAGCTAGAATCTTGTCTCTTAGCGCTGGGAAGCCCTAAGGCAGCCATGCACTCTACAAATCACAAATAATAAAGACAATATCTAATAATGGACAGGGTACTGAATATAGTGCACCCTGCACTAGCGTGGGAGGCCTGCTAGAGGGGTGGCTTACGTATGCCACAGGCAGTGTTAGTGGGCATGGCACGCAGTGATGTGTGCCATGTTGACTTTTAAGTTTTGTCTGCATCAAAACACACAGTCTGCAAAGTGCGTTAGATGAGGGGTATCGGAGGGGGGCACAATATATGCTGCAGCCCTTAGCGATCCTCTATGATCACAAGGCCCTTGGTACCATTGGTACCTTTTACAAAGGACTTACAAGTGGGTCAGAGGTGTTCCAATTGTGGAAACAAAGGTACAGTTTTGGTAAAGAACACAGGCACTGGGAACCTGATTAGCAGGGGACCAGTGCACATTCAGTCAAAGTGCATCAGATATCAGGCAAAACTTGGAGGGTAACCATGCAAAAAGAGGCACTTTCCTACAATTGGTGATTCCCATCTTGACGACAGGGAATGATTCCAGCATGTGAATCTATTACAATTCCAATAGTGGAGTACCTGGGTTAAATCCATCTTTCTTTTGCTCACCATGCCATCTCCGTTTGGACCCAGCCATAGGCAAATACAGTCTTGACCATGCTCCTTGTTGGAACAGTCCATTATGAACTGCCAAGCCAGGTCCTCTGGATTTAGACCCAGATCTCTGCACTGGGGTTGAATGTTTGCCATTGTTCAGCATTCCGTCTATCAATTGTTCTTTTTGCAAGAACATGGTTACAGCGCTTCGACAGAGAACTTGAGACTCCACTACACTCTGTTTGTTGACATACCACATTATGATTGTATTGTCTCTCAAGGTCTTGATTGACCAATCTTCAGGGAAGAAAGTAATTCTTTTAGTGCCAATTGAATCATATGCATTTCAAGCAGAATCTTTTTTTTTAGACTAGAAACCCCCAATCTCCAGTTCCTTCAGATGACAGGCTCATACCTTAGGGTGGAGGCATTTGCTACCACAGGCCAAAGCTGGTGAGGAGTGGGAAGACATCTGTCACAAGTTTCTCTTCCACACCCCACCTAGTCATATCCATTGAACTGTCCCTGGAGATCACAATGGTGTCCAACAGATCTCCTAGATGCTGCAACTACTGCCTTCGGAGGCAGTGTGGATTGATAGCCCTTGGGTACCAGAATGCATGCAGGAGGATGTGAGAAGCCAGTAGACCTAGGAGGAGCAAGACCTTCAGAAATGGAATCAAAATCACTTCTGGAAACTACAGAATCATAACCTTAATGTCCTGGATCCTCGGCGTAGGGTGAAAGGCTAGGAGTGATGTGTCCAGTACTACCCCCAATGAACAGGAAGCACTGAGAGGGCTCCAGGTGAGATTTCAGCACATTGGTAGAAAAGGCTAGGTCGAATCGCAAGATTACAGTCACCTATAAGTGGTCCAACGCTAGCTCTGTAGATCAGGCTGTCAGCAGACAGTCGTTCAGGTATGGGAATACCAGGATCCACAACTTACTGAGATGGGTCACCACAGCCATCACGTTTGTAAAGACCAGAGGTGCCCATGTTAAACCAAAGGTGATGACCGCAAACTGGTAGTAAGTGGGGCCTTCAATGAATCGCAGATACAGTTTGTGAGAATGCAGAATTGGTATGTGGAAATTAGCCTCCTGCAAGTCAAGGGACACCATCCAGGTTTCCTCTTTCAGCATCAGAAGAACTGGGCCAGGGATAGCACTTTGACCTTTCCTTGCATAATTAAAAGTTCAAGGACCTGATGTCTACTATTGGATGAAATTTGCCATCCTTTTTGAGGTCCAAGAAAGAGAATATCATCCCTGACCAGTTTATTTTTCTGGCACCAACTTTACTGTGTCTTTCTGCAGAAGGTCTACCACCTCCTTCTTCAAAATATGGAGATATACTTCAGTCTGATGGGAATCATCTGGTGATGAGCGTTCTAGAAATGTATGGCATGCCCCCTTTCTACAAAGTAAAGGATCCAATGATCCAAAGTTATGGCCTTCCAGGCCTGGAGAAAAAAGGATACCCGGCCTCCAACAGGTCTTGTGTTTTCCAATAAGGGTGCAGTAGAGCAGCTTCTCAGGTGGGGGAGAGGAGGAGGCTGTCGGTTAGACCAGGGGGACTCTGCCTTTTCCATGGCCACTATACTTCCTAAGCAGACGGTTTTAGGGTTGCCAGGGGATGGCGACCTGATAGATTCAACATCTCAAGCTGAGTGGAAGCTCTGATGCTATTAGAATTAGTCAGTCTCTGGTGCTCAAGTGGCAGATATTTAGATGGATACACATCTTCATCCACATTGGGTTCATCAAGAGGGTTGTAAACACTTCCTATCAGGGCATGCATAATGTCCCTGTAGATGGAGCCATGTGCCTGCTTCTCCATCTATGGCTGTTCCTCTAGCAAATGTTGAGTCTCCCTCCTGGATAGAAGAGGCATCTCCTTTGATTCAAGAAGAGAATGTGTTGTCTGAGTCTGCAGACTCAGCGCCCATAATGGCGCAGTCAGTATAGGAGGATCAGGGGCTGGTGACAATGTGTGGAGGAAAAGGTGCTGATGCTTAAGGAAAAGGTTGAGGCTTATGGTGGGTGAACTGAATTGAGGGAAGCCCCAGTGGCATGAATCCAAATGGCACCCCAATAGCTCCCGTGGCACCAACAAGAGCTGCTGAGGTTGTAGTATGCAATAGAGCTCAGCTCAAGGTTAATGAGTCTGACCCAAGAGCCTATAACACTGATAAGATTCAGGTCTGGTTCTGGTGTGGCCCACTGGGTTTGTAATAGAGGAAAGTGCTCAGCATAGGGCCCATGATGCTATAGCCCAGAGGGGAACTCATCATGAGGTAAAGTAAGGCTGCAGCACTGAGAAAGCCCAGCTAGGCATCTGTGACGTGTGGGTTCATGAGGCCTTGCTACTATGAAGTACTCAGTTTAGTGTCCAGAAGCATGGGTCAATACATAAGCTGTAATGGTTAAATCTCAGCTTGGTCTCAAATGACTGCAGGTCCCTGGAGCTGTAGTACTGAAGAGATCAGCCCACTCATGATGAGTGATGGCTCAAGGGCCCAGTACTGGAGAGATCAGCATCTTGTCAGTGAGCGTGGAGGACATAATGTTGAAGTACCAGAGAACTTAGCTGGGTTTCAAGGTGTGTGGGTTGCAGGAGCTGTAGTAGTGGAGAGTTGAGCTAGCTTTATGTTGCTAAATGTGGAGCTCATAAGGCTGTAGAGAGGTTAGCTTGGCACCACTGCATGTGCAGGTAATGACGTTGTAATACTAAAAACCTTCATTTTTTGCTCTCAGGCAATAGTGAAAGGGTGTGCTCTGAAGCCAGCATGAGTCCATGAAATTACATAACTTGAGAGAACAGCTATTTATTTTAAGCTGAAATGTACATCTATGGTCCACTAGACATCAATCCATTTCAGATTTTTAGGATAATCACTGCCTATGTTAAAGAGTTCCATTTTATTCATTTGTCTCATGGATATCCTCAGAGATGGCTGGAGCCTTCCTGCAAGCTTGTAGGACACCTTTGTTTTAGAGGTTCTAGAGCCCAAAAAAGCTAGCTTACAAGACGGAGGTTAGCTTACAAGATAGAGGCTAGCTTTCAATTATTGGACGTGGTGGCCAGGAAATGTGGCATTCTAATGTGGCACCAGTGAAAGACTGGCTTTCTCCCTATGAATCAAAAGCTCCAAGCAATGTTACCTGTAGTGTCGTAAAATGCAGACCATTCAATATGTCAATTATACAGTGGTAAAGAAACCATGCAAAGTGTCCTAACTCACCATCTATACGTCTTCGTTTGGCAAATGGAATTGGGCCCTTCTTCTGGCGGATCGTGGAGCCTTTGCTGCCTACTCGACTGACTACAGACAAAGTCTCCTCCTCTGTACTCAGTGAGCGTCTGTACGCCAGAAGTGGAATCCAGGGCTCACTGTCCTGCTCTATCGATGGCAGTGATTCGCATGTCTTTTCCAGATACTGTAGGCTGTAGGGGTGAGAAAGGAAATTAATGCAGCCACAGCAAGTACTGCATGCTAACTACACCATGCTGGCAAGCTAATTACAATGTTAAAGGAAGCCTAAGCAAGCAGTGGATGTTGGAATTTCACTTCAGGGTGCTGGAAAGTTAAGCAGGTTCAATGTGATCTTGCATATTCTTAAAAGTTAGTTACTCGAAAAGCTGAAAAAAACTAAAGCAAACAGTGGGTGAAAATTGAACTTAAAGTCAAGGGAACACCAACTGCTCAATGAGTGCTTAGGGAAGGAAAAGTTTCAGCCTCATCTTAGGATTTTCTAGCTGCATCTTTGAATATCCCTCTTAGGTGTTAAGTAGGTGACTGGGCTTTAGTAGTGCAGCCATTTTAGTTAGGATGGCAGACTCTGTAAAGCATATCTAAAGATTGTGTTCTCAGCAACTATGAGTGCACTTGATTAGAAAAAGCATGTGTAATCAAATAAGTCACCAAATCACTGGTTTCCAAGATAAATATTCTTTCTGTGCAAGTAGCCAGAAAGAGGTCTCTGCTCTTTTAAAATCATGTACTCCATATGATTAGGTGGATTATTTCCAGTTATTGATAACTTTTTTTCCTTGCCTCTGGAGAAAATAAGATGGACATCGTAACTGCCACATTCTTGCTTCTCCAGTGTTTCTCCCTCAGACGCAGAATGTGGACATACATCCTTCATGGGCAATCTAATTTTCTGGGCACTTAAAAGTCCTTTTTCTTTAGTTGACACAAACTCAATATTTCGTTTTTTACTCAATTCCCATGTACAATATAAACTAAACAGGCTCATAGCTATTTTTCCCCCCATCTACAGGTCCGCTGTTACCTACATGTTCTTTTGGGTTATAAAATCATCAGGGTCGTCGTAAAATTATTCTACTTTACTATATAAACTAGCAGCCCGCCCCAGCGTTGCCTGGGGCAGAAAGGGGCTGGGGGCAGTACACCCACTCCCGCCCCAACCCCCTCCCGCACTGACTCCCACCCGCCCGACTCACTCCTGCCCACCTCCCGCCCGACTCACTCCCGCCCCCCTCCCGCCCCGATGCACTCGCGCCCCCCTCCAACCCCGACTTACTCGCGCCCCCCTCCCGCCCGACTCACTCGCGCTCCGACATTTTCCTTTACCGCTGCCTCCTTCTTGCCTCCCCCTGCATCACACAGTCTCGCACTGAACTTTCCCTTTCCTTACCTGTGCCGCCGCTTCTCACTGCACAGCCGCTCGTCACTGCACCGTTGCTCCTCCTTCGTCGTCATCACGCACGTCGCGTCGTGGTCATCACGCACGTCGCGGCCAGCGCTAGGTCCCGGCCGGCGCTACTTTCAGGGGACTACTTTGTTTACAAACCTAATTTTTTTAATTTACTTCTTTTTTTTATTTATATAGCCTATGTCCATCTACACACCCTGACATTTTCATAGATGTATCGGGTGTGTAGATTGGCGCTGTGGTTCCCAAGTTTACCTGGCCAAAAGGTGCAAGTTCTCTCTTTATAATAGTAGTATAGATTGACAAATGACATTCATGGCAATTCAAATTCTTGCTCCCTTATCTTGCACAATATGGTTGGCAGCCCACTTTTTGGCAGGGAGCCTCAATATGTACGCTGAAATTATGCTGTTATTTAAAGAATGTCTGGAAACTGCCCCAACATACCCCACAAAGTGTTTTGTCCATTCCAAACTCATATGGCTGAGATACCCGCCACCCCCTCTCAACACAATCCCCAAAAGGAAGGGAAACCGGAAACTGTTCTTAAAGTTTTTGGATGTGGGATGGAGTGACCATCCCGGCCGTATTTATTAAAACAAAAGATTAAAACATTAAACGTTTTCATGTTATGTACAATTTCATTATCACATTACGATGTTTGGCTAACCTTAACATAATCTCTAATACAGAGGTTCTCCTAGCCGAACTAGCATCCTACAAAACATTCTCTAAGAATACTGAAATTGTACATCCTAACGTTTAAGGGCCAACGGCAAGGTCATAACCGGTGTCAAGATCCCTAACCAGACTTACCCCTCCCACTTAGGAGGGGCGATGGCACAGGGGCTTACCACAAGTGCAACTACTAACAATTTCCCTTGACTTGACGGGGGCACTTAAGACTCGACGCCATTTAAAGGTCGTTCGAACACTTGTGTGTGGTATCTAGAAGGTATCGTTGACCTCTCCCCACCCCACACAACTTACCGCATCTGCCGTCGCAGATGACACTAGCCCCGGGAAATTCCCCAGGAGGGGGCTGTAACCCCTCCTACAAAGGAAGGGGCCTTGACCGCCTTTCCTTTACTTCCGGCGACCCGCCCTTAGACGGGACCGCCTCCCCACTGAGGGGCCAATGGCCACCTCTCCCGAGCGCTCCCATCCGTGTTGGGTGACGCCCACTCATAGGGATCTACCAATTAGTGCTCACCGATCATGACCTTACCGCCTACCAAAAAATAAATACGACAGTTCTTCAACCTATGAAAACATTGGTCGCTACGACCGAAGGAACATGCTAAAAATGCAACATCACATCAAATCACTTTAATCATAACAACCTAAACGATATTCACCATCTTTATTAACTACAAACTGCTACTGTTATAGCCTGTAAACGAAACGGAAAAACAAACTTATCAATTCACTTTATTGCACAACAACTTTGCTGTCCTCAGGGGCTGGTGGGTGGGTCAAAATTGGCTCTTCGTTCCGTCCCGAGCTCACGTGTAGCGAGGAGGTGCAGCTTCGGAGCACAAGAACAAGAGGACGTCTTCTGGTCTTGCGCCTTCTTTTATCCGTCTTCAGGGCGGGCGAAAACCCGCCCCTGCCCGCCCCGGGGGCGTGGCTGGCTGCGTCGGTGTCTAGGCCAGCCCACTCTAGGGCGGGAAAAGGCGCGCCCCGGCTACGCCGCTTCGGGCATACCAGCCGAGACGCGCCTCCCGCCCAAAAATGGCTTCCCGGGGGGATCGAGGCACTCATCCATACGTTCGGGGGGACCGAGTGGTCGCCCCTTTCCATATGGCTGAGATACCCGCCACCCCCTCTCAACACAATCCCCAAAAGGAAGGGAAACCGGAAACTGTTCTTAAAGTTTTTGGATGTGGGATGGAGTGACCATCCCGGCCGTATTTATTAAAACAAAAGATTAAAACATTAAACGTTTTCATGTTATGTACAATTTCATTATCACATTACGATGTTTGGCTAACCTTAACATAATCTCTAATACAGAGGTTCTCCTAGCCGAACTAGCATCCTACAAAACATTCTCTAAGAATACTGAAATTGTACATCCTAACGTTTAAGGGCCAACGGCAAGGTCATAACCGGTGTCAAGATCCCTAACCAGACTTACCCCTCCCACTTAGGAGGGGCGATGGCACAGGGGCTTACCACAAGTGCAACTACTAACAATTTCCCTTGACTTGACGGGGGCACTTAAGACTCGACGCCATTTAAAGGTCGTTCGAACACTTGTGTGTGGTATCTAGAAGGTATCGTTGACCTCTCCCCACCCCACACAACTTACCGCATCTGCCGTCGCAGATGACACTAGCCCCGGGAAATTCCCCAGGAGGGGGCTGTAACCCCTCCTACAAAGGAAGGGGCCTTGACCGCCTTTCCTTTACTTCCGGCGACCCGCCCTTAGACGGGACCGCCTCCCCACTGAGGGGCCAATGGCCACCTCTCCCGAGCGCTCCCATCCGTGTTGGGTGACGCCCACTCATAGGGATCTACCAATTAGTGCTCACCGATCATGACCTTACCGCCACAGGTCCGGATAGTTGACCGGCTATCCGGACCCCCCACAAAACTCCTACCTAAAGGTCATGTTCCAAAGATTTTAACCAGGCTAGGAAGTCTCCTATGAGTAACTCATTCCCCGCCCTCGACAAATGCACACCATCCCCCAGATACATACTGTCATCATTAATACAATTATGCGAGATCGAATGCAATGCCTTGGAACGGAACAACCTACTCACTTTGTTATTCAATTTTCTAACCGAATGATTCAAAGCAGGGATCGAGATAGCCCCCCGCCACACTTTTCGTGGGATCATATGAGACCATGCGATTAAGCACCCCGGAACTCTCCTCGCTAACCAACTTACCGTGGAAAGCATAGCCTCCAGGAGAAGTCGTCTACCGGTGGTGACCAAATCATTGCCCCCCAAATGCACTATGACTATGGACGGCGGTGACCTCATCCGCTCTAACAAGCCCTCAAAAAATTCCTGAAACTGGTCAATACAGAGACCGCCCCTTCCGTAGAAGGACACTCTGTACCCGTATTCCTCAGGTACGTGAACCATGTCACCTGCTTTGAATACGTCTGCAGCCCGTCTCACGTATGAGTGGCCCACGACCCAAACCTCCTTCCTCACAGCCGGTGACGTGCGACCGCTGACCTGGTGTTGGGTCGACTGCTCAGTCTGCCCTGCCGCGTAGGCTTGCGCAACTGAAAACAAACAAAAACAAGAGGCGTGAGTACATGATTACAGTTTCACAACATGTGCAATCGCACGTACCTCTTATAACAATTGGAGGACCAGCGCCCCACACGTTTCACTTGTTCTACATTAAGACCTCTGGCTGTAGCTTCAGTGGCAGCCCCTATACGAAAGGAGTGGGTCCCAAATTCGCCCGGGTCCAAGCCCGCTGCAGCAATGGCCATTGCAAGCACCCGTTGAAACTGAAACCTCGTCAGCGGGGTGGCGTCTGCATGCCTCAACAATGTCCCTCCCCATGATGCCACCCTTCGTGCTAGGTAATCTTCTAAGCACTGTACCGGACACATGGATGAGTCGAGGTTCCTGCGGATGATCGTGCAGTCCCCTCTCCCATCTTGGTCAGTCTTGGACCTGAGAAAGGAGACAATCATCGCATCACCCCTGATCTGGACATGCTCCCTGCACAAGCCCCCCGTCACGTCCCGCTTGTTCCTTGCAACCAGCTCACTAACTCTCATAGCCCCGTGAAATGCCAGCGTAAATGCAGTCCGGAACAAACAGGTCTCGAACGGGGACGAGCATGTGTTCGGGAGCGTGACCAGTAACTGGGACAACCTGTCTAGACCTATCGGTCGTCGTACATCTACTCTGCGACCCTCTAGACGTTGCCACCCACGTAGCGCTTTTTGTACCGTGAAAGACGCTGTTGGGTCCAGGATGCCATGGGCCCTGGCAACAAAGGAAATGGCGGCACGATGCCTTTGGGCCGTAGCCACCGATTTCCCAGCCCTACGTAAGGACATCAGAAAAAGTACTACCAACTCCTCCTGACCCCAAAGTCCTCCTCTCTCTGCCCCCAAAAAGGCTAAATAGGCCTGGAACGCCCCTTCATATGCCTTCCTTGTCCTGGGTGCTAGACTCTCTCCCACGAGGTGACGAAGTTCGGGGCACCGAGAGACCAGAGAGCTTCGGGGAAGGGTGCCGGCTCCGGGTCCGCTGAAGGAAGGAAACCCGAGAAAGCCTGCATGTGAAAACGAGACAGTGCATCAGCAGCCTGATTCATCACCCCTGGGACATGTTTTGCTCTGAATACTACGTTCAGTTGCATACACAGTAAGACAATTTCTTTGAGGAGCCTCAAAATCAACTTACAACGGGCTGCCTGACTATTGATGCATTCTACCACGGTCATATTGTCGGACCAGAACACAACAGAATGATCTCTGAACCCTTCTGGCCAGGTTCTCAGGGCCACCAGAATGGGAAATAGTTCGAGGAAAGCGATGTTACTTGTCAGCCCCTTCTCGTGCCACCATAGGGGCCACTTTTGTGCCGACCATTTTGTGCCGAAGATGGCGCCAAAACCTACGCTTCCTGCTGAGTCTGTCCATAGCCCAAGCTCTTCAGAGGAGACGGCTGGCTTGTTCCAGACGACCCGGCCATTGAAGTCCGCCAAGAATGCTAACCAAATCCGCATGTCCTGGCGGACCTCGGCCGATAACCTTGTGCGATGATGACCCTCCTTTAAGCCAACCATCGCTTGGGCAATTGAGCGGGAAAAGGGGCGAGCCATTGGTATCACCCTCAAGGCAAAGTTCAACTTTCCCACTAACTGTTGCAACTGATGCAGTGTAACTTTGGATGCCTTTAAACATACTTGGAGGGCTGCCCTGAATTTCGACACTTTGCTAGCTGGTAAACGGAAGCACCCCTCCCTTGAGTCCAACTCGATCCCCAAAAACTCGAGGCAAGTCGTGGGACCCATAGTTTTACCTGGTGCCAATGGCACGCCAAGATGATCCATTAACACACAGAATTCAGCTAAGGCCCGGGCACATTCGGAAGTACCGGCGGGGCCAAGGAACAGAAAATCGTCAAGGTAGTGCATTACATTTCGGAAACCCGTTTTCTTAGTGAACACCCATTGCAGGAAAGTACTGAATTGCTCAAAGTAAGCACATGATATAGAGCATCCCATTGGCATACACCTATCCATGTAAAATGACCCCTGAAACCCGAATCCCAGAAGACGCTGATCGTCTGGGTGTACCGGAAGCAACCGGAACGCTGACTCGATATCAGATTTCGCCATCAACGTCCCGTGCCCCAGGCGATTCAAGATGGCTACCGCCTCATCAAAAGATGCGTATCGCACCGAACAAACTTCTGGCTCAATTGCGTCGTTCACCGAAAGACCATATGGAGAAGATAGATTATGAATCAAACGAAACTCACCCGGGTCCTTCTTGGGGACCACCCCTAACGGAGAACAAACGAAATCCGGTACCGGGGGCTCACTAAACGGGCCGGCGACCCGTCCCCGGCTAACCTCTTTCTGAATTTTTTCTTGCACTACAGATGCATGTTGTAAAACGGAAAGTTGATTTTTGCACATCCCTACACCCTGAAAGTCCCCTACCGGGATGCGGAAACCATGTGTAAAACCGTTCCGCAGCACCCCGGCAGAAGTGCGATCCGGGTATTCGCTGAGCCAGGGAATCATTGCCAAGGTATCAATCGGGGTTGGTAAAGGCGCCCCTCGGCCTAGCTTAGACCTGTTTGGCGCCTCCCTTACCCCCATTCTCACTCGTTCTGGCTCTGCACGATGACTCAGGATGGGACGACCCACACGTACTACACTCATGTTTGAATTTACACGATCCCGGAGGCCTGGTACACTTCCCCTTGTTAAAATTAAAACAGAAACCCTTTCTCCCTGTATTGCCTGCGGGCCTCGACTGGTCGTCGGTGCTCGTACTTGGTCGAAAGGGCGTCCCCACATTTTGGCGGGAGTAATCAACAACAGTGCTCCCGACCAATGGCATTCTTAACATTCCCGATTCTTTCATCTTATCCCATGTTAAAGAATCGTAACAATCCCAAGTCAAACCCTTGTTATGTTCCTTTTCTTTCCTGAACAAATTGTCATAACAAAACCAATGGTTACCTTGATGATGCAGGATCTAGCCGCAGATTCCTTACTTTAGAATCCTACCCAGGCGCTGGACTGGATCCGGAAATGTTTTCCCACAGCCCGTCCGAGGGCGTTGCGTGACTCCGTCACTACTTCGTCCACCGGATGGGAGGCCAAAAGAGACCATATAACTCCCTCGTCAACGCGCTGTCAGTTTCTTCCATAACTAGTTTTCGCACTTGAAACGCAGAGCCACATAAGGAAACTGTCTATTGAACAGTGTGCTAAAACAAAAAACACTCATGTGTGAAATATTTACTGAATTCCTAACCATAAGTCAGTATATGAATCCTCTTTTTTTATTTTTTATCACAATGTGAAAGACCAAAACAAACCAATTGAGTCCCAAAAGGACTCAGTTCTCAGAGCTGGGAATATTGAAGGAGCCGTTAAGGAATCTGCGGCTAGATCCTGTCTCTACCAGATAATGCATTACTGAAGGTAAGTAACTTGTTCATCTGATAGACAAATCTAGCCGCAGATTCTATACTTTAGAATCAAATGCCAAAAGTCATACCTTCCCCGGAGGACAGTCTGCGAACTGCAACCAAGCAAAGTCTCTTACTAAGACCAGCCTGGTCCAGAACAAGAGAAAAGGCCAAAAATGTATGATAATGTGGGTGAGCAGAAACAATCCCTACTATATAAAGTTCCCTAGAAGGGGCTATTTAAACCATGAGACTAACATACCCCTGTCAGTAAGACAAAACTGCTTTAGAAGTTCTCACCTCACTATAACTGTGGACAGAACCACAGTACCACAAATTATAAGACAATAAAAACATGGGAAAAATATTACCCATGACAATAAGACTTTATCCATGAACCTTTGGTTACACACTGACGTCCGAACAGCATGTTCAAACAAGCGCAATTCATAACAGCTGGCCGTGCCACTGAACTACACCTATAAAAAATATAGGGTCAGGACTGCTTCGTAAACTACACAGAGAAAATCCATCCCCGTGGAGAAAAATGTTGATATAAAAAAAGAATTCATGAAAACTGTAGCCTCTAATGATATAGAAGCAGACTCCGGTCAGAACTGGTCGCTCCACTCGCAGCTCGTCCCAGCCATCTGTGCCAGCGACCTGCACTCTGCCCTGCTATCTGTGCCAGCGACCTGCTATCTGTGCCAGCGACCTGCATTCTGCCCTGCTATCTGTGCCAGCGACCTGCATTGTGCCTGGTATCGTTGCCTGCATTGATTACAATTGTGGCCGCTATTTGTGCCTGCGACCGCATTCTGTGCCATTGATTGTGCCAGTGATTATTTTTTGTGCCCACGACCTCCTTTGTGCAAGTGATCTCGCCCAGCATTGATATTTGATATTTGATATTTATGGGTATTTGTATAGCGCAAACTTTCGCTCCGGAAGGAGCATCTTGGCGCTGAGCATGCGTGTAGATGATACGTGGTGGGAATCTGGGTCTAGATGGCTGCCAGTACAGAGGTGTCTGATTGTTGGTACACCCATGTCTTAAGGAGTTTCCTAAAGAGACTCTCCTTTTCGATTAGTCTGAGGTTAACGGGCAAGTTGTTCCATGCCCTTGCTGCCAGGACGGTGAAGGTTTTCCCACCCCTAGTTTTATACTTGAACTTCGGGATCGTGATGAGATTGGTCCCAGAGGATCTCAGACCTCGTGTGGGGTTGTAATGCGTGAAACGATTAGCAAGGTAATGAGGACCTGTATTTTTCATGGATTTGAACACAGTGAGTAGAAGTTTAAAAAGGATTCTTTTATGAAGTGGCAACCAATGAAGGGAGTTTAGTGCTGCTGAGGCTGATGACCTTCTAGGGAGTTTCAGGACCAATCTAGCAGCTGCGTGTTGTATACTCTGTAGCTTCCTAAGGGTGGACTACTTCACTCCAGCCATTAAACCATTGCAGTAATCAAGTCGGGAGAGTATTAGGGCTACCGCGACTGATTTTCTAGCTGCAATGGGGAGGAAGTCGAAGAATTTCTTTAAGGATTTAATGAGTCCGAAGCAGCGCCCAGCAGTGTTTCTGACGTGGTCGTCGAAAGAGAGGGATGAATCAAATTGCACGCCCAGGTTCCGTGCGGAAGACACTGCACTGGGTGGGGCCTCTGATCCTTTGGGCCACCAGTCTTTCGGGCAGAAAGATAGGTCTTTACCCAGCGGTATGATTTTGGTCTTCGCACTGTTGCACCTCAAGTGGTTTTTGTTCAGCCACTGGAATACAGCGGAGAGACAGTTTCGGAATCGCAAGTCTGCGTCCATACACTTTTTATCGATAGTGACGACAAGTTGGGTGTCGTCGGCGTATAACGTGACAAGGATCCCATGAGATTCTATCACAGCGAGGAGGGGAGCCATATAGATGTTAAAGAAAAGGGGGCTTAATATGGACCCCTGGGGCACTCCTGATGTAATGGGTTTTTCGCTGGATAGGTAGGGACCCAAAGACACAGTCTGGGACCTGTTAGACAGGAAAGATTTTACCCATGCCAACACTGTGTCTGTCACGCCAATCTCTCGCATTCTATTAATCAGAATGACATGAGAGATAGTGTCGAACGCTGCTGTTAGGTCAAGCAGGATGAGGACGGCTTGCCTTCCTTCATCCTGCAGGAACTTGATGGAATCAGATAATTCTATCAAGGCTGTTTCGGTGGAATGACCGGAGCGAAACCCCGACTGTTGAGGATGCAGGATGTTGTGAGTCTCTACAAATGTTTTTAACTCTCCATGTACTAACTGTTCCGTGATCTTACCTAGGACAGGTAGTAGTGAAATGGGGCGCATGTTGGTGAGATCAGTTGGAGATTTGCTTCTTCATCAGGGGCTTCACAATAGCCTTCTTCCAGTCGCTGGGCACTATCCCAGACTCGAGAGATTCATTGATGATGGTATTGATGCAGGGATTTACTACCTCGATAAGATGGTGAAGGATGCCAGGGGGACAGGAGTCGGTTGGGGCTCCTGATTTGCAGGCCAGAATTGCCTTGCATGTTTGCTGGAGGGAAACAGGTTTAAAGCTGCAAAGAGGGGGATAGTTATCAGTTACCTCATGAGGAGTGATCGAGGGAGGAGGAAAGTCTCTCTGAATATTAACAATTTTATCCACAAAGAAATCTGCGATTTGATTACACAGAATTTCGGACGGTGGAATTTCGGGCATGAGAGCTTTGGGGTGGGTGAAAGACTTGACTATTGAGAAGACAGTTTTTTGTTTTTGGTGAGCTTCATTTATAGCCTTAGTAAAGTATTCCTTTTTAGCCACTTTTATGCTGGAGAGATATAATTTCCTCTGCTGAACATAAAGTGTTCTTGCGGCCTCATCATAAGTTTTTCTCCACTTCCTTTCTGATATTCGGCAGAGGAGATGGCTATCGGTTAGGGTCTGGGTAAACCAGGGTGCATTTAGCTTTCTTTTGTGACATTTCGCATGATGGCCATTAGGGTCGGAATTATCCGAGACGATTTGATCCATCCAAACATGGAAGTTGCGAGAGTCAGCTACTACGTCTCCAACTAGTTTTGGGGCCTTGGCCAGGGGTTGGGAGTCCAGCTTAATACTTTCAGTCACTTTTCTCCAGTTGACTGTGAAGGAAGGGTGGGAGCGCTTAGTGCTGGGTAAGGCGTGGGCTTGTATCTCGATATCAAATGGAATGAGACAATGATCAGTCCAAATTTGAGGGATCGGAGGGGACGTGGTCATGGTTATAAGATTAGAGCAGATGCCATCGAGAGTATGGCCCGCATGGTGGGTAGGAGCGGTGACAAGTTGGGATAGTCCAAAGATATTCAACGAGTGTTGAAAGGAGATGGTATGGGGGTCGACACATGATTCTAAATGTATATTCATATCCCCTAATAAAGTGAAGTTAGGATAATGTAGCATGAGTGCCCCGAGAACATCATCTAAGGAGTCCAGAAAGGGAGTGGCATTGCCAGGAGGGCGGTATATCAGTCCCCCCGAGAAGTAGGTGGAGGCATTAATTTTAATCGAGAAGCCTATGCCCTCGCTTCCTTTAAGGTGGCCTTGGTCAAATGTATGGCAAAGGAAGGTTTTCTTAATAGCAAGTGCTACCCCGCCTCCTCGCCCAAGAGGTCTGTCCCGCCTAAAGATAGTAAAATCTGGAGGGAGGGCAGTTGCCAGATCAGGATTGGATGAATCATTGAGCCTTGTAAAGGTAGGGGGGAGGAATCAAGACCAGGGGCCCAAATGGTTCAACGCTGAATGCTCTGCAGCACAAACTACCTTCACTAAAGCATTGCGCCAAAACCCAAGAGATAGAAACATGGTTATATTGGCTAGGAAACAATATAAGCAGGCAATTAGAAAAAGGAAAGATGAACTGAAGACCAAAGCATGGGAAGACCTGGACAAAGCAGTTGACTTAAGGGATAATAGACTCTTTTGGGAAGTAATAAATAGGCCCTTTTTAAAATCAGGGGAAGAAAATACTATTCGAGTTCATTTACCAGAGGAAACCTGGGAAACTCATTACAATAAAATCTTTAATCCCAAAGAGATATTACAGATTGCTACCTCGGAAGAGGATGATTCCTGTTATATTAATATGGAATCAGCTAAGAAGCTTAGTGAATCACTAATGCTCTCAGAAGTAGAGCTAGCTTTGACTAAGGGGGCGCCTTCAAAGGCCCCAGGTCCTGATTCAGTACCTTTAGATCTTTTTAAACATAACCGAGAGGTTTGGTCTCCTCTACTTATGAATGTTTTTAAGGCATTAATACTTGGGCCTATTCCGACCTCTTGGAAAGGGGCCGTTTTGGTTCCAAAAGGGTGACAAGTATGATCCACGATGTTATAGGCCAATATCACTAATAGACTCAACATGTAAGCTAATGGGTAGGGTGATATTGGCACGGCTGGAAATATGGGCTGAGTCGTCGGGGGTTATTGTAGACTCTCAATATGGTTTTAGGAAGGGGAAAGGAACTATCGAGCAGTGCCTGAACCTGCCATTGATTATGGGCAAGTGCATGGGTGCTAAGAATGGTTCTATACACTTGGCATTCATGGACTTGTCCAGTGCCTTTGACACGGTATGCAGGGACAAATTATGGTGCATGATGGACTCTATGGGTTTTGAAGAACCACTGGTCACCCTGCTCCGCAGGTTACATACCGCCACAACGGTTAGGATTAGATATGGCCGTGGTGGAGAGAAATCAAAACCTATATTATCCACTGAAGGTGTCCGACAAGGATGTATTTTAGCACCTTTTCTATTTTTGGTCTATACGAATGGCTTAGAGGGCTTCTTATTAGAAACGACTGCTGATTTCCCAAAGATAAACGGAAAAAGAATCCCAATGTTGTCTTATGCAGATGACACTGTTTTAATGGCACTTACCCCCAACAGCATGATTTCTCTGAATGCTTTTGATACATTTATGGGCAAACTAGAAATAGGTGTCAATTTTACTAAATCTTTTGCCATGACTTGCGGTCAAAAAAATGTTAAAATACGGAAGTATGTGGTGAAGAACGCTATTATTGAGAAAGTGGATAACTTCTGCTATCTGGGTAACCTTTTTAACAAAAAATTGAATTGGAAACCTTTGTTGACAGCCCGGGTTTAGAAGGTTGCACAGTTAATTGAAGCCCTCTTCCGTTTTGCCAGCAAATTAGGCCAGCGACGTGTAGCGGAAATTACATCGTTATACAAAGCTAAGTGTGTTTCTGCCTTGACCTATGGTGCAGGGGTTTGGGGTTCACAAAACTGTGAAAAAATACAAATTGTGGAAAATAAGTTTGTAAAACGTTTATTATCTGTTCCACTGGGCACATCTAACATATTTTGCCACAGAGAAGTTGGAATTGAGTTTATAACTGATATTATTCACGTTGCCCCTTTAACATTATGGGCTAAAGTTTGGCGATCTGAAGAATTGAAATTAACAAAAGATATTACTCAAGATTGCCTTAAACTTGAACACTACACCCAAATCCCGTGGCTACGATATGTCAGAGAGACTTTTAATAAAATAGGTTTAAGTAAGATGTTTGCAAATCCTGAAATGCTTGGTAAGGATGCTAAGGAGATTATCAAAAATGCCTATAGTGTCAACTTAGGTTCTTTTAAGAAAAATGATCATGTACTAAGTGTACGGGGAAAACTAGTTGGCCAGTTTTATTTGTCATATATTATGAACACGCAATGGCGTTTTTATCTTACAAGATTTCGCCTTGGCACTTTACACTTTCTGTTTGCATTCCCAAAGCAGGGGGGTTGGTGGGAGAAGCTACCCTGCTGCCCCTGTAACAATAGGGTCTCGCAAAATACTTTTCACCTTCTTCTTTTTTGCACTTTGTATAAAGTTCCAAGAAACACTTTCCTCAAACCATTATTAGAATCATTTGGAACGAGTTATTACAAAGAAGCGTATGACCTCTTGCTATCTTTGTCAACTGCACATATTTGTAATGCCGTTTTAAACTTTATCAGATCAGCTTTGGTGATTAGAAATAGATACTGAATCTTGATGGAAATTAGTTTTAAAAAATTGTGTAAACATGTACTGTGATTTTATGGTGGATTAATTGCAATGTCTTTTAAAATTTTCTATGTACACTTTTATGATTTCTATATGGAATCGAAATAAAGTTATTTGACTTGACTTGAATCATTGAGCCAGGTTTCAGTGATAAAGAGAGCATCCAAATCGTGGCATAATATTAAATCATGTATGTCTTGGCAGTGACAGGATAGGGACCTAGCATTAATGAGACCTCCCTTAAAATAATTGGGATTATACTTTAATGGGGAAGGCGTTGCATGTGCTTCAAAAGCTGTCACAGGGGGCATCCATTTGCAATGTAGGCATGAGAAGGGGCCCGAGAGGAGGTCGATGGGGGGGCAGCCCTTACAGTGATCGCCCATTTCAGAGCGTAATGCAAATAACTCATTGCTGTCATACCTGATGATAGGGAGTTTTTGGGCAGCATGCCCTGCGCTCGGCGCGGTCCGGTCGCAGACGGGCTTGGCTTAGGCGCGGCTTCGGCGCGCATCCGGCGCGCCCGCTGCGCCAGCCCGCTGCGCCGCCTGGCCTGCCTACACATGATATAGGGAGAAAAGAGGGCGGGAGGACGGCGCCCTAGAGCGCTGTCCCGCCTCACTAAAGATGGCGCCCACCGCCGCCGAGTGTCGGCTAAAAAGCGGCTGGGCCGAGTGAGGGAGATCGAGAGATGGTCAGGGTGTCAGTGTGCCTCAACAATTCATTCCCGTTATTTCTCTGAAAAGCCCCCAAAAAACGGAACAATATTAAAAGCGCTCCAAGTGCGATTTGCAAATAATAAAACAGGTAACAGAATTAACACCACGTTAAAATCACATGCAGTTCGCAGCCCCAGTTCCCCTCCCCAGAGAGAGCTTCTGAAAGGCACAGAGCGCAAGAAGAGGATCTGTTAAATAATCCAATAGGGCGGGAGGACGGCGCGACTAGAGCGCTGTCCCCGCTTCACTAAAGATGGCGCCCACCGCCGCCGAGTGTCGGCTAAAAAGCGGCTGGGCCGAGTGAGGGAGATCGAGAGATGGTCAGAGTGTCAGTGTGCCTCAACAATTCATTCCCGTTATTTCTCTGAAAAGCCCCCAAAAAACGGAACAATATTAAAAGAGCTCCTAGTGCGATTAGCAAATAATAAAACAGGTAACAGAATTAACACCACGTTAAAATCACATGCAGTTCGCAGCCCCAGTTCCCCTCCCCAGAGAGAGCTTCTGAAAGGCACAGAGCGCGAGAAGAGGATCTGTTAAATAATCCAATAGGGCGGGAGGATGGCGCGACTAGAGCGCTGTCCCCGCTTCACTAAAGATGGCGCCCACCGCCGCCGAGTGTCGGCTAAAAAGCGGCTGGGCCGAGTGAGGGAGATCGAGAGATGGTCAGAGTGTCAGTGTGCCTCAACAATTCATTCCCGTTATTTCTCTGAAAAGCCCCCAAAAAACGGAACAATATTAAAAGCGCTCCTAGTGCGATTAGCAAATAATAAAACAGGTAACAGAATTAACACCACGTTAAAATCACATGCAGCTCGCAGCCCCAGTTCCCCTCACCAGGAAGAGCTTCTGAAAGTTGTTGTTGTGCCCTGAGCCCGTCCACGCCGCTGCTCCCCCGTGGCCCCACCCCCGATCCCTCCAGCTCCTACTGACCCTACACACTCGCCACCCCGCACCCGCCTCCCAGCTGCTCCTCCCTCGCTCCACCCCCCTCCACTATCCACTTATGTCGGAGCAACATATGTGCAGCGTCCACGCGCAGCGGACGCGCCCTATACGCGCCGAAGGCGCGCCAAAGGTAAGCCCGTTACGCCCGTCCGCGCCCAGCGCCAGAACCCCTGCCCCCCGCAAAATCCACTCCACCCGCCTAACGTACGACGCCGCAACCCTCTCTGAACACCGGCCGTCTCCCCGACTGTCACCTAGCCGCCCCAGGACGCACCCATGGACCCTTCACCTGTCAATCCTGCAAGTTCGACTGCTTCAAGACCCACACTATATCCACAAACGCCAAACAGAGCTCCGACAACAACCACCTGAAGTGCATCCTGCTCAACACCTGTTCGATCGACAGACACGCCATTGAACTATGGAACCTACTAGACAACACCACGCCGGACATCGCCTTTCTTACAGAAACTTGGTTGAACACCTCATCAGCCCCCGACATCGCCATAGCCGAATCACTGACAAAATTTCGACCTCCAAAATATCTACCTACAGGAATATCGAGTCAAAAATATCGAGGGCAAGAATATCGACATCCTATCTACAACATGGTAAGTACAAAAATATCGAAAATATAATATAGATGTAAAAAATATCGATGTTAAAAATATCTTTTTTTTTTCAAATATAAATGTAAAATAAAGTAAATAACACTAAGAAATATAATCTACATAGTTAAAAGTATCTAATGTATACAATTAATAAATAAAACATAATAATAATACATTAATTAAATATATACAGTAAATATATAATATATATGTACTGAACAATAGGTTGTAATACTTATTTTACTAATTTATAAAATAATAAAATATATTCTACATTACAAATACATTTATAAACATAAAACAATAACATAAATAAAATGTAAAAAACAAAATATTAAATATACTTTTAATATTTTTACAATTAATTATATAAAACGTTGGATAGCGTAAGGGTAAAAATTGCTATTCCCACTCCAGAGAGTGCAACAGTAGGGAAAGCATTGGATAGCGTAGGGGTAAAAATTACTATTCCCACTCCAGAGAGTTCTACAGTAGGGAAAGCTTTGGATAGCGTAGGGGTAAAAATTACTATTCCCACTCCAGAGAGTGCAACAGTAGGGAAAGCGTTGGATAGCGTAGGAGTATAAATTACTATTCCCACTCCACAGAGTGCAACAGTAGTGAAAGCGTTGGATAGCGTAGGAGTAAAAATTACTATTCCCACTCCAGAGAGTGAAACAGTAGGGACAGCGTTGGATAGCGTAGGGATACAAATTACTATTCCCACTCCAGAGAGTGCAACAGTAGGGAAAGCGATGGATGGCGTAGGAGTATAAATTACTATTCCCACTCCACAGAGTGCAAAAGTAGGGAAAGCGTTGGATAGCGTAGGAGTAAAAATTACTATTTCCACTCCAGAGAGTGCAACAGTAGGGAAAGCGTTGGATAGCATTGGGGTAAAAATTACTATTCCCACTCCAGAGAGTGCAACAGTAGGGAAAGCTTTGGATAGCGTAGGAGTAACAATTACTATTCCAACTCCAGAGAGTGCAACAGTAGGGAAAGCGTTGGATAGCGTAGGGGTAAAAATTACTATTCCCACTCCAGAGAGTGCAACAGTAGGGAAAGTGTTGGATAGCGTGGGGGTAAAAATCACTATTCCCACTCCAGAGAGTGCAACAGTAGGGAAAGCTTTGGATAGCGTAGGAGTAACAATTACTATTCCAACTCCAGAGAGTGCAACAGTAGGGAAAGTGTTGGATAGCGTAGGGGTTAAAATAACATACTTATAAATAAAAGTTTTTTTTAATAAAAATAATATAAACAATTAAATATATATAAACCATATACAATACCTATACATAATAATAAAATACATGATTAACTAAATATATTTAACCTAAAATAAATATTAAAAATAACATTTTATAATAATTATTAATTATTAATTAATTAACAATTATATTATTAACAAAACAATTATTTTAAAAACATTACTTATTTACATTTAAATTACTTCCCACAATATTCCCCTATAAACCCACTACCCGCAACACATTTATCTATTTATGAATTAATAAAAAGTATTTACCAATCAATTAAAATTAATTACAATTATTTACCATTTAATAAAAGTTTTATTATAATTCCTACTAATTAATAATTAAACATAATTAAATAACTTCCCACCCTATTTCCCTACAAACCCACAACCCGCTACAGAACATATATATCAATTAATCAATTAATTAAAATGAAATACCAATTAATTAAATTTATTTACCAATTATTTAAAATTTAATATTAACTACTAATTACTTTTTATTTTAACATTTAAATTACTTCCCACCCTATTCCCCTATAAACCCACAACCCGCAATAGAACATATATTTCAATTAATCAATTAATTAAAATGATTTACCAATTAATTAAATTTAATTACCAATTATTTAAAATGATTTATTAACTACTAATTATTAAATAATTTAACCTAATTATATTACTTCCCACCCTATTTCCCTATAAACCCATAACCCGCTAGAGAACATATTTATCAATTAATTAATTAAAATTAATTTCCAATTAATTAAAATTAATTACCAATTAATTACAATTTAGTCATCAATCCTACTAATTAATAATCAATTTAACATAATTAAATTACTTCCCACCCTATTCCCCTCATAAAACCACAACCCGCTCCGGTACTAAAACATATAATGTGCTTATAAATACATTTTTTAATATATATAATTAATACACATATAATATTTTTTTAAAATACTTAAGTAAAACATATAACATACATAATAAAAAACAAAAATATTATACATATATCGATTTTGATGTCATCGAAATTAGTAACATCGATATATATGCTATCGATATTACTAACTTCGATATTACTTACATCGATGAACAAGTTACTTACCTTCGGTAACGATATATCTGTAAGAAACAGTAGTTAGTATTAGATTCCTTACCTTAGAATATCCCCAGGCGTCAGTCTGGATCCGGAAACTTTTGCGTAGCAGTACCCCTGCGCGTCGGTAGGCGTCGTCTGCAGGCGTCCCCTGCGGCTCCGCGTCCGTCGTCGTGCGCCGTGATGATGTCGCTGGAGTATATAGACGCCGCCTCCGCGCGCTGACGTCAGTTCTTTGTACACAGCTTTTCCGCGCCAGAACACGCAGAGCCATGTGAAAACCAACACTGGTGCCATTTGAAACTAGGGCCCTGAAAGGGATGTCCTTAACCCTAGGTATCAGTTCGCAGAACGGGGAGGATGGGTGGGGCGGTAAGGAATCGAATACTAACTACTGTTTCTTACAGATATATCGTTACCGAAGGTAAGTAACTTGTTCATCTGAAAGAAACAGGTTAGTATTAGATTCCTTACCTTAGAATAGATACCCCAGCAATACCAACCCCGGTGGTGGGTCTGCGAACCAATACAAACCTACACCAGAAAGTCCTGGAGGACAGAACGGCCAAAGAAGCCATCCCTCCGGACTTGACTGTCCAGGCTGTAGTGGATTTAGATGGCCAGCCAGGGGTGGCATAATACATGCTTCAGCCTCTGGTAGGCCCTGGGTACACCTATGCCCTGAGTTACAGGGTCTGATAAGGTGGCCCAGTACCAATTGGAAATGTACCTAAGGTACACATGTAATCCATTTTAGAGAGAGAGCAGTAGGCCTGGGGTCCTGCTTGGCAGGGTCCCAGGCCAACTAAGTCGGAAAACCAGCAAAACACCAGGCAAAAAGTTGGGGGGCAACC
Organism: Lissotriton vulgaris; assembly: GCF_964263255.1. Classification (NCBI taxonomy): domain Eukaryota; kingdom Metazoa; phylum Chordata; class Amphibia; order Caudata; family Salamandridae; genus Lissotriton; species Lissotriton vulgaris. The sequence goes on along the minus strand of NC_141700.1, from coordinate 727,958,676 downwards.
ATAGTCAGGTATCCACCTTCCTACATGTATGTATGTATGTATGTATGTATGTGTATATATATATATATATATATATATATATATGGATAGATGTGTGAAAAGGTGGGTGGGTGGAGGATGAATGGATGGATGAAAGGGTGGATGGATGGATAAAAGGTTGCATAGATGGATGTGTGAAAAGGTGGGGGATGAATGGTGGGTGGATGGATGGATGGATGAAAGGGTGGATGGATGAAGGATGAATGTATGTAAGGATTGAAGGATGAAAGGGTGGGTGGATGGATGTATGGATGGAAGGAAGGATGAAGGAAGGATGGAAGGATGAAAGGATGAATGTGTGAAAAGGTGGGTGGATGAATGATGAGTGGATGGATGAATGATGAGTGGATGGATGTAAAGATGAGTGGATGGATGTAAAGATGAGTGGATGGATGTAAAGATGAGTGGATGGATGTAAAGATGAAAGGGTGGATGGATGAAGGATGGATGGATGTGTGAAAAGGTGGATGGAGGATGGATGGATGGATGGATGAAAGGGTGGATGGATGAAGGATGGATGTATGGATGAAAGGGTGGATGGATATATGGATGGAATAATGAAAGGATGGATGAATGATGTATGGATGAAAGGGTGGATGGATGAAGGATGGATAAAAGGGTGGATGAAGGATGGATAAAAGGTTGCATGGATGAATGCTATATGCAGATGATTCAGTCATCCTGGCCCGCACACTAAATCAACTTCAAAAACAAATCAATCAATAGAGCAGTTTTATGGACTCACTTGGCCTGAAAATTAACATAAAAAAGACTTTTACCATGCACATTGGCCCTAGGGTCAAAAACCCTAAACCAATATTGGTGGATAACAAAAAGTTGGAAAAAACCTCTGTCTACCCTTATCTGGGAATTCTTGTGGATGATGCTTTAAACCGGCGTCAAGCTACGGCCACTAGAAATCTCCTTTTTCGGCGTGCAACATCGGCCCTGATTTCTTTTTCGAGAAAACTGGGGAAACTGCTCCACCAGAACTCCTGAAAGTCTACTACGCTAAATGCCACAGTGTGGCTACCTATGGAGCAGGCGTGTGGGGGCACGGCCATATTGATCACCTACAAATAACAGAGAACGGCTTCATCAAATATGTGCTGGCCCTCCCGCAAAGCGCCCCGAACTTTGCTTCCCATAGCGAGCTTGGCATGGAATACATTACAGACACTATCTGGTCCCAACCTATCTTATTGTGGCAACGTATATGGTCCAAACCCGAGTGCCACTTAACACGATCCTTGATCACAGACTGCTTAGCTCTAACAAATTGGCATAAGATCTCATGGTTGGTCTACGTACGGAACTTTTTTAATGACCTTGGCCACAAGTCCTATTTCGATGACCCTCCTAGTATCGAAGACATCTCCAGGAAACAGCTAAAGTCGATGTGCTTGACTCACCTTAGAGAGCTGCGAAACCAGACGGAGATTACAAAAACTTCGAATACCCAGATTTGCGCAATACAACCTCCCAAAGGTATGCAACTCTACTTGTCCTACTTTCTGTCAAACCAGGAGAATTTTTTATTAACAAGATTTCATTTCAACACCTTTTTTCGTTTAGTTTCTTTTCCTGAAATCCACAACTGGTCCCGCACGCTCACGAACTGTCCATGCGATGGAACATCTCCACAAACAACGATTCACATTATTTTCTTTTGCAAATATTATAAATCTCCCTGCACATCTTAGATTCTTCCACTTCTTCGAGCTAGTGGTCATAGACAGTGTTATCCTGCATTCCTGTTTCTGCAATGTTTGGACTCGCCACATGTAGCTAAATTTATAGCGACTTTTTTAAAAGCCACTATCACAATACGCCAAAAACTTACGAACTGAACAGAAATACCTAAGCCATAAGTTTTTTCTCACGCACTTTTTAAATTTTGTCCTTTTATAATTTATGTTTATGATGAAATGTTTTGCTCTGTTTTTAAATTATGTACTTTTTATGATTATACAAGTGGTAATCGAATAAAAGTTATTGAACTGAACTGAACTGAATGATGGATGGATGTGTGAAAAGGTGGGTGGGTGGATAGGTAAAGGATGGATGCATGGATGGAAGGATGAAAGGATGGATGGATGATGGATGTATGGATGGAAGGAAGGATGAAAGGGTGGATGGGTGAAGGATGGATGGATGTGTGGAAGTGTGGGTGGATGAATGATGGATGAATGATGGCTGGATGGATGGATGGATGTGATGAGGTCTAACAGGCGCATTTATGGTTGTAGATAGTTGTTGATGATGAGGAGTACCAGTTTCTAAAATCTTTTGTCGGAAGGGGGTCCTTACGCCTAAAAAGGTTTTACAAGGGGGTCCTGGCATCAAAAAGTTTGAAGACCTCTGATCTAGACCCTGACGAATTTCCTGGAGTGTTAACATGCGAAAGGATTTCTTTTGAAGGTACTTGTTCAGCATCCACAAGTCTAAGATTGGCCTCCAATCTCCTGACTTTTTCTTTATCAGGAAAAAGTGAGAATAGAATCCCTTTCCTATTTGAGAATGAGGAACTCCCTCTATTGCCCCTTTTGAAAGCATAGCTTTCACCTCTTTCCTGAGAAGACCAAGATGTGGTGGATTTTTCTTTATAGGTGGATGAGGAGGGGGAAATTTGGTGTACTCCAGGGTGTGTCCAAATTTTATGATATCGAATACCCATTTGTCCTTGGTTATTTTCTTTCAATTGTCGAAATACTGTGACATTTTGAGAATTTTTAACTGTAGTGGCGAATCTGGCGCAGGCGCAACAGGATCGTCACTGCCTTCTGGCAGAATTTCTGCCCTGAGATTGACGTCTCTTGCCTTGTTGCCTATAAGCAGCTGCCAGAGGATTTCTGTAGTTTTGTTGTTGCTGTTGATAATTCTATCCATAATGACCCTGGTTACTTTGTTGCTGATACTTTTGGTAACCCCCACAAAAGGGCATTTTACGATACTGTAAAGAACCCAAAGATCTTGCAGTATCTGTGTCCTTTTTTATATCTTGTAGAGCGTCATCTATATGTTTTCCAAACAGGTCACCATCAAAAGGCATATCAAGGATCTTAGTTTGGATTTCAGGGCGAAAATTCGTGGATTTAAGCCAGCCCTGACATCTTCACGTAGCTGCTCCGGCGAGTTGACGAAAACCAAGAGACGTGATATCCATAGAAATATCTATGATTTCAGAAGTCGATCTTTCTCCTTCCATAAGGATCTTCCTTGCCTCTATCTTTTTGTCCTCAGGCAAATATTCCATACATGGCGACATATCTGACCACAATTGTCGGTCATATCTACTCAAAATGGCCAAACAGTTTGTAGCAGGGACCGTAGTGCCTGCCATGGTTGTAAAACGCTTTCCTATGTTTTCCAGGCGCCTCCCATCCCTGTCGTGGGGGGGCTGTTATAGGAGTGGAAGGATTCCGAGATTTTCTTTGTGCTGCCTGGGAAATCACAGAGTCTGCTTTAGGGTGTCCTGTAAGGCAGGCAGGAGCATCATCCGGCGCCTTGTACTTCTTGTCAATCCGAGGCAGAATTGCAGGAATAGAGAATGGAGTTTTCATGATCTTTACTCCCTCTTCTCATATGTGATCAATTATGGGAATAAAACGTGTGGTCTTTCTATTTAGGTCTTTAAAATAATACAAAAAACTCAGTCTTTTGCACTGGCATAGTTAGATGAAATCTTGTAGATGCCCTCTCCATAATGGCATGAAACCCTCCTATGTCCCCAGGAGGTGAGTTTGCAGCCGGTGTAATCGGTGAAGCTGGATCTGGAATCAGATATTCGTCCCATTCATCCACGGTAGTGGGCGAATTAGGAATCTCTCCGTCCTCTGCTACCTGTTATCGTCATCGTCTTGCAACAGCTGTGAAGGTATTGTCACCTGGGGCTCAGACACTGGTGTTGCAGGTGAAACAGTTTGCATCTCTACAGGAGCAGAAACTTGCTGCGGAGGAGGAGGTGGAGGTGGAGGAAAACGACTATTATAGTCCTTAAGCATTGCAGTAAGGTCCTGTAGCAAAGCTGCTGGCATTTGAACCATTGGTTCTTGCTGAAAAACTTCTTTAGGTTCTCTCAACGACTCACATGGTTCATAGTACTCTTCCTCTTCATCCTCCTCTTGATACTTTATCCTGAGCTGTGAAGGGTCACTTGCCTGCCCATAAGGATCATCATTTTCAGATTCCTCTAATTAATGGCTGGGAGGCAAAGGTGAAATGTGGGACACATCATGATAAAATTGCCTGTTAGACGACAATTTAGAACTCAGAATAGGCGTAAACTGCAAAGGCGAGGGTTTTTTACGCCTCAAAGTAGCAGAAATATATGTTGAAGGTGACTCATATTCCGCTGAAATCGCTGCAACAGTTGGCATCATCGACGTTGTGATCATGGCTGTCGTCGACGGAAAAGACATCGTCAACGATGTGCTCGTCGACGTCATGGTTGAAGTCGTCGTCGACGGTAGACTCGCCGACGAGGGAATAATGATTGTCCACGGTGCGGTCATCGACGGCATCGTCGTCGACGGTATCGTCGTTGGCTCGTCGTCGATCGTATCGTCGTCGACGGTGGGCTCGACGTCGCCGGGATGCTTTTCGACGATGGTGGAATCTTCGTCGCCGGGATCCTCGACGACGAAGCAGGCGTCGACGAGATGTGAATTATCGACGACGTAGGGACTCTTGTCGACGGCGCCGTCGACGAAGACTTCGTCGACTGTGTAATTTTCTTCAACACTGAAGATCCACTCACCTTTAGAGGTGATTTCCTCGTCAACGACTATGTTCTAGCTATCTACGGAGGGTCCTGAAGAGATTTTGAGGTAGTTTTCTGAGAAACTTTCACCGTATCTCTAGATTTCTCCTCAGAAGAGACTTTCTTTTTCTCTTTTTGAGAGGAGGACTGACCTGCTTCAGAAGATTAAGTTTTTAAGGTCTTACTCATTTTCTCAGGAGGATCTCCAGATCTATCTCTTTTCTTGGAGATGGGGGTGGGCACTTGACTTGCTTCACCTTCAGAAACCCCTTCAGATGATTTCCATTTCTCCAGCCAAACCAGCAGGTGTCCTTCACGATCCTTCAAAGTCTTTGCAGGAAAGGTTCTGCAGATCCTGCAGTCTTTGACTTTGTGTGCTGGGTAGAGGCAATACATACACTCTTTATGAGGGTCCTCAAAGTGAAGTCTTTTCTTCCCACAGGAAGAACAGGCCAAAAATAAGCTCTTCTTAGAATCAGACATATTCTTCTCTCCGAAATTCAGACCAAAGGAAAAAACTGAGCATATCATAATGGTATACTACTATCACTAGTGCTACGAAAATCTGAGGGTTTGCCTCTCTGTGGGGATGGTTCTAGAGGGTGCTGCTGCCTGATTGGCTGGTTTCCAAGTTTGGTTCTTTTTACAAAAAGACAGATATGTTATTGTAGTGACTTTTCCTTACACTGTAGCCTATGGTATAATGTTATTATGACTTATGTATATGTTTTATTGTACCGCGAGACTACCACCTCGTCGGCGGGGATGATTCAAAGCATGTGAATCTATGAAAGATACCCATGTTTCGTTTTTGGCACTGCGTTAGTGGAAGTGCTTGATGTAGCACTTTTCACACAATCGTTCCCAAACGAGGGAGTATAAATGTCACTTAAATACATACATATATTACGTAAACATACAATATTAGCAATTCGCAAAGAGCTTCATAAGCCAGAGGACACCATCATGAGCATCACAATAATTTTGTAAACCCCATTCTGTAATATTAGGAGCCTACTTAAGATGGCACCAGGCGAACCTCATGATGCTGAGAAAACACTAGCTGGGATCCCCTTTTTTAAAATCTGTTTCTTGAAATAGAATTCTCATTTGGTCCAAATTACTAGTGCTGATGAAGCCAGAAAAGTCTTAAGCATACTGAATCCGAAATCTATTGTAGGTACCTATGTAATGGGGAACCAGGCGAATCCTTAATTTTCCTCTCTACTCTAACAGAGTTCTTCTTGAAAAGCATGTCATCAGTATGTGGTACAAAGAGCAACGAGTGTGCAACAGCAAATCACAATTTTTAGTTGTGCATCAAGCTTATAAGACAAAGGCAAGAGGACCTTTGCAGAGTCGCAGTAGGACAGTATTTGCTTGCTGATGCACAGATTATCTGATTGAAAATCACACTGGTTTCACAACCCCACCCTGTAATAAATCCCCAGTCACTGGGGAGCTCTTCAATTATGTGCTGCACTGGGTCTTACAATGACAGGTAATATTTGCCTAACAGATCTGAAACACTGTCTACCCTGAGGACAAATGAGTATGAAGTATATTTTTCACTCCCTGTGCATTAGCCTCGCCTGCTTTTGGATTAAGCATGTCAGAATCAGAGCCATCCATCAAGAGTAGCAGCCTGCAACCTGCTCCCAATATTATGACTCTAAAATACTCGCATGCTGCCGTTGGATCTCAAGCTTTTAAACGTTTCTCTATTTACCACTGTTTTAAGTTACACTTCACTCTTACTCCAACTCTACATCTACCCTGTGGTAGTGTAGGCGGGGCAGCCAATCACAACTCTGGACGCTGGGAGGGTGGAGTCAGGCATTTAAGGCTAGACTGTTAATCTGTTCGCTGTGGACGTGCGCTAGCATTTGGACGCGCTAGCTGCTACAGGTTATGCTGCGTTTTTAACTCTCCCCTGATACTTTTAAAACTTTTACTGAAATGACCCTGTATGTGCCTCATCTCCCCGGTTCTTGCTCGTAACGGCAGCTACTTCTGCCCCCTACCCCGGTCCACCACGGGCTTGCCCGATTGCTGTGGAGGGTAGGCGGGGCGGCCAATCACATCTCTGGATGCTGGGAGGGTGGAGTCAGGGGTCAGTGCGTCAAGCACTTAAAGAGATGCACTTTCGGGCGCGCCGAAGGCGCGCCTAAGGCAAGCCAGTCTGCCCCCGTCCGCTGCTGCACCGCGACCAGCGCCAGACAGACTGCCAGAGGACGCACAATGAGGCAAACTTGCTGGTCTGGGTCTCAATTATTAGCTATGAGGCCGCACACCGGAGGCTGTAGCACCAAGTGTAACCTCTCTCAGCTACTTGTTGAACACTTTGTGTGCAAGGATTGCTCCTTCTCTCTCGACTCGCTTACAACTAGCCTGAGAGAAAGTTGCTATAAGGAACCCCGCAGTGAGCCTCCCAGAGAGGTAAAGGCTTCTCTCCTTAACTGTCGGTCTCTCCCGCAACACGTGGGCGACATCTGGCTTTCACTCACTACCCACTCATGGGACCTGATGTTTTTAACCAAAACCAGGGTTAAAGACGCATCCAACCCAGATATTTCGCTTGCAACTCCCCCAGACTACCACTTTGTCGGGAACAGTCGGCCACCGACAAAAGTGGGAGGAGGGATCGCCATAATTCTTTGGTCCCAATGGAAGATAACCTCTAGGAAATTAACCAATGCAGGCCCCATTGAAGCGATGTACGACAGTATTACGAATCCTACTCACCTGATCCTTGCAGATGTCCTGATCTATAACCCCCCAGGCTAACATCCTTCCTATCTCACTGAATTATTAGTGACCCTTGCAGACCTATCCCTGAAACACCCTCATTTACCTTCTTAGGTGATTTTAACCTGCATGTGGATGACACTTCCTGCCCAAAAGCAAGGTCCCTGGTGGAAACGCTAGCCGGCATAAACCTTGACCAGAGAGTTCATGGCCCCACCCACAGTGCAGGTCACACCTTAGACCTTGTTTTCTCTAATTTGTCGGCCCTCTCTACCCTGCCACCCCTTCCCCTGACCTGGTCTGACCATTCCCTTGTCCCTTTTAATCTGACTATTTCCCCCCCACTGACCATGAACAGTGGGGTACCGAATTTGGGTAGAAAATGGTACAGAGTTACCTGCGACGCACTTGTACCAACACTATCCAACCAGGATTGGCAACCTTCTCATGATTTACACGCAGATGTAAAGAAGTTTAAAACTAATCTCTTCACAGCTATAGATGCTATTGCCCCCTTACATCCCCTCTCTTCTGCTCGCATGAAACCCTCAGCCCCTTGGTTCTCTCTGAATCTCCTTATAGAAAGAAGTAAATGTAAGAAACTCGAGCGCCTCTGGTGACGCAACTATGATCCTCGTGCGAAAAATATATATATAACCGCCTTAAAAAAGTTTCATAAATTAAAACAGGTCACTATGAAAGAATACTTTGCTAATAAAATCAACTCTGCAGACAATTCGGCCAAAACTATCAAATTGTGAAGGATTTCACTAAATCGACAGCTCTTACTTGCCCCACCAAACCTAATCAAGAACTTTGTGATGCCCTCTCAGACTTCTTTCATAATAAAATCACTGATATTTTCTCTTCCTTCACACTGGCCAGGGGGCCTGGTGAGGGTAATTCAGCCCAGCTCCCCCTCCCGGCTAGCATAAAAATGTTTGATGCGTTTAAACCCATCCCACAGGATTCTGCCCTACAAAAAATTCAACAATGTAAATCAGGCTCGCCCCTTGATCCTGTTCCCGCTCAAGTGTTCACGACCCGGGCTCCAGTCATCACCTCCCCTCTAATTGCAATCTGGAATGCCTTTATTTTCTCTGGCCTATTCCCTTTGGGATGGCCATGTTGATCCTTATCCTAAAGAAAGCACCCATATCGCTCCTCCCCAAACCAGCCAAAATTCTGGAAAAAGTTGTACAGGAACAGCTGGCCGACTACCTGGAATCCAACAATCTGCTGCATGATACACAGTCCGGATTTAGATCCGGATATAGTACGGAGACAGCCCTCTTGGAAGTAACAGAGACTATAAGGGAGAGCGTGGACAGAGACGAGGTGGCCATGTTAGTGCTCCTCGATCTGTCCGCGGCCTTCAACACCGTCTCTCACTCCATACTACTGGATAGACTCTTTGATATAGGGATACGAGACACTCCATTGGCATGGATAAAATCATTCCTATCTGAAAGAACACAACCCCTTGGATGTGGAGTCCCTCAGGGGTCGGCTCTCAGCTCTCTCTTTTTTAATGTTTACCTGTCACCTCTGGCGAGGGTTATTGAGGCCTATGGAGTCAGAGTGGTCTCATATGCTGACGACACTCAGCTGATTTTCTCATTTAGAGACCACTCTGACAATGGACTTGCCAATTTCAAATCTTGCCTCACTAACATTGTTTCATGGATGACGTTGAATACACTAAAACACTGATAAAACTGAGCTGTTATTCTTTAATCAGAAATCCCCACTGCTGCCTTTCATGTGGTGGCCGCCCGAGCTGAACCCAGCCCCGTTCCCCGTCAAATCGGCTCGGAATCTTGGCTTTCAAATCGACAACGAACTGTCATGCAAAACCCAAATCCAAAGAGTTACCTCTGCCTGCTTTGGCAAATTACACATGATTAAAAAGATCTCCCCCTATTTGTCCAGGGACTCGATGAGGACTGTCGTGCACGCCCTCATCACATCCCACCTGGACTATTCTAATAGCCAATATGTGGGGGCTCCTGCATACCTCCACCATCAATTGCATATTGTCCAGAACGCGGCGGCAAGACTGATATGGCACGTCCCTTATCGCCATTCTATCTCCCCTTACTTAAAGAACCTGCACTGGCTTCAGATATCACACGTATCCAGTTCAAAGCCCTGGTTCTGACTTTCAGGGCATTGAATGGGAAGGGACCAGGCTATCTCAGAAACAGACTGAAACAGATCTATTCATCTCATGCAATCAGATCTAATCACCTTCGTCTCATGCTCCCCCCCCCCCCCCCTCCCGTTTCCATCGATCGAGAAGAGGAGGCAGAACTTTTGCGGTGGTCACTGCTAGGCTGTGGAATTCCCTCCCGCTAAATCTCAGACTGATCGAATCAGAATCTCAGTTTAGGTCCAAATTGAAAACATGGCTGTTCTCCAGCTACTAACCTCCATGTTCACTACCGCTGCTGTCCACAGTGCCGGGACACCCCCGGTGGAGGTAGCCGTGCGCTTAACAAGTTTCATAATAATAATAATAATAATAATAATACCCTGCACCCTGTTGTGTCCCAGCTCTTCTCTGCTGGCCCATACCCTCTTAAGCCTCTGATCACCTATTTTTTTTACTTTCTATCCCCTCACAGTTTTTATCATATAGTGCCCTAATACCGCCTGTTTTAGTCCCTTTGTTACTTACAGGACCTTCTTGTCTTGCTTCAGCAGTTTGAAGGAAAATTCACAAAGGATGTCCAGAAAGGCCAGGTTCTGTGGGACGTTGTCTGCACCAGCAGGAGGAGGATCCTTGAAAGCAAACTTAATGCCCTCCCTGAATAAAAGGAAAGATGGTCATATGTAGAGGATGTTCAGACGCAAGCAAGACAGTTTCCTATTTTTCTTTACGGTTTGTTTTAGAGAGGACTGTGCTACGCATGAAACACATCAGAATTCCATTATTGCGAATGATGCATGGTCCATTCAAGAGGGTGAAGTGTAACCTGCCCGGACTAGTAACATCTGGAATTATGACTTAAAATTCTTAAGTTGCTAAGCCATTACTTGCTCATCCATTTGTTTTTTTTTTTCCTTTCATCGTGCTACTTTTACTCCTAAATTCACAATGGGGCAAAAGTGAGTAGAAGTAGAAAAACGCAACAACAAAAAAAGCATTGATGCAGGTGCCTAGGAAACTTCAACATGATTCAGAATGTACATAGTGATGCACATAAACCTTACTTTATATATGTACAGAATAATGATTAAAGAAATAGGTCCATTCCACTAAACTCATGAGTTTCTCTTTGGTAAGTAGCATGTTTCTGGTTGTAGATTTTTTTTGTATTTTCTGCAGATAGTTGTAATAAAAAATGTACCACAATCAAGCCAACACTGCAAGTTGGCACAAAGCCATAACTTTGCAGTCAGTGACGCACATATAGGTCTGCAGTTTGAACTGTGTTCATTCATCCATTACCCATGCTCAAGCAGCTTATGGCATGTATGGAGAAATGCACATTAATAAAACGCCAAACATCCATGCAGTACCACTCACCGCAAGGCAATCGCTTTGTGCAAACATATAATATTTTAGTGTGCAGGATCAATTTATAAATTAGTACTGCGCAATTCTCACTTGTAAGTATCGTCTTTATTGCACAATTGCCATATTTTCCTCCTCTCTCCTTTGTTACAAGAAACAACTGTAGCACATTTCCACTAACATGGAGGAAACCCTTATCATAACCATATCCTTACTCAAAGCTTTTACTATAAATGGTACCATTACCCTCGCACTAACTCTAATCAACATCTTTGAGGTTTTTTTAGGGAAAGGTGTCTCTGCAACAATGCGTCTTGCAATACATTATTCTCACAGAATTCAATTTTCAATACACTTAATAAAATGTTACAGCATATAAGGTGGTGATTTTAAAGGCATCTGACATTGTAACAGGGTTATGTAGTACCACTATCTTAAATACTGTAGGGCTGTGTTCAAATGTAGCAAAGATCTCCTACACTTAAACTCATTTTTGTGCTGGGGTGCATGCAGCATTTCCACTTGATGAAGAATAAAGTCCCATATGATATCAAGAAGGAGGTGGAGTTGATTGATCCTAGTAGTAAGTTAATATTTCTCTTCATCCAAGTTAGAACTTGGCCCGGCGCACACATTAGTGACAAATTTGTCCGAAAATATCAAAGAGGAAGACAGCTCTTCGGTAGCGTGCACCATGCCTTTCTCAGTTAACACCTTAATAGCAAAGTCAGGCATGTGTGTATTTAGAGACTTAAAGGAAGCCAATGGGATGTCCAGGACAAATTTAAATCGAACAGCACAGGCTGGATGACTGCTAATATGCTCCCTCGCTCTTGTCTCTGCCCCCAGTGATCTTCCATGAGACTTGCATGGAGTACCTATTAGGATATTATGGTTGCACTGTGCCTTACTTGTGAAGCATGACGACTGGTTCACGGTTCCGTAACTGATCTGGTCCAAACATAATGGCAAAGCGGCGGCCCAGGTCCCGTATATCCATGAAGGCCTGAATGGAGCGGATTACAAACGGTCCATGGTCCTCAACCATTTCTGCAAAAACCTGACCACACAAAGAGAATGATAAAACAGAAAAGTGACTAACCAGTGTCCATGACTTTTTAATTTTTCCATACTTATTAGAATATGATTCGGTTAAAGTAAGGATTTAAACTACTTTTGTAGAAACAAAATTGGAAACACCAATCACTTGCCAAAATGTTTTAAAAGCTGTTCAATAAATGTCACGCCCAGTGCTATTTAGATGTGACGAAATGAACATCTTGAAATGGAAGCATGCTAGTGTGACAGTGAAAACACTGCAGAGCATCAATGCAGATACATGAACTACCTTCTCCTGCCTTTCCAAATGTAGCATATTTTATGAGTAGAAACAGAGGAACCATATTGGGGGAGCACCTATGCAGCCATTAAACAATAAACTTTTCCCCCTATTCACTGTTCCATAATGCAACCAGTATCAACTGTTGGATTTTTCTTCAAAAGCCACTATGAGAAGTATCAAGTCCGTAACTTCATCCACGGTTTCCACAACATCTTCTCGAACATGAGCAACTCTTTGTGATACGTTTACTGAGGTATGTTTTACCACGTTTGGGACAATACCACAACATTTATTTTTGTTTAGAGACGAATAACAATCTAACGTCTCTTACAGCTTGCAAGAACGTTTCCAGGCCACAGAGTGATTCCGATAAATACTGAAGTCAGGATCTGCAATACTTTTCGAAAATGTGTCTATTTTCTTGGATTCTGCGAGTTTATGTCTTTAGCATAATGCTACATGGGTAAACTATAACTTGTAATTATTCTGCTATTTTCACCATTAACTACTCAAGTATATTTTATTAGTTTGATCTCCTGCTAATTAGGCAATACAAACCGCACATCGAAAAAAAGAATCTCAAATTCATTAGATCGACAATAAAAACAGCTATTATTCACATGCTATTGGGTTCCTCCAGTTCGGAAGATGTAGGCGGGATCAAAATAAAAAAAACATGTACACGTAAAACATGTTAGAATAAATACACTACATACACCCATAAAACATGATAAAATGGATACAATACAAAGCTACGACCCTTCTTTAGATATAAAACAACTCTTTCAATACAGCCCAAACCAGGCCAAGGCATAAAAATACCAAGTAAATACTTTACCGGCCAATGTCGGCATCAGAGAATAGTGACTTGACAAAGCAGATTGTGCAATATGAGCAAACTGTACAAAATATGTTATAATTCACGCTCATTAATCAAAAAGCATTCATGAGGGGAAGAGTTGTCTACTGACCTCCGATGATGCAACACCGGCAGAAATGTTCAAAACTACATGAAAATTCATACTGTGAGATAAAAGGAGCTATAATAGAGACCTCTAACCCCCGCTCTTTTTTAGCGTTATAATGCTTGTTCCTATTGGAGCACTGACATGTCTGAGGAGGAATACCAGGTAGGGAGATTTAAGGACGCTTCCATAACCTGTAAGATATTTACCCATTGACCCTTGGATTTCCCTTGCAGGTGAAGTAGTATGATATACCTCAAGGAACTTTCATCCAATTTTAACAGACCTGCCCAATATTTGAGCAACCTCAGCTTATATTTGAAAATAAGCATTGGCATAGCCAATAGGTCTCGCCTTTGGGACCTTATAAGTGTTTAGCTATGCAACAGTTGATGTTGCACCAAGTATATTGTGCTGCATAATTAAATACTAATAAGGTCCCAAAGGCGAGACCTATTGGTGAATGCTTGTTTCAGAAGGGTCAGCATCAACCACAGCATATCTGAGCTAGGTTTTTAGGGCAGTTGCATGAGCTAAGTCATCATTGTAGGAGAGTAGGGTCCGCTTCCTATGGTCACCCCCACTTTTTGCTGTGATTTTCTGTTTTTTCGACTTTAGTGTGTCTCTGGGCCTGCTAATCAGACCCACAGCCCATCTGTTCTCTCTCTAAATTAATACCATGTACTTTAGGTACATACCTAATTGGGAATTGGGTCACCTTTGTGAGCCCCTGTATAGTGTACCATAGGTACCCAGAACATCGGTGCATCCAAGGCCTACCAGGGGCTGCAACATGTATTATGCCACCCCTGGCTGGCCATCCAATCTGACACCACAGGCTGATCACTCAGCTTGGGTAAGGTGATGTAATCACTGTGAGAAGTTGGCCTGATATATGATGCTCACTAGCTCTAGTGATCACCTTGTATCAGTCCAAACAACCCTTATGGTGATTGGTTGTAAGTCAACCTTATAGACCAGCTATCCTAATGGTAGCATGGACAAAGCAGTCTTAGGCTAAACTATTCTGGCATGTGAAGCCAGCTGTTTTACCACATATAACCCCTTGAATACCAAATGAAAGGACACCACACAGGTAGTTATGAAAATAAACAAGATATTTATTAACTAACATACACCTCTGAACTCTTTATGAGGTCAGAGGGCTAAGCACATGACAAGACTCGTTAAGTTGCACAAATTACAATGGTGCTCTGGGGCACGACAAACCATATACTAAGTAAATGGTATAAGGAAATCGATAGAAGGAATGGAGCTGTCCAGAGGCTGTAGGATCGCTGGGACTACACTATCCTGACCTGAGGTAAGTAATAGAAGGCCGATGGAACGCGTGTGCAGAGTGTGAACTCACACGCAAGATGCGTAACAAAGTAAATGGACAGTACAAATTACGAAAAGGTAAGTATTAGACAGTTCCGACCAGCTAGGACTAAAACGACTTGAAATCTGGACACTAGGAGAGTCAATCTACCCTTGAGCACCGAAATGCACTTGTTGCCTCACCCACGGGCTGCGGGTGCATAGGTGTCAAAGTGTGTCGGGTTTCCGCGTTGAGGTCTATGGAGCCTGGAAGAAAAAATGCTGCAGGCAGCCAGAAGGAAGATGTCCAGAGTGATCCAAGGGTGGATCGAGGAAGATGAAGACCTGAAAGCAGTGGGGACAATGTTCACAGTCACTAGCCAGTGACTGGAGTGGAACCAGGAAGGAACCAGATGCTGTTGTCGCGATAAGGTGAAGAGTGGACACTTGACTCTGCAGCCACGTGGACCAGGTGGTGTCTTCGACGACCAGGATGGAGGCACGAGCTGTCCCACGCAGGTTCTCGCTGTCGGCGGTGTTGGATCCGGGTTCGGCGTCAACAGACCTTGGCAAAGGCAACACACGCGGTGAATGGAAAAGGCGTCTGGTGCGGACCAGGAGGGTCCGGGGTGCTTCTTCTTTGCAGGGAAGCAGGGGCCAGTCTGGAGCAACCAGACCAGCGGTGTGGATTTCAAGGATCGCCGTCTAGGAGGCCACTAGCCAGCTGGCAAGTGACCAGACAACGCGTCGAGCAGCAATCAAGCAAAAGGGCCCCACGCAGATCTCGTGGATGCTGGAGGGCTGATCTTCTGTGCAGGAGCTGCTCAGGACTGGGGCTACTGAATCCCCAAAGCACTTCGTAGAGGATGCCTCTGAAGTCGTGCTGGAAGCGAAGTGCAGTTTCTCCAAAATGGCCGGTCCCACGTGTCTCGTCGCACCCACGGATCTCAGCTGTGCTGCAGATGTAGGTTATGTTATGTTATAATTTATTTTTATAGCCCACGGCTACTCCAACGGAGTGTCCCGGCGCTTTGTTTTGGCAGCTCAGAAAAGAGAAACATAAAAGAAGAAAGATTTCCAGAACAACACAATAACATAACTAAAGAGTAAAAAGCCAGGTTTTTAGGTTTTTCCTAAAGGACAACAGATTCGAAGTGCTTCATAGAGCCAGTGGCAAGGTATTCCAAAGCTGGGCGCCCTCACACTAAAGGAGCGCCCCCCCACACAGGCCTTCCTGACCCGGGGAACCACCGCAAGAGACAGAGACTCAGAACGAAGAGCTCTAGTTGGACGATAAAAGGCAAGCCTGCGCTGAAGGTATTTTGCTCCGGTCGGAGAGGTCTATTAGTCCGGGTCTCGTCGGGCTCTGAAGTCTGGATCCACTCGGGAAGACGACAAAGTGAACCGCTAGGACGCTTGATGATGCCTGCAGATTTAGGGTGGTCACTCCTTGGCCACAAGGGAGATTTCTTCAGTGGAGCAGAACGTCGAAGTCCAGAGTTTCTTCTTGTAGAGTTTCAAATCAGGAATAATCTAATTTGGAATGGGACCAGCTCCTACCTTTATTCTCCTGAAGGGGGCTGTACTATGACTAGGTCCCTCCTATGGGTGGGACCAGGAAGGGGGGTGGTTACACCCCCTATCCTTTGTCCGGTTTCGCGCCAGAGCTGGGGCGGAGTGCCCCAGCAACTGGTTTGAACCGCTGTATGCACAGGGCACCTTGTGTGCCCCAGGCATGTCTCATTCCTTTCAGGCCTGTCCTACCTAATACACAAAATCCTGTCTGGGGTGGTGCTAGCACCTCCCAAGGCAGGAAACCCTTTGTCCAAACCTCCCTCGCTGGAAGGACTCCCAGCAGCAGGAGGTCAGACTTGTGTCTGTGGTGGCAGCATCCATTTTGTGATGCTGAGGTTCGAGTTAACTTTAACCGGGGTTCACAGTTACATACATGTCGTGCCCCTCTAGAAGGGTGGAATGCTACCCCCATCGGCAGAACTGTCGAGGGGGTAGTATTCCAATTCATATGACACCTTACTCGACATGTTTTGATAATGCTATGCCAAAGTTAGCAATAACCGCGAGGTTATAATGCACTTAAGAGTATATGGTATAGCGTTATCATGGAAACAGCTAAAGGGCTTGGTTCCGAAAACTGTAGACAGGCTCAGCTCATGTTAGAGCACCATCTCACATAAGTCCAAGCACTCTGCCTTCAGGATTGTTATGGCCTGCCATAGGAGTGACTTATAGGAGTATATGTGTCCATTTTAAGGTTCGATATAGGTGTACTATATCTAAAGCAAAGGGTGATTACAACACCGTGCCCCAGCTGATTTATCAGCCAGTTGTGTCAGATTTGGATGGCCAGCCAGGGGTGGCATAATACATGCTGCAGCCACTGGTAGGCACTGAGTGCACCTATGCCCTGGGTACCTAAGGTACACTGTACAAGGACTGATAAGGTGACCCAGTATCCAATTAGATATGTACCTAAGGTACATGGAGTCCATTTTAACAGAGAGAGCAGGAGGTCTGGGGTCCTGAATAGCAGGATACCAGGCCAACTAAGTTGAAAACCAGCAAAACACTAGGCAAATAAAGTGGGGGGTAACCATAGTCAGATATCCACCTTCCTACAATCACCCCTTACTTAGATATAGTATATCTATATCTACCTTATATATATATATAGACACATATGCACCTATAAGTCACTCCTATGGTAGGCCTCGCCAATCCTGGAGGCAGAGTGCTTGGCTTTATGTGAGAGGGCGCTCTAGCATGAGCTGAGCCCTTCTGCAGCTTTTGGAACCATGTCCTTATAGCTGTTCTATGATATAGCCATAACATATACTCTTAAGTGCATTATAATTCTCGCGGTTAATGCTAACTTTGGTTTGGCTTTATCAAAACATGTTGTGTAAGGTGTCAAACACTTTGTAATACTACACCCCTGCCAGTTCTGGCGGCAGGGTAGCATTCCACCCTTCTAGAGGGACAAGACATGTAGTCACTGCTTTACCCAGTTAAAGTTAAAATGGATGCTGCTGCCACAGACACGAGTCTGACCTCCTGCAGCTGGACGAAACTAAGGCAAGGGAGGCCTGGACAATAGGTTTCCTGTTGAGGAAGGTGCTAGCACCTCCCCAGACAGCCTGTAGTGTATTGGGGTAGGGTGGGTTGAATGGAAAGATGCTTTTCCAGACACTGCCTGGGGCACACAAGGTGCTCCATGCATAGCCCGGTTGAAACCAGTTGCTGGGGCACTCCAGCCCCGCTCTGGCGCGAAACTGGACAAAGAGAAAGGGGTGTAACCACCCCCTTCTCAGGGTACACCCATAGAAGGGACTAGCAGGTAATCCAGCCCCTAAGATTAGTATGCAGAAAGGAGCTGTGTCTAGAGACATTAGATTATCCTGGACTGAAACTCTGAAATGGAACTCTTGGACCTTCGACGTTCTATACCGACTAGAAGACTGAAGACATTTCCCTTGTGGTCAAGGAGTGACCACCCTGTGCAAACAGGCACCACCAGTAACTTGCCTGTTTGCTTTGTCGACGCTCCTGCCGGAACCCGAAGACTCATCGACTCAGGAACTGGACTTCCAGACTTCTCAGACTCCGACCCACATCCACAGCAAAGCTGAGACCCGTGGCGGACACGAGAGACGTGGGACTTGACACCCTGGACTACCTGCACTTTGCTAACAGTGCAACTACTGAGGCACCCTCGCAGTTGTGCATTGGGGTTTGAGAAGCCCCAGACCCACGTGGGGCCTGCTCTTGCATTTCAGCTCGATGCGTCTTCCCCGTTGCTAGCCCGTCGGCTAGTTAGCCCCCTGAAGACCTTTCTTTGAAACTACACTGCTTGCCTGGTTGCTCCAGCTTCCCTGCGAAGGAGAAGCTCCCCAGACCTTGCTGGTCTGAACTGAAGTCCATCTTCCCTTCCTGCGTGGATTGTTTGCCAAGGCTTGTTGGGTCCAATCCGGATACCGACACTTCAGTCAACTAGATCCTTCTTAGGACAGCTCGAATCCAGCTCCTGTTCGTCATCGACGCCTCCTGGCTGCAGAGACAAGCTTCACCTTCTTCACCTGAAACACTCGACATCGCCTGGTTCCTTCCTGGTCACCGGCTAGTGACCTAGACTCTGTCCCCTCTGCTTTCAGGTTCTTCTCATCTTCAATCCAACCTTGGATCCACCTGGATACTTTTCTCCTGGTCGCCTGCAGCAATTCTTTGCAGCTCTCTATAGGAAACAGCGACAAAACCAGACACGAAAAGTCACCAATGCACCCGGCTTCACAGGGTGAGGTAACTCGAGTACTCCGGTGCTCCCGTGGGTGTTGACTCTCGAAGTGTCCTAGTTTAAAAGGGTTTTACCATAGTCCATTCGGAAGTGTTGTTATCAACTCCTTTGTAACTTTTAGGTCCCCATCATAACTCTATGGTAACTCGCGACTGTGTTCCCACACTGCATGCGTCTCCCGTGGGTCTCCTACTTCCTAACCTTTGGTTCTGTAGTGTAGCCCCAGCGATTCCCTGGGCCCTAGGCCTATTCACTATTCCTGAAGTGGGCTTTATACCACTTACTTAGTATATGATTCGTGAGGCACCTAGGGCACAATTGTATTTGTGCAACTTATAGTATCCTTAATGAGTAACTTGTAACGTATCTCGAACTCTGACCTCATAAAGAGTGCAGAGGGGTTGTGTTAGTAATAAATACATATATATTTGATATATACCTTGTGTGGTGTCCTTTCATTTGGTATCCAAGGGATTATATATGGTAAAACAGCTGGCTCCACATGCTTTCTGAAGTTTTAGCCTAAGACTGCTGGTCCATGCTACCACTAGGATAGCTTGCTATAAGGTTGACTTTACAACCACCATCAATAAGGGTCGTTTAGACTGGTGCACGGTGCCCACTAGAATAGTGGACATCATATGTCAGGCTAACTTCTCATAATCATCTCAAGCAAACTATTAAAAATAAACTTGCCATATATTTGTGGGTTACCGCTTCACTATCAGGAAGACCCACTCACATTGATGAGTCAATTTGCCTTCTATATATTTAGGAATCCCATACCACATAATCTGTTTAATAAATAACGCTTGCCCTATGGAGAGAGGACAGGCTCCTGGACAACATGCATAAGCTCCCCTACTCTTTGCTGGAGTGCCCCTCAAATGCCGCTGCCCACCTCGTCTTCACTGAACAACATAATGTATAATTGAAAGATATAGTCATACTATGTGTTTGCGGGCCAGCAGACATAAAAGAAAGTCTATATTTTGCATTGCAGAACCCAATCTTTCTATTATGTTTATAGTGCGTTAGACATAACAGAATTAGGAGGCCAAGCCTCTTGCTCCTCTGGGCTCAGCTGGATTGCACTCTGCTGAGACAGAGAGAAGAACTCTTGCTGCAGAGGTCTGTGTATAAACTGGGGGTCACAGTTTTTAAATCCAGCAAGCCCAACTAGATCTGCGAGATTTGGGGCCCCTTACCACATTCGTCAGGAGTGAAGAGGAGCATCATTTGCATTACGCCACTGAGCGATCTCTAATCAAACTGGCTGCTTGTTGCTCAAGTTACTCACCTTCGGTATCGATATATCTGTAAGAAACAGTAGTTAGTGTTCTGGGAAAACG
Source organism: Lissotriton vulgaris (assembly GCF_964263255.1). NCBI lineage: Eukaryota > Metazoa > Chordata > Amphibia > Caudata > Salamandridae > Lissotriton > Lissotriton vulgaris. The sequence continues at coordinate 727,938,319 of NC_141700.1, read as the reverse complement.
CCATCACGCAACCACACATGGCGGCATATGGCAACAGACCTGGCCATAGTACGACCCACAGTGTCCGTGGTGTCCATGGCAGACCGAATTGAAAAGTGCGCCATATCATGGCCATCACTGTTTAGGCGGGCCAGATCGGCACAAGAGATCCCCGGCAAGGAGGAGAGGAGCCGGTCAACAGCGTCCCAAAGGGGAAATGTAGCTCGAGCAAATACACACATGTTGAGGGACCGGAGTACTGAGCTGGTGGATGCAAACACATTGCGGCCATATGACTCCAACCACCAAGACGTCTGAGTGGGAGTATGCAACGGAACAGGAGTCACAAAGAGAGCTGCCTGAAGCACAAGTCCTCCAGCTCCAGGATGGAGGGTCAAACATGCGAGGTCAGTGGGAGCCGGCCGATGTGCCACCGCACGATCCACGTGGTTCCCCGAGGAGGGCAGTGCCCACGTTCCGGCAAGGATGTCAAACATTGACTCCGCAAAAAGGTAACAATGGTTCCATGTTCCCAGCGCCCTGGTGGAGAATATCCAGCAAAGGCTCCGAAGGACGAGAGACTGAGGGCGGCTCCATCTTAAAATGTCTGCAGCCCTGCAAACAGCCCTGACTAACGTCCACTAGCCTCCGTGGCCCCGCGATGCAGTGAAAGCAAGTCATCAGTAGGTGATGGACGCAAGCTAAACCGGCCACTTAATAGATGCTCAGCAGTGGGATGAGTAGGCCAATGCTCCACTGGCTCCTGCTCCGGAGGGAAGTGAAATCACTCAGGGGTGGTTAACCGACCAGGACCACATCCTTCACCACTAAAGCTGGAAACGGTACCAGCGTCGATCGGCGCTGATGAGCCGGCGTAGAGCCGGTGTCCGAGACCTTTGAAAAGGCCCCGAATGGCGGAGTGGAGCAAGCGTCGGCAACCTCCGAAAAGGCCTCGATCGCCCAAGTCGAACCGGCGACATCAGAAAGTTCTCGACCCCTCAAGTGGAGCCGGCATCGGCGACCTCCGAAAAGGCCTCGGCTCGAGCCGGTGACCTCCGAAAAGGTCTGGACACCTCAAGTCGAACCGGCGTCCTCCAAAGAGGCCTCGACCCTTCGAGGGGAGCCGGCGTCAGCGACTTCCGAAAAGGCCTCGAGTCGAGCTGGCAACCTCCGAAGGGCTCGACTCCTCGAGTCGAGCCGGCGTCGGTGACTTCCAAAAAGGCCTCGACCGCTCAGAGTTGGAACGGCGTAGACTCCTCATTCCCCGAGGGGGAGAGAGTACGCCGAAGCAGTGTTGTGCACCGTGCTGCAGCCATCTCCAGCAATGTCGCAGGAAACCTCGGAAGGCTGTGCGACAGCGATATTGAAGGGCTAAACGTCATGGGAGGCCCCTGCGGGCCGCGTCCCAATGCTGCAGCGACCCTGGTGTCAGAGTCGAGGCACTCGGTTGGAGCCAAGGGTAAACCCAACCAGAGTCCCTACACCCCGGGGCCCAGAGGCGCACCAGGGAGGGGCGCAATGCCTACCTGAGGTAGGGGAATGACGGCGATGGCGCCGGGACCAGCCCGCCGCGTGGACGACTGCTGGAGAAGGAGACCTGCATTGCGAGGGGTCCGTTCGGAATATCTGGGCAGACAGCAGCTCCATGTGGCAAACGTTGCACTCCACGGAGTGTTGGTACTCTCCCAAGCACAATATACAGAGTTTGTGAAGGTCTGTCGCCTGGCATCTGTCGAGAGCAGGACCGACACGGTTTGAAACCCACAAGGGCATCGAACACACAAGGGCATCGAACACACTGTTCCTGGACGCGAAAGGGCGTCAAAAAGGCCTGTAATAAACAATAACAGGCCCGAGGTATTACTTTCCCGGATCTGCGTTAGGACGAAGAAAAGAAGAAAACTGACATCAGCACGCCGGGAGGGGCTTATATGGCTCCATTGATGTCACTTCTGTGGACAATGTCAGGACGGAGCCAGGCGATGCCGCCTTTCGGCACACAGAGGTATTGGTGGCGAAAAAAGATTTTCGGGATCCAGTCTGATGCCTGGGGAGATATTCTAAGTTAAGGAATCTGCGGCTAGATGTCTCTATCAGGTCCCATATTTACTTACAAGCCAACTACAGACGACCGTGGCTTTGTTACAGGGCCTCGGTTTTGTAATCAACGAGAAGAGTCCATCCTTATGCCGGAAAGGCAGACTACCTTCCTAGGTTTTGTCATAGATTCAGTCAGCCAAACCTTAAGTCTACCAACTAGAAAGATCTAAAAAATTCATCGGGAACTCGGGAGAACCCTAGCCAGACCTACCACTTTTATCTGACAGGTGGCCAGGATAGTGGGCCTCCTGTAATCCTCTATACAGGACATCTTTCCGGGCCCTCTCCATTACAGATCCCTTCAATGCCTCAAAGCCACCCACTTGAGGAAGGGGCTGCAGTATGCAGAGCAGGTTCCTCTCACGGAGGAGGTGAGACTAGAGATGTGGTGGTGGTTATACAATATGAAGGCCTGGAACAAGAGCCATTTTCGGCTCAGCGCCAGACATAGTTCTAGAGTGGGACGCCAGCAAATTAGACTGGGGGGCTCGCTGCGGGGATTCCTTCACAGGAGAAAGTGGTCTGCAGAAGAGTGCCAGATTCACATCAACTGCCTAGAATTACTGGCGGGCTCCTTTGCCATCAAGTGCTGGACAAAAAACAAGATCAGCTGCAGCATCCTCCTCAAGATGGACAACATCTCAGCGGTCCGGTACATAAAAAACCTGGGCGGCACAAAATCCAAGGTGCTAGCGGACATGGCCAAGGAGTTCTGGACCTTTTGTCTCGACCACAACATATCCAACGGCAGAATATCTTCTTGGGGGGTCCAATGTGATAGCAGATTGGTGCTCCAGAGAACGGACAGACATGAGCCTTTGGCAGCTGGATCCCAGAGTCTTCCAGAGATTGCACACTCTGTGGGGCTCGTTCTCGACAGATCTCTTCGCCTAGACCATCAACTTCCCACATTTTTCAGCTGGATGCCCGACCCTCTGGAGGCAGCCAAAGACACGTTTTTCCTGGATTAGTCGAAGGAGAGGGGGGTGGGGGTTATGCCTTCCCTGGAACTTTTCTGAGATTCTCCAATCCTTCTACCCCAAGATCGGATGGTACTCCGGGATCCCAAGGGAAATCCACATGCCTTGATCCTACAGAATCGGATGCCCCTCATGGCCTGGCGGATTTCCAGCAATGTTGGAGGCTCGGGCCTATCAGGAGAAGCTCAAAGGATCCTGTCAGCAGCATGGGCAGAAAGCACCAACAAACGATACAGATCAGCCTGGTTCAAATAGGTGGGTTGGTGCCTTGGGAAGCATCGAGATCCCGTGGATTGAAAAGTGGTCCACATATTGAATTTCCTGGCTTCCCGGGCCAAAGACGGCTTGGCGTATTGCACCATTAACTGTCATGCCCTGGTTCAAGGGGACGCGGTGGGGGAGCACCCGTTTGTATGCAGACTCATAAGAGGTATGCGCCTGTCGCTTCCCCTGCAGCCCAGATATTCTAAGCTATGGGACGTCAACAAGGTATTATCCCTTTTTAAAGCCTGGTAAGCAAATAATTTTCGGTCTAGGAAGGAATTATCAGTGGAGCTAGCCATGCTTCTGTGCTTGGTCTCTTGCAGGAGAGTGTCTGACATGAGGGCCCTGGACCTCCCTGGCCGTGTCTTACCCCTCAAGGAGTTACCTTCCATATTTCCCGGCACACAAAGTCGGGCTCCAAGATAATTTCGTATCCTGCACACTAAGCTATGTGTAGTGCGTTGTCTGAAAAACTACGAAAGTATGACAGACGAAAACTGCCCTGATGGGCAGAACCAGTTATTGATCACTCTTAGGATACTCTTCAAGGCTGTTTCATCTCCCACCAAAGCTAGATGGCTCATGCAGGAGGTGGGCATTGACATCTCGCACTTTGGTGCAGTTAGAACTGGGGGTCTCTAGTTGGCAGAGGTAGGTACCACGGTCCAAATAGGGACCCTTGCTTCTAGTCAGGGTAAGGACGAAACCCTCTGAGATAACCCCTGCTCACCCGCTATGTAGCTTGGCACGAGTAGTCAAGGCTAATAAGAAGGCAATGTGTAAAGTATTTGTACCAACACTCACAGTAACACAGTGAAAACACCACAAACTGACTCCACAACAGTTTAGAAAAATAAAGGTATTTAATCTAAACTACACAAGACCAAAACGACAAAAATCCAACATACACAGTTCAAGAAAATGGTTTCAAAAGAGTCCTTAAGGTTGCGATAAAATTGTTTAGGTTGCGATAAAATAATTCACAGTTGCGTGAAAAGTTCACAGTTGCGACACGTTTAGCTCACAGTACCTTTAGTTGCGACTAAGTTCCAAAAGCAGAAGCTGGTGCGGTGGAAAACAAGTGATGCGTTGCTCCTGAGACCCTGGGGAGGCGATGCGACAGCCCCGCTGCAGCAGCGGGCGTGTTGCGACAAATCCGGTCTGTATGGGGAGGAAGGCCACTTGTATAGATTCCGGTGCGTAGGTTCCGTAGGAAGTTTGTTCTCGCAAAGGCACGATGCGACGATCTTTGGAATTGCAACAATCTCCGGGGCGACGATGCGCGGACCAGCTGTGGTGATCTCTCTCGCAGTTCCTCGATGCGATGGCTTCGGTGATGACTCTCGCAGCGACGTGATGCGGTCCCCAGCAGGCGGTGCGGCGATCTCACCCAGCGACGACAGGCTCTGCGACAACACTCGCAGCGATGTTAGACTTCCCGCACCGATCGGGTGCGTCCCGCAAACGAAGGATGCAACGGCTCTGACAGCGGCAACAGGAGCTGCGACGATCTCGACCTCCGGAGCGGCGGGAATTTCCTCGCATTGTCTGGGATGCGCTCCGCAGCGAGCAACGCAATACTTTTCTGTAGCAAAGTCTCTCAAATCTTGGTTTCCAGCTTCCCAACACAGGTACAACTTCCAGAGGCACCACACATGGGCCACGCACTCCAGGAAAGACAGAACTCGCTCAATAGAGCTCAGGGGAAGCTGGGACTTCAGAACAGGGAGCCAGCTCTTCTCAGGCCCTTGGAGATTCCCTCAAGCAAGGGGACACAGCACACAGCAAAGTCCTTCCCCTCTCCTTGGCAGCAAAGCAACAGCAGGGCAATCCAGCAGAGCAACAGCTGGACAATCTTCCTTCTTCAGTTTCAGCTTTCTCCTTGGCAGAGGTTCCTTCTCGATTCCAGGATGATCTAATTTTCTCTTGTCAGGGGTCCAGTACTTATACCCCTAAAAGTGTTTGTTCTCTTTGTTCAAGTGGGCCGTGAGTCTGGTCTGAACCAGTTCTGGGTGTTTCTTGAGCACTTTGTTTTCCTGGCTTCTCCTTTCCTTTCAGAGTGAGGGGCAGGGTCGTCAGCCGCCCAGCAGGAGGTGGAGCCAGCATTGTGGAAGACAGGCACAGCCCTATTCAGGCCCAGGTGCTATCTCCTCCCACCACTCAAGTTGCAAATGCCGTCATTAAGCCTAGGGCTGACTCAGCCAGCCTCCTCGGGAATCCCCAGCCCCTGTCACACTTAAACCAGACAGTCAATACACAAACAGGCCAAGGCACACAGGAAGGTCTGACAAGAGAACAGCAACTTTCTAAAAGTGCTGTTCTTAAACACAGGATTCAAAAACAACCTTTCCTAAAAGATGGGTTATTAAATTCTGAGTTCAGGGATACTAGAATCTTATGTCCTATCTTGTTCCTATGGAAAGAAATGCTGGTAGCAACTGTAGCCAGCATCCCCCATGTTAGTCTATGGAGCAAGATAGCCTTGCAGCAGTGAAAAACGAAAATGGCTGTAATTCACTACTAGAGCATGTCACCTGCACAAGTACATGCTCTACCTTTCACATACACTGCGCCCTGCCCAAGGGGGTACCTTGGGCCTTCCATAGGGGTGACCAATGTGCACAAAAAGGGAAGGGTTAGTGGGGGCTCTGATCAGGAGGACATGGCAGTTCACAGACTGCACACAGACACTGCGGTGGCAGGCCTGAGACACCATTTTAGGGCTACTCATGTGGGTGGCACAATCAGTGCTGCAGGCCCACTAGTAGCATTTGTCATTACCAGCCCTGGCACACCCAGTGCACTTTACTAGGGACTTCATGGTGATACAAGTATGCCAATCATGTAGATCCAATCACAATAACAATTTACACAGAGCGCATATGCACTTTAGCACTGATCAGCAGTGGTAAAGTGCCCAGAGTCCTATTGCCAACAGCCACAGGTCAGGAAAAATAAGGAAGGAAGAAGCAAAATGTTTGGGAATGACCCTGCAAGAAGGGCCAGTTCCAACAGGTGCCCATTCTTTCAGAGGAGCGATGACCTCCAAAGCCTTTTCTCTCGAGGCCCGCCTCAAGGATATGATTAATGCAGCGGACTGGTCTTCAAATTCCATGTTCAAAAGATTCTATGTCAATCCAGTCGTAGACATGGCCGCCCTAGTGGTTGATAAGCTTTGAAAGAGCATAATCCTCACCTCCGGTCCTGCCATAGAATGAAAAACCTCCTAGTAAACATGATGGAAAGTTTCAATTCTATTTATTTATTGAGTGGGTGTCTCATTTACTGTCTTTGTGAAAGCAATACATCCTTAGCACTACCCTCTGATATGCCTAACTGCTCGCCTACACTACCACAAGAAAGAGCATTTGGGTTATCACTTGCGTCTCTATTCCTCTCGGGTTTGCCCGGACTCTTTCAGTGTACTTCTTTTTGGTCCACTATATAAATAGCCAGATTCCTAAAGGCGGCACAAGAATGTACAGTGAACGGAGCTTGGCAAAACTCATCACTTTAATCAGTGAGGCAGTAAATGCGTGGGGTCGATCCAGCGTTTAGAGGAAGGTACAGAACGTAGTGCGTGTGAGACCAGGCTAATTAAAGCTTGCGGTGAAAACCTCCGACCTGGCAATGCAAACAACAGGGTTGGGTTTCAGCGCTGTAATTAAAGGAGAGAGAATAATGAGGCAGCTATCCTGGGGGGGAAATGCAGAGCAGCATAATCTGGCATTATTTTAATGGGGATGGGGTGCTTATTGGAGAATTTGGCAATCGGTCTAGGAAGCCTGTAGGGCTGCGAATTCTTCAGGGTAGCTGAAGATACCCCGCCCAGGTAGGTTAAAATAGGTAAGTCAGGTCAGAGGCACTAGACCGCTAGTTTAGTGAAGAGGAAGGCGCTCAGAAGTACCTTGGGCGCACCAGAGAGAGAATGACTACCAATAAGCCAGAGAATGGGTGTAAGAAAGTAAGATCTGCTTTCATGGTCACCCCCATATTTTGCCAGTGCCTATGTTTTTCTGTCTAGTCTGACTGGGATCCTGCTAATTAGGTCCCCAGTCTCTGTGCTTCTTCCCTAAATTGGACTTGGAGAGTAATTAGCTACACCCCAGATTGGCTATTAGGGTACTCCTGTAAGTCCCTAGTGTTAAACTTGGCCCTTTTTGCAGGGTCATCCCTGAACTTTTTGCCTTCCTCCTGTATTTTGTCTGACTTGTTTGTGTTGGTTTTATGACTCTGAGCACTTTACCACTGCTCATCAGTGCTAAAGGGCATATGCTCTCCCTATTGTAAATTGATGTATGGATTAGTGACTCCATGATTGGTTGATTTAGTTTACTTGTCAGACCCTAGTACAGTGCACTGAATGTGCCCAGGGCTTGTAAACCAAATGCTGCTAGTGGACTTGCAGCACTGGTTGTGCCACCCACAGAAGCCGCCTGTCTGCCATTGCAGAGCCTGTGTGCAGTCTGGTACTGCCATGTTGAATGGGCAAGTGCACCCACTTGCCAGTCTCTAAACCTTCCCTTTTCTTCATATCAGACACCCCTATGGTAGGCCCAAGGGCAGGGTGCATTTGAAAATATAAGGTAGGACATGCCCTTGTGTGTGTGGCATGTCCTAATAGTGAAATACAGCCATTTTTGTGTTTTACTATTGCAAGGCTACCCGTTCTCTATAGGCTAGAATGGGCAGTTAGATTATTACATCTTATAATCCTAACTGACTCACGGAAAATGGTAGAAATTAGAGTTTACCGTGCCTGAACTCAGAATGATAAAATACATCTTTTAGTGAAGTTGGTTTTAACATTCTGTCTTTGAAAATACCACTTTTAGAAAGTAGCTATTTTTTTGCCTAACGAGCCAAGCCGGCCCCTGCTAGGTTGTGTATTCCTTGTCTGGAGTTTGAGTTACAGGGCTGGTGAATTCCAGGAGACAGGGTGAGTCCGCCCAGTGGTGAATAGAGAGATCTGCATCTAGATGGGAGGGAGGAGTTGCACCTGGGACCTGAATAGGACTGTGCCTGCCTCCCACAGTGCTGGCTCCACCCCCTGTGATGCGACTGATGTCTCTGCCCATTCACTGTGAAAGAAGAGAAGGAATTCTGTCAACAAAGTGCTCCAGGGCAGTGCTTTCCCTCCACAATGCTGGCTCGTCCTCCTGTGGGGTGTCTGATGTTTCTGCCCTGCACTGTGAAAGGAAAAAAGGAGTCATGTCAACAGAGTGCTTCAGAACTGGTTTGTACTGGGCAAAGGCCCCTCTGCCCTCAGAGGACAAAGGATTTTGGGGTATAAATATTAGGACCCTGATCCCAAGAAATTAGATTTCTTTTGGACTACAAGAATAAACCTTTGCTGAGGAGAGGAACCTGAAAGACACTGAGGAGAGACTATCCCTAAGCTGAAGTGCTGCTTGGGGGATTTGCCTGACTGCCAAAGAAAGGAGAAAGTACTTTGTGTGCTTTATTTTCAACTTGTGAAGGATCTCCAAGGGCTTGGAACAGAGCTTGCCTCCTGCTGAAGTCTCAGGGACAAACAGACTTCAAACCCCAACTCCCCAGAGTTCTTTGGAAGTGCCTGCTGCTGTTTTGGGCCTTCTGAGGGACTGCGAATCACAAGGAGCTGAAAGCGCGACTCAAGAGGAAGAAGCGTGTTGCCTTCGCAGCCGCTGCAACTCCGAAAAAGGGTGTCGCCGCTGTAGCGGACGCATTGCACCGCATCGAGAGAAGCGTCTCGCAACGAAGAGGAAGTGTGTCGCCGTTGCTGCTGCTCCTGTCGCATCTTGGATGTCGCCGCTGTAGCTGTCGCATTGCACCGCATCGAGAGAAGTGTCTCGCAATGAGGAAGTAGCGGTTCGCTGCTGCTGCGTCACATCGTGGATGTCGACACTGTAGCTGTTGCATTGCACCGCATTGAGAAAAGGCCTTGCATCCACAGAGAAGCGTGCTGCCGTCGCATCTTGGATGTCGCCGCTGTAGTTTTGGCATTGCGCGGAAGCGTTGCACAAACGTCGGAGAAGAGTGCCGCAGCCGAGGCTGTTGCCGCCGTATGGCTGAACAAGGGTGTCGCCGCTGCAGCTGACGCATCGAACCGAGACTTCTCGCATTATCGGAGAAGCGTGCTGCATATGGAAGATACAACAAAACAATACAATGCGGCGAAAGTCACCTACTTATATGTACTTCAAGAGATCAATATTTGGTGTACACAACTAGTGATAATTCTTTAGACACTCAACTTGGAGTGGTCCACCGCAAAGGCCACTACAACAATAATTTATATACAAAACCAAGGAGTATCTCGTATTTAGAAAAATATCTTTTCAAAAGTCATATGTAGACAAAGTTCATATTCAAAATTAACTCATTAAAGCAGGTTTTGCTTTTCTTTTCGATTTTTATTTTTCTTTCTTTTTCACTTCAAGTGTGATTTTTCAAAGGTACTTCAAAACAATAGATGTTCCAATACAGCCAATTCAAGTGATGATCAATATATTCCCATACAGCCTACGCGTTTCGTCCTCACAGGGACATCATCAGGGCTAGATTAGAAAGAATTTTTTTTTTATAAACGAGGAAAATCTTCCATTGGGATCAAGTTGTTTACACGAAAGCGGTTGAGAAGTCTTCAGCAATAATTCCTTCGACGACTCGCCTGGTAAAAAGTCGACTTTTTACCAGGCGAGTCGTCGAAGGAAGTGGATGCGGGAGAAGCCGATCATTACAGACCGAGAACTGTCCTTTTAAAATCCAATCGTAAACTAGGATAATATTCAAGGCAAAGAGACTGAACAGGCAGCGTTTGATGGGAATTCAATGATTATTGGACGCAAGATATCACAAGTTATTATTGCTGAAGACTTCATCCTTTGGTGCCACAGCAAACAAATGATGGACAGGATGCTGACAATGCAATCATTCATCCCCAGTCAAAAGATATGAGTTAAATCCATTGTTCTTTTGCCCACTACGCCTGCCCAGCTTAGACCCAGCCATATGTAAATCAGTCTTGACCCTGTGCCTAATGGGAACAGTACTGCCCGAACTGCCAGGCCAGGTCCTCCCTGGACCGGAAACAAGCATCCTGGGACCGGTTTCAGGGTATGTCACGCTTCTTCAGCCAGGCTAGCTTGAATCCAGTGGCACAGTGAGCAAGGGTCCCACGTCTGGGCATATCCATCCCACATAGGGCGAAAAGTGCCACGACAAACAAATGATAGACAGAATGCTGCCAATGCAAACATTCTCTCCCAGTCAAAAGATCTGGGTTAAATTCATTGTTCTTTTGTCTACTACACCACCCCAGCTTAGACCCAGCCATATGCAAATCAATCTTGACCCTGTGCCTCATGGGAACAGTCCAGACCAAACTGCCATGCCTTCTTCAGCAAGGCTAGCTTGAATCCAGTGGCACAGTGAGAGCAAGGGACCCACATCTGGGAATACCCATCTCACCTAAGGCAAAAAGTGCCACAGCAAACAAATGATGGACGGAATTCTGACAATGCAAACATTCTCCCCCAGTCAAATGATCTGGGTTAAATCCTTTGTTCTTTTGCCCACTACGCCACCCTAGCTTAGACCCGGCCATATGTAAATCAGTCTTGACCCTGTGCCTCATGGGAACAATCCAGACCAACTGCCAGGCCAGGTCCTCCCTGGCAACGATACAAGCATCCTGGGACCGGTTTCAGGGTATGCCACCCTTTTTCAGCCAACCGGTGCAAGAATGCTTGTTTCCAGTCCAGTGAGGACCTGACCTGGCTGTTCGGGCTGGACTGTTCCCATTGGGCTCAGGGTCAAGACTGATTTGGAAATGGCTGGGTTCAAACTGGAATGGCATGGTGAGCAAAAAAAGATGGATGTAGGCCCAGATCTCTGTACTGGGTTGAATGTATGACATTGTTCTGCATTCTGACCATCAATTGTTCTTTTTGCATTTGTCACCCCGAGTGGGATGGGTATGCCCGGATGTGAGTCCCATGCTCTCCATGCCACTGGAGTCACGCTATCCTGGCTGATGAGGGCTGAAAATCTGAAACCGGTCCTAGGATGCTTGTTTCCAGTCCATGGAGGATCTGACCTGATCTCTTCACTGGGAGGGGGGTGGGGGGGTGGGGGGGAGGTGTCAATGCTTTGATTTGTTATGCATTAAGTCCATCAATTTTGTGTCTTTTGCTTTCTCACCCCAAGTGAGCCAGGTGTGCCCAGACATGGGTCCTGGGCTCACTGCGACACTGGAATCAAGCTATCCTGGCTGAGGAGGGGTGAAAATCTGAAACAGGTCCTAGGATGCTTGTTTCCAGTCCATGGAGGACCTGACCTGATCTCTTGACTGGGGGCGGGGGGTCAATGTTTTGATTTGTTCTGCATTCCGTCCATCAATTTTGTGTCTTTTGCTTTCTCACCCCAAGTGAGCCAGGTGTGCCCAGACATGGGTCCTGGGCTCACTGCGACACTGGAATCAAGCTATCCTGGCTGAGGAGGGGTGAAAATCTGAAACCGGTCCTAGGATGCTTGTTTCCGGTCCAAGGAGGACCTGGCCTGGCAGTTCGGGCTGGACGGTTCCCATTGGGCACAGGGTCAAGACTGATTTGCATATGGCCAGGTGTAAACAGGGGTGGCATGGTGAGCAAAAGAATGATGAATTTAACCCAGATCTCTTGACTGGGGGGTTGGGGGTGAAGTTTTTGATTTGTTCTGCATTTGGTCCATCAATTGTGTGTCTTTTGCATTCTCCCCCAGGATGGTTCCCATTGGGTGCAGGATCAAGACTGATTTGCATATGGCTGGGTCCAAACTGGCATGGCATGGTGAGCAAAAAAACGATGGATGTAGGCCCAGATCTCTGAACTGGGATGATTGTTTGACATTGTTCTGCATTCTGTCCATCAATTGTTCTTTTTGCATTCATCCTTTGGTGAGCTGCTTAAAGTCCTCTTGCGACTTCTGTGCCTTTGGCCCAGTGGTCCTCCCTGCTTGCGCGGGACCTTTCTAGTCCCGACATTGCACCTTTTTCGGCTACTATGTTTGTTGCCGTTGTCAAAGGCTTTGTGACTGGCTCGACGTACACCGCACCCCTGGCTCTTGATATCCGACGTGGGACAGCTCGTGAACGGAACCTTGTCTTCCACACGGTCGCCTAGTCTACACAACAGCAGCAGCTTCAAGGAGATAGTCAACTCTGCTGCATCGCCGACATAAATGGGCATTTGTCTTCTGTGCCTCCTGGTCGCTCCTGAGTGGCATAGACACTGTCCCCTCTGCTTGCAGGTACCTTTCATCTTAAATCTACCTTTGGGTTTCACAGGACTCTTTCGCCTTCTTCGCCAGCGGCATCTTCACTGAAGCCCTCCATTGTGGTCAACAGCGGTTTCCGACGTCATTTCGCACCTATGCACACGGCTTCTCTGGTGTAGGTATTCTGGTTGCTGGGGTATACACGAGTGGGGTGACTCTCCAACCTTACATCTTCCACTGGGTTTCATCAGGGTCCTCTGGGAAGAGTCCATCTTCTTTAAACTTGCAACCTCGTCTAACCCATTGACTTGTAATGAAATGAAACATACATTTGTAGAGCGCAATTGCTGCCCTGAGGCGTCCAAGCGCTAACAGAGAATATGGTTGCTTAAAAAGAAAAAGATGGTTAGGGGTTAAACAGGAGCATTAAAAAGAAAGGTTTTCAATTGTTTCAGAAAGGATGACAAATTTGGGTTGGACCTAAGTTGAAGGGGGAGTGAGTTCCATAGATTGGCGGCATTATGTGCAAACATCCTGCCGCCCGTTCTTGCCTTTTTTATTCTTGGGGCTACAGCCATGAACGCCTGGCTGGAGCGAAGACTCCTACTGGGGTGATACTGAGTTGTTAGATCCTCAATGATGGCCGGCCCTGTGTCCCAAAAGGCTTGGTGCGAAATGCACATAGCTTTAAAAGCAATTCTTTGCCGTATCGGCAGCCAATGCAGACTACTCAGTGCAACCTTAACTGACTGTCTACGCGGCAGCTGAAGTAGTGTGCGGGCTGCACAGTTTAGTACTATCTGCAGGGACACCAAGATATAAAACGTTACTGAAGTCTAGGAGGGACTGAATTAGACCATGGATGGCCACCTGCTTTGCCTCTAAAGGCAGAAGAGGAAGAACTTTCCTCAACATCCTGAGCAGGCCAAAGCAGGTGGCAGAAAGTTTTGTGGCCTGGATGTTAAATGATAGCGTTCTATCCAGCCAGATCCCCAGGCTTTTTATACTATCCTTGGGGGCTGGTGGGGTGCCTAGGCATGGGGGCCACAAAGAATTGAAGGATGTGGGATTCATGGGGCCCAGAAGCATCAGCTCTGTTTTGTCCCCATTAAGTTTGAGGGAGGACGAGTTCATCCAGCCCTTTACCTCCTCCAAGCAGCTCTTCAACCCCACTGATGCTGGGCGGCCACCCTCCTGCGCCAAAGAGACCACTTGCTGAGTGTCATCCGCGTAAGAAATGATTTTGATACCAAACGGACGGACAACCTCAGCCAGTGGCCTCTTATAAATGTTAAAAAGCGAAGGGCTAAGGGAGGATCCCTGTGGGACTCCACACCTCAGTGGCCTACTTGTAGATACCGTGTCTCCCTCAAAAAGTTGGAAGGACCTATTGCTCAAGAATGATTTGAGCCAGAGCCATGCTCCGCCTGTTATACCGACATCCGAAAGACTGCTCAGCAGGGTATCATGGCTGACCGTATCAAATGCCGCGCTTAGATCAAGGAGGATCACTGCCACTGATCCCCCTTGATCCAAGATCTTTCTGGTTTCCTCGGTGACTGCCAGCAGAGCGGTCTCCGTCCCGTGTCTGGGGCGAAAGCCCGTCTGGGTGGCATCTAACAGCTGATTATTCTCGAGATAGTCCACCAGATGGTTATTGATGTGTTTCTCGAGAATCTTGCTCACCCAGGGGAGCAGAGAGATTGGACGACAACTGCTGAAGTCACTAGGGTCCAGATTAGTTTTTTTTAGCAAAGCACGGACCATGACCCGTTTCCAAGCAGAAGGAACTGTACTAGTAATGATGGAGGCATTCATGAGGTTCATGATGGTGGGGAACACGGCCCGAGCTGCCAGCATCGTAACTTCTGGGGGTGCTGGGTCTCTTGGCGACCCAGATTTTACCTTGCGAGCTGTAGAGTCCAAAGAATCGGAATCTAACTGTGGAAAATGATCAAGGGTTATCGACACTTGCGGTGTGGTATCCCCCAGATTTGTCTGTCCCTGAGCTGTGAGTACTGGTGCAATTGAGGGAAAAGAAGAGTAGATTTGGTTGACTTTGTGATGAAAATAGTCTGCCAAGTCATCACATTGAGCAGTGGTTTTGCCCGAGTGCATGCCCGGGGAGGGGAGTTTAGTGAGCCTTTTCACTATTTGAAAAATGTCCTTGGGTTTAGACTTGGCTCGCATGATTTTATGCGAGAGATAGGTAGACTGGGCAGATTTGACCTCGGTTTTATAGGATTTGATTGCCTCTCTATATTGGGTTTTCTCCACAAGAGAGTATCCCAAGCGCCACCGTCTTTCTAGTTTCCTGCAGTGGCGTTTCTTTTCCCTAAGAGCCTCTGTATACCAAGGGGCTGTTTTTTGAGAGCGTTTTGGAGTAAGTTTACGCAGGGGAAGGGTGGCCTCCAGGGTTTGTGTAATCCAATCTTCATATTCCTGATTGGCCACACAAGGGTCCCCATTGTAAGAGGGCTGGGCAGTCGTGAGTCTATTAGACCAAGAATCAACTGGTAGTCGGGACCAGATTCAAGCCTTTCTTGCAATGACACTAGGCAGAAGTGGCTTAGAAGTAGTCCAGGTAAAAGGGACTAGTAGGTGGTCAGACCAGGAAATGGCCATTGGTGACCCCACCGCCAACTCTGCACAATTGCTAAATACTGGGTCCAGTAGATGACCCTTAATGTGGGTGGGTGCCTCGACCCGTAGCCTTAATTGTAGCGCCGCTAGATAGTCTAACAGCGCCACGGCAGTATGATCCAGGGTAGCATCAAAATGAAGATTCAGGTCACCTAGTACAGTATAATTCGAGGTAGTTGTGACCCGGTTGGCTACAATAGATGGCAGGAATTTGTGGAACTGTTCAGAGGGTGCCGGGGGACGGTATACAACAACACCTGAAAAGCAGTTGTTAGGGGAGAATGCTATACTGAATCCTAGACTCTCGCATTCTGGAATTGGTTCAGGGGTTACCCGGCAATGATACTGATTTTTATATATAATGGCTAGACCTCCTCCTCTCCCTTCAGGGCGGTCCTATGCTTTGGTACAGATCTACAGTTTAACATAAACATATTGTAGTCATGTTTTAAGTCACAGAGTTGTCTGGGCTTAAGAGTCTGTTGACACCCCGGGCAAATCATAGGTAAATCTGTCGCCTGGTAAGCATGTAAACATCCTTTCATTTCCACAGGCCTTATACTCAGGAGGGTATTTGCACTATACTGGCAGTTATTTGACGCATGTGATATAAGGAGGGTGGCCCTAGGCCTGGACGGGCTTGCCTTTGGCGCCCTTCGGCGCGCCCGCCCGCTGCGCGGACGGGAAGACATCTTCTTTTTATCCATTGTGGAGGAGGGTGGGAGGCGTCCTACAACTGGAGCGCTACCCTTTCCTCCCACCAAGATGGCGTCCACCCTCTTTGCCTCCCGGTGTCAGCACCTCAGTTGGCTGCGCCGGTAGAAAGATTGGGTGTAGTCGGCCTTGGTGCGAAGTGAGTCTTACACCCAGAGGTCCGCAGTATATGGTAAATAAAATGGCCAATTAAAATATTTACAATGTTAAAATCACTTTACTAATAAATTTCAGCGCAAAACGGGAGGGATAGAATGAAGAGCCCCCGGCTTCCGCCTCAGGGGAAAGTAAGCAAATTCTGAATACTAGTGGTGAATGGCCCTTAAGTATGCTGGGAGGGCGGGAGGCGTCCTACAACTGGAGCGCTACCCTTTCCTCCCACCAAGATGGCGTCCACCCTCTTTGCCTCCCGGTGTCAGCACCTCAGTCGGCTGCGCCGGTAGAAAGATCGGGTGTAGGGAGCCTCGGTGCGAAGTGAGTCTCACACCCAGAGGTCCGCGATATATGGTAAATAAAACGGCCAATTAAAATATTTACAATGTTAAAATCACTTTACCAATAAATTTCAGCGCAAAACGGGAGGGATAGAATTAAGAGCCCCCAGCTTCCGCCTCAGGGAACACAGTCGTGTTCTCACTCTGCACACAGCCTCCGTGGGGTTCATGGGTACTAAGGATAAGTTACTTACCTTTAATCCTAGTTCTCTTCCAGGGGTATCCTCATCAAAGTCATAAGCACTGAATATTCCCGCCCATGTGCAGGAACCCGGAAACAATATAAAATATTTATGTTTAAAAACACATTTCTCGCTCCCTATATATGTACATACATATATTATTTTTCTCACACCAATGCAGCCCCAAAACCAAGGCTAGATAATGTAAACACATATATATACAGCAATTAGTAAGGAACAAAAAACACATTAGGTTTAATAGTCCTTGAACTTTGTGTTTTAATGAGTAAAACCACTCATAAATCCTGAAAATTGGTCATAAAAGACATTGTCAGCCATAGGCTGCATTGAGAAGCAATAACACAGAAACTGAAAGCATTTTCAGCTAAAAACTGGCACCGTGCCTTTAAGGCAGCCATGACCCTAGGCTTTCCATCATGCCTCAGGGGTGACAGTTAAGTCAGTTGTTCTTTGCATAACCCTGAAGTCAGGGCTAAACCACAAGTCAGAGACGTACAGCTCTCATTTACCTGGGGAGGCGGGTGGGTTGCTTATGACAGGTAAGTAACTTATCCTTCTCTTCCAGGGTATCCTCATCAATAGTTATAAGCACTGAATAGAATAGCAAGCCCATCAACCACCTGCAGGTAAATGAGAAGTAAATGGCCCAACCGAAATAGACCAATCATAACAGCCCAAAACGTAGCTGTTAAACAGATTCAGCAAGGAGGCCTGGCCTACCTGGGTATCTGCTCTAGTGTCCGAATCAAGACTGTAATGTCTGGTAAACGTATGGACGGACAGCCAGGTCGCCGCCTTACAAATCTCAGACATGGGCACATTATGGAGAAAAGCCGCAGTCGCAGCTCTATCTCTGGTGGAATGCGCTTTAGGAGAAAACCCAAGAGTTTTCTGCGCTAACTGGTAAGCAAGCTTGATACACGAAACGATCCACCAGGAAATAGACCGTTTCGAGGCTGCATGACCTGTTCTGATCGATCCATAGTTAACAAACAGTTGATCAGAGTGACAAAAAACCTTGGACCTATCCAGATAGAATTTCAAAACTCTTTTCAGGTCCACAGAATGAAGAGCCCTCTCAGCTGGAGTAGAGGGATTGGGAAAGAAAGTGGGCAGAGAAATGGTCTGATTTACATGAACCTCTGACACCACTTTAGGAAGAAAGGACGGATGTGTCCTTAGTACCACTCTATTCAAATGGAACACAGTATACGGTTCTGAGGAACAGAGAGCTTGAATCTCGCTCACTGTAGGAAGGTGGATACCCGACTATGGTTACCCCAGACTTTTTGCCTAGTGTTTAGCTGGTTTTCGACTTAGTTGGCCTGGGATCCTGCTAATCAAGGCCCCAGGCTATCTGCTCTCTCTGTAAAATCGACTCCATGTACCTTAGGTACATATCCAATTGGATACTGGGTCACCTTATGAGCCCCTGTACAGTGTACTATAGGTACCCAGGGCATAGGTGCATCCAAGGCCTACCAGGGGATGCAGCATGTATTATGCCACCCCTGGATGGCCACCCAAATTGACAACTGGCTGATCACTCAGCTGGGGCAACGTGGTGTAATCACTTCTTGCTTAGATATAGTATACCTATATCTAACCTTATATATAGACACATATACACCTATAAGTCACTCCTATGGCAGGCCTTAACAATCCTGGAGGCAGAGTGCTTGGTTTTATGTGAGATGGTGCTCTAGCATGAGCCGAGCCTGTCTGCAGCTTTCGGAACCATGTCCTTTAGCTGTTCTAGGATATTGCCATACCATATACTCTTAAGTGCATTATAATCCTCGCGGTTAGATGCTAACTATGGTTTGGCTTTATCAAAACATGTCGAGTAAGGTGTCATACAATTTGGAATACTCCCCCCCTCGCCAGTTCCGGCGACGGGGGTAGCATTCCACCCTTTTAGAGGGAGAAGACATGTTGGTCTTACTATTCCCAGTTAAAGTTAACCAGAGCCTCAGCATCACAAAATGGATGCTGCTGCCACAGACACAAGTCTGACCTCCTGCTGCTGGGAGTCCTTCCAGTGAAGGAGGCTTGGACAATAGGTTTCCTGCCTTGGGAGGTGCTAGCACCACCCCAGACAGGACTTTGTGTATTGGGACATGGACTGCTGAAAGGATTGAGACACTGCCTGGGGCACAAAAGGTGTCCCATGCATAGTCCAGTTCAAACCGGTGCTGGGGCTTCCCTGCCCCAGCTCTGGCGTGAAACTGGACAAAGGGAAAGGGGTGTAACCACCCGCTTCCCTGGTCCCACCCATAGGAGGGACCTAGCAGGGAATCCAGCCCCTAAGATTGGTATATAGGTAGGAGCTGAGTCTAGAGACTTTAGATTATCCTGACTGAAACACAAACGAAACTCTGGACCTTCATCACTCTACTTTGGAAGAAGACGACTGAAGAATTGAGTGACCACCCTGCACAAGCAGGCACCATCCAGCGATCGACGACTTGCTTTGCCGCCCCTCCCGCCGGGGCCCAAGCCCAGAGCCTGACGAGAACCGGATTCCCAGACATCCAACAGCCCGATCCACAGTCCCTGCAAAGCTGAGACCCGTGGAGGCGACGAGACACCGGCCATCTTGAAAAGTCTGCGACCTGCTAACTGCGCAGTCCCCGAGGCCTCCTCAAAGCTGTGCATTGGGGATTGAGAAGCCCCAGCCGCGAGCAGCATCTGCACCGAAGATCAGCCCTGCACAGTCCACGAGTTCTGCATGGGGCCCTTTTGCATTTTTCCTGCTTGACGCGTCTGCCAGGTCACTTGCCCGTTGGCTAGTGGCCATCTTGGCGACGATCCCGTGAAACTACACCGCTGATCTGGTTGCTCCAGACTGACCCTTGCTTCCCTGAAAAGAAGCAGCCCCTCAGACCTTGCTGGTCTGAGTAAGAAGCCTACATCGATTCCTGCGTGGGTTGCCTTTGCCAAGGCTTGTTGTCTCCAATCTTGAAGCCGACACCGCCGACAGCATGAGCCTTCGTGGGACAGCTCGTGCCTCCATCCTGGTCATCGTCGACGCCTCCCGGTCCACGTGGCTGCAGAGACAAGCTTCCCATCAGCACCTGATTGCAACGCGACTTCACCTGGTTCCATCCTGGTCACTGGCTAGTGACCCAGACTCTGTCCCCTCTGCTTTCAGGTCCTCTACATCTTCGATCCACCCTTGGATCCACCCGGACTCTTCTCTTCTGGCCGCCAGCAGCATCTTTTCTCCAAGGCTCCATAGGTCTCCACAACGAAACCCGACACTTTTGGACCCATGCACCCGCTTCCTGTGGGTTAGGTAACGCGAGTACTACGGTGCTCCTGTAGAGGTTTACATCCCTAGTGTCCTAGTTTCAAGTGGTTAAGTTCTATTCCAGTCGGAAGGCTCCTAAATCTTTAACTTTATAACTTTTACGCACCCATTGACTTCTATGAGTGAACGGGTGTGTCTTTAGAAACTGCACACGCATCCCGTGGGCCTCCTTCTCTCTAACAATTGTTAGATCAGTGTAGCCCCAGCGATTCCCAAGGCCCTAGGCCTTACCATTGTTCGTGACGTGGTACTTATACCACTTTTTTAATATATGGTTTGACGGGCCACCCCGGCCTATCCATATTTGTGCAACTTTCGTATGTTATATTAAGTTCCTTGTTTTGCGCTTGTGCTTCTGTGCTCATAAAGAGTTCAGAGGTTTGTTTAGAAATAAATACACATATATTTTGAATATATATCCTGTGTGGTGTCCTTTCATTTGGTATTAAAGGGATTGCATAGGGTAAAACAGCTGGCTTCACATGCCCACTTGAGTTTTGCCTAAGACTGCTCTGTCCATG
This sequence comes from Lissotriton vulgaris, assembly GCF_964263255.1. NCBI lineage: Eukaryota > Metazoa > Chordata > Amphibia > Caudata > Salamandridae > Lissotriton > Lissotriton vulgaris. The sequence goes on along the minus strand of NC_141700.1, from coordinate 727,917,871 downwards.
CTAGGATAGCTGGTCTATAAGGTTGACTTTACAACCATCACCATATGTGTTGTTTGGACTGCTGCAAGGTGCTCACTAGAATAGTGAACATCATATACCAGGCCAACTTCTCACACTCACCCTAAGAGCTGACGTGATTGCCACCAAAAAAGCTGCTTTCCAGGAAAGATGCTGCAAAGTAGCTTTATGAATGGGTTCAAAAGGAGGACCCATTAGCTTTGATAGTACCAGGTTTAACCCCCAGGGAGGAGAAGGGGGATGCACTGGAGGATACACTTTTTTCAGCCCCTGCCGGAAGTCTTTTACAGCAGGCAATTGAAAAAAAGAAGTTTGTGAAGGTGACCACCTGTAAGCTGTTATAGCAGCCAAGTGCACCTTAATAGAATTAAACTTTAAACCTGCTTTAGCCAGATACAATAAGTAAGGAAGGACTGCCTCTTCCTGACTCTGAATAGGATTATGACCATTCGTCATACACAACATATAGAATCGCTTCCATTTGCATGCATAAGAATGTCTAGTGGAAGGACGTCACGCCTCTTTTAGGATGGACATGCAGTCTTGCGGCAGTCCTAGATGGCCGTATTGTATGACCTCAGGAGCCATGCTGCCAAGCTCAGTGACGGAAGGTTGGGATGACGGATCCTCCTGTTCATCTTGGATAACGGATCCTGCCTGCATTGTAGCCTCTTGTGAGGAGTCACTGACAGGTGAAGCAGGTCCGTGGACCACCACTGCCTCGGCCAGTCTGGGGCGATGAGGATCATTGTCGTGCACAAGTGTGTCAGCTTGCTCACCACCTTCGGGATCAATGCAAGGGGTGGAAAGGCGTACACGAATTCCACTGACCAGTCTATCAAAAGAGCATTCCCCCTCGATCCTGGCCGGTAAAATCTTGAGGCGAAGTCTCGGCATTTGGTGTTTTGGTCGTCCGCGAACAGATCTATGGTGGGACTACCCCAGGACTGGAAGATGTCTTTTACTACTGACTCATGAAGGACCCAGTCTTCCCTGTCTTCGAAATGACGGCTTAGAGCGTCCGCCCTCACATTCTGCTCTCCTGGGAGGTGGACTGCTGTGACGGACAACTTGCGAGCCAGAAGCCAATGCCAGATGCGTTGGGCTTCCAATGACAGAGTCTTTGAGCGTGTCACCCCCTGTTTGTTCAAGTAGTACATTGTGGTGGTGTTGTCCGTCTGTACTAACAATGAAGCTTCTTGAATCGAGGGAAGGAACGCTTTGAGAGCTGGATAGACTGCTCAACTCCAGCATGTTGATGTGTTAGGTACATTCTTTGGAAGACCACAGACCCTGCACTTGTAGCTGACCCATGTGCGCTCCCCAGCCTAACAGAGAAGCATCTGTGATCAATGTTTGCACAGGAGAAGGTTGATGGAACAGAACTCCCAACTGCATATTTTGCTTTTTGGTCCACCATGGAATGGACGCTCGAGCTGCGTTTGACAGAGTAATCTAGTCATCCCAGCGAGCTGACTGTTGGTGAAATTTGTCCTCCAGATCCTGCTGAAGAGGACGCATCCGAAGTCTGGCATTTGGGACCAGGAAGATGCCATCGACCCTAGCAGAGTGGCAATTCTGCGCACTTTCTGAGTCTTGCTTCGAAGTACCAGCTGACATTTCAGAGTTATTGAACACTGTCTCTCCTCCGAAGGAAACATTTTTCCTACCTCGGAGTCTAGCATAGCTCCTAGGAAGTGAATCTTCTGGGTGGGCTGAGAGACTGACTTGCTGAAGTTGACATGTTGCCCCAGTCGCTGACAGAGCTCGATGCAAGTCTGGAATTGACTTCTTACACTGTCTGGGGAAGGACCTTTCAACAGCCAATCGTCCAGGTATGGGTATACGAAGACCCCCCAGCGGCGTAAAGCAGCTGCTACCACTGCCACGCACTTCACGAACACCCGGGGAGCCGACTTCAACCCAAACGGCAGGACCTTGAACTGGTAGTGGGAGGTCCCCAACCGGAATCAAAGAAATCTGTGACTGGGGTGGATCGGAACATGAAAGTAGGCATCTTGCAGGTCCAGCGAACACATCCAATCTCCCTTCCTGAGATGTGGATATATTTGGTGAAGCGTCAACATGCAAAATCTTTCTTTTTTGACATGCAGGTTGAGTGTTCTCAAGTCCAGAATGGGTCTGTATTCCGCCTTTTGGCCCTTTTTTCTGACCAGAAAATATCGGGAGTACACTCCTTTTCCCCTTTGAGCCACTGGAACTCTCTCGATGGCTGACTTCTCGAGGAGAGTAGTTCTTTCCTTTTCCAGAAGGTGTAGTTGGTGACTCGACATTGGCATCGGGGGAACAGGTGGAGGCAGGTGACTGAAACGAAGACAGTAGCCATTCTGAAGTGTAGTCAACACGCATCGATCTTTTGGGATTCTTTGCCACTCTTTTAAATGCCCTGCAATGCTTACCCCAACTGGAGCGGTCCACGGCACTGGGGGAAGGAAGGCCTCATTGTTTAGACTGGGCTTTGTTGGAATTGTTGCCCTGGCGTTGATTCCCTCCTCCTCTGGGATTACGCTTGCCTCTGTACTGGGACTTTTGCTGTCCTTGCTCGTTTTGACTCTTCTGCCAGTGCGGGGTTTGAACCCGCTGTTTTGAAGAGCCCTTGTTGTAGGAGCGATATTTCTTTTTGAATTCCTTCTTCTTCTCAAGCCCTACCGCTTTGAGAGTGTCCAACTCTGCCTTCATACTTTGCATTTCATCATCCGTACTTGCCCCAAACAAAGAAGTCCTGGAAAAGGGTAAGTTCAAGATCCTCGCCTGAGCTTCTGGTTTCAAAGCCGTCAGGCGCAACCAGGATGATCTCCTTGCTGATATTCCATGGGCATAGCCATGAGCGAGGGTAGCTCCGTCCGCTGCGGGACTAATGACTTGATTGGAGACTTGGCTGCCTTCCAAGAGAATCTCCTCAAAGTCCTTACAGTCTTCCTGAGGGAGTTTTTCCACAAAAAACTGTAGGAAATCCCACAGGGATCTGTCATAAAGCCCCAAAAGGGCTTCTGCGTTGGACACCTGAGAAAGGAGGATGAAGTAGTACAGACTCGTCTCCCCCACGAATCTTGTGTCTTGCTCTCCTTGTCTGGAGGTACCATGGAGGAGGAGGAGACCGCACTGGACTTTTTCGCTGCTGCGATTATTACTGAGTCCGGGGGCGGATCACCTCTGAGAAACAGAGGGTCCTCCTCTGGCGATCGGTACTTCTTGAGGATCCTCGCTGGAGCAGCTTTCACCATTGCTAAAGTGAGAAACACCTCCATCACCGGCTCTATAATCCCAGGAACCAACGGCAACAGAGGTTTGGGTGCAGACCTGTGATGCAGAGTTTCAAAGATCACTGAGGTCTTGACCTGTGGAGTTGTTAAGGGCACTCCCAGTTTCAGAGGCCCCCTACCTAGTATGTCCTGAAACGTGAGGATATCATCAATCGGAGATATACTTGAGGGTGGAGAGTCCGTCAAAGTAGGCGAGTAGTCTCCATGAGAGCGTGTAGGAGAAGAAGATGGAGTTGGAGATCTTCGTTCTCTCCTTCTGCTCCTAGATCTTGTTCTTCGCCTGGTGGACCGCACCCTGGAGCGTGACCTTTCTCTGTGCCGCGCCAGGGAGCGTGATCTTTCTCTGGGCCTCACCGGAGAGCATGACAGTTCTCTAGGCCTGGAGATAGGCTCTTGCATCCTAGACGCCGTCTCCTTGACTGTAGCTCAGTGGTGTAGAGGCCTATACCATCTTGGAGACAGCCTGGGCGACTTCTGTGCGGTGTCCCTCACTGGGGAGCGTGCAGAAGGGGTTATATCCTGTTGTCCATGCAGGGGATGTGCAAGAGAACACCTTGATCCCTCGATGTCGGATGAATAAAGAACTACATCCGGTGATCCACCTAGACTAACAGGAGAGGAGCCTGGGGGGGATGAAGACAGGCTCACAGGAGACGCCGGGGATCTCGAGTGACTCTGAGAACCACGGTGTTCTGGTGTTCTCTTCCGCTTGGTAGAGCGACTGACGCTCACTGGAGAGCCATGTACACCTTCCGCAGCTGAGGCTGATCTAGGAGACCTCTGCGATCGAGGCCCATGACTTGGAGAGGGAGACAGACGCCGAACGCTGATGACTATGCGTCAATGGAGCCTGCGACGTGGAAGACTGGACCTGAGGCTTCCACGGTGGAGGTCTCGGCGTCGAGCTCCTCTGCTCCAACTGAGACCACTCTCTCGACGCTGCACGTCGCCCGGTTAACGGCAGCGGAGTTACCTTGACTCTCGACGCAGAAGTCTTCACCGTCGAGGGGAGTTGACTCTTCGTCATCGTCGGTGGAACCTTCGACGCCAATCCCGACGCCGAAGGAGAGCAAGTCGGGACATCTCTCGACGTCGACCGTGTCTTCCGTTTTGTCTGTTTCTTTGGAGACCTACCTCTCTCAGAAAATCCATAAATTTGAATTCTTTCTCTTTCCTTGAGAGCTCTCCTTGACAAGGACTTGCAGTGATCACAATTTCCTGCAGAATGTGTGTCAGGAAGACAGAGGATACACACAGGATGTGTATCAGTCCAAGCCTTTTTCTTCCGACAGGAAGGGCAGGAGTCAAAAAGCGAAGGCATTTTGACAAAAAAATTTACCTTTTTTGAACTAAAAAAAGGCAGCACTATCTCTCTCTAAGGCAATAAACGGTCAAGTGAATACAAAAATTGAAGTAAATCACCAAGAATTTCTGACAGAAAGTCAAAAAAAGGTGTGAGCTGTTTGACCAGGGTCCTGACAGAAGGAGCCGGAAAGAACAACTGACCTAACTGTCACCCCTGAGGCATGATGGGAATCCTGGGGTCATGGCTGCCTTAAAGGCACTGTGCCAGTTTTTAGCTGAAAATGCTTTCAGTTTCTGTGTTATTGATTCTCAATGCAGCCTATGGATGACAATGTCTTTTATGAGCAATTTTCAGGATTTATGAGTGGTTTTACTCATTAAAACACAAAGTTCAAGGACTATTTGACCTAATGCACAAGTTACTACTTGTGTAACGATATATCTGTAAGAGACATTAGTTAGTGATAGATTCCTTACCTTAGAATATCCCCAAGCGTCAGACTGGATCCGGAAACTTTTGCGTAGCAGTACCCTTGCGCATCGGTAGGCGGCGTCTGCGGCTCCGCGTCCGTCGTCGGCGTCGTGATGACGTCGTCTGAGTATATAGACGCCGCCTCCGCGTGCTGACGTCAGTTCTTAGACACAGCTTTTCCGCGCCAGAAACGCAGAGCTATGCCAAAAACCAACACTGGTGCCTTGAAACTAGGGCCCTAAAAGGGGATGACCTTAACCCTAGATATCGGTTCGCAGAACGGGGAGGATGGGTGGGTCGGTAAGGAATCTATCACTAACTAATGTCTCTTACAGATATATCGTTACACAAGTAGTAACTTGTGCATCTGAAAGAGACATGTTAGTGATAGATTCCTTACCTTAGAATAGATACCCCAGCAATACCAACCCCGTGGTGGTGGGTCTGCGAACCAATAATTACACCAGAAAGTCCTGGAGGACGGAACGGCCAAAGAAGCCATCCCTCCGGACTTGACTGTCCAGGCAATAATGTCGTGCAAAAGTGTGCAGTGAGGCCCACGTAGCCGCCTGGCAAATGTCCTGCAAGGGCACACCTCGGCCCAAGGCAGTTGTAGTCGCTGTGGCTCGAGTGGAATGAGCCCGCAGCCCCACAGGGGGTTCCTTCTTAGCCAAGGGTTAACACGCCTGGATATACAAGATGATCCACCGCGAGATGGTCCGCTTGTGCACCGCTTTCCCTTTCTTAGCGCCCACGTAACCAACAAAGAGTTGGTCATCCACCCGGAACTGGCGTGTGTGATCCAAATAAAACGAGAGCGCGCGTTTTGGGTCCAGACGGTGGAGGCTCTCTTCCTCTCTCGAGGGATGTGGAGGCGGAAAGAAGGTGGGCAAGGTGATAGATTGCCCAATGTAGAAGGCCGTGACTACCTTGGGTAGGAAGGAGGGCCTTGTCCGTAACACAACCTTGTCCGGATGGACTGAAAGGAAGGGAGGTTTACCAGATAGAGCCTGGAGCTCACTCACTCTCCTGGCAGAGGTGATGGCTACCAGTAATGCAGTCTTCAAGGTTAGAAGGCGAAGAGGACAGTTGTGGAGTGGCTCGAAGGGAGCGCACATCAGAAATGTAAGAACCAAGTTCAAGTCCCACTGAGGCATCACAAAGGGCACAGGAGGGTACGTATGTGTGATGCCTTTCAAGAATCTGTTAACAATAGGGGACTTGAACAAAGAAGGTTGATCAGGCAGCCTCAGAAAGGCTGAAAGGGCAGAAAGGTAGGCCTTGATAGTGCCCAGAGCAGAGCCCTGCTGGGCAAGAGAAAGAAGAAAAAGAAGAACCTCAGAAAGAGGGGCAGAGAGAGGATCCACAGCCTTTGCGGTGCACCATGCCACAAATCTGTTCCACCTGCAGGCGTATACCGACTTTGTGGAGGGACGCCTGGTTGCCAGAATGATGTTACAGACTTCAGGAGGCAAGTCAAATGGTCTCAACTGTCGCCGCTCAATCTCCAAGCATGGAGGTGGAGATTGGACAGGTTCGGGTGGAGGACCGTCCCCTACTCCTGCGACAGAAGGTCCTCCTGAAGAGGCAGATGAATCGGGGGATCGACTGACATACTGAGTAGCTCGGGATACCAGTACCTTCGTGCCCAGTCCGGGGCCACAAGGATGACTTGTGCCCGGTCGCTCCTGATCTTCTTCAGCACTCTGGGCAGAAGTGGTATAGGCGGAAAGGCGTACAACAGACCGCAACTCCACTCGCGACCAAAAGTGTCGCCGAGCGAGTGCCGCCTTGGAAATTCCAACGCGCAGAACTGATGACATTGCGCGTTCTCTTCGGTGGCGAATAGATCTAAGCAAGGCTCTCCCCACTGCAGAAAGAGACCTTGCTCCACGTCCGAGTTCAGACGCCATTCGTGATCCATCATGCACCGGCGGCTGAGTTCGTCCGCCCTGGCGTTCAGAGAACCTGCCAGGTGTTGAACCATCAGAGTCACGCCCTGATGTTCCAGCCATTGCCAGAGGCGCAGAGCCTCCTGGCAGAGGGTCCACGACCCCACCCCGCCCTGTTTGTTGCAGTACCACATGGCGGTGGTGTTGTCCGTGAACACCTGCACTACACTCCCTCGGACAGAGGGGAGGAATGCCTTCAGTGCTAGACGAATCGCCCGCAGCTCCAAAAGGTTGATATGGAGCCGGGACTCCGCCGGAGACCAGAGGCCTCTGATCTCCGCCTCTCCCATGTGGCCTCCCCAGCCCTGGAGGGACGTGTCCGTCACAACTACGTGCTCCGGTTGGGGAAGGGAGAGAGATCTGCCGCTGACCCAATCGCGATTCGTGAGCCACCACTGCAGCTGTCTCGCAGTGCCCTCCGAGATCAGGACATGGTCGGACAGGTTGCCCTGATGCTGGGCCCACTGAAACTTCAGGTCCCACTGCAGAGCCCGCATCCGCCACCGGGGGTGATGCACCAGAAGGATGCAGGAAGCCATCAGCCCCAGAAGCCACTGCGTCAACCTGAGCGAAACTCGGGATAAAGGCTGGAAGATTGGAATCAGAGCCTGTATATCCCGAACCCGCTGTTCGGGTGGGTAACCCGAAACTGCGCCGAGTCGAGAACCGCTCCGATGAAAAGGAGCTTCTGAGAGGGGCACAGGTGTGACTTCGGCACATTGATGGAGAACCCCAGCAGGTGCAAGAGGTCTGCCGTTGTCTGGAGGTGGTTGACGACTGTCTGGGGCGAGCCCGCCTTCAACAACCAGTCGTCGAGGTAGGGGAAGACTGAAACCCCTAACCTGCGCAGATGAGCTGCGACCACCGCCATCACCTTCGTGAACACCCGTGGGGCGCTTGTAAGGCCGAAGGCAAGCATGGTAAACTGAAAGTGCTCCTGGCCTACCGTGAACCGCAGGTAGCGCCGGTGGACCGGCAGGACGGGGATGTGGAAATAGGCGTCCTGCAAGTCCAACACTACCATCCAGTCTCCTGGGTCCAAGGCAGCTAAGACTTGAGCCAGTCAGCCTCTTGTACTTCTCCATCCGGAGCTGGGCGGTGTGGACTGGCCTCGACCGCCTCCACAGCGATTTCCACGGCCGCCACCGCGCTGGAAGTTAGTCTGCGGCGTGTGGCTGGCAGCACGTGTGGGGACGCCCCTTCCTTGGCCACGAAAGGAGCGAAAGGCAGCCGTTTGCTGGCGCGGGCCGAGAGGCCCAAGGACTTGGCCGTAGCCCTGGAGTCCTTAAAGCGCTCAAGCGCATGGTCTGCCTTGTCGCCAAAGAGGCGACGGCCATCAAACGGCATATCCATCAGAGTGTTTTTGACATCTGCCGAAAAGTTGGCAGACCTCAGCCAGGCGTGACGTCTCACCGCCACCGTCGTTGCCATCCCTCTGCCTTGCGAGTCGGTGGTATCCAGCCCACACCGAATAGAATATTTGGCTGCGTCTCGGCCCTTCACAAGGGCTTGGTCGAGTTTGGCCCGTACCTCCAACGGACACTCTGGCAGCACTTCCGCCACCGTCTCCCACAGAGAGTGGGTGTAGCGGCCCAAGAGGCATGCGGTGTTGGAAGACCGCAGTCCCAAACTAAGGGAGGAGAAGATCTTTTTCCCGAACTGCTCGTATCTTTTGGATTCCCTGTCCGGCGGAGCCAACGGGAATGCGGTCTGGGAATTGGAGGCCTGGATGACCAAGCTCTCAGGGGTGGGGTGGGTGGACAGGAAACATGGGTCGGCCGGGCGGTGGCGTCTGGCCACATTCCTATCTACGGGCGAACCCGTAGCGGGCTTGGACCAAGTGCCCAAAAGAACTTCGGTCAAGGCCTCATTAAAAGGCAGCAGAGGCTCGGCCGAGCTTGACTGCGGTTTAAGCACCTCAGTGAGGAGGTTAGTCCTCACGGCCGCGACGGGGGGCCCAAGGCCTTGGCAGCCCTCATCAACACCGCGCTATAGGTTGCCCCCTCCTCCAAAGCCACGGTAGGAGGTGAGACAAAGCCAGTGTCTGGAGAGGTGTCCAGGCCACTGGCATCCCCAAGGTCTCCTGCCCAGTCCGCATAAGACTGACACTCCCGGGTCAGAGGGTCCTCAGACCCCTCCCAATCCTCCTCATCACCCACTTCCTGATATTCAGGGTTATCAACCAATGGGGCCGGTTCATTGAAGTAAAACTCCCCAAGCGGCGTCGAAAGCGTCGCCCAGCGTTGCCGTTCCGACACCGGAACCGGAATGAAGGAGGTCTCAGTGAATGTGGTTTGCTTCGTTATTTAAATATTCATTATATATAGCAATTTGCATTGAAGAATGAGTGGATATATTAAAATAAATATTTGGATGGAGGATTTAGTAGCAGTGTAATTGACTGTTTACTTGACCAATTTATAGTGTCTCACTAAATATAGTGGATAGTGACTAAACTGTTTGAATATCTGTATCTCTTTGTCCGTTGTTGTGTTAACAGGTACTCCAGTTGGTTACTAGCTATGTGAAAGTCTGTATTAGTTATTGATTAGTTAACTGAGTATTTGTATGGGAGAGTGAATGTGTGTGTGGTTCGGTGGGGGGTGTGACTGCCCAAAGATGTGTGAATAGTTGATTCACTAGATATATGAAGTTAAAACTACATGTTCTAACAGTTGTTTGGGTGAGCGAATATCTTTATGGGTGTGGTGATGAGCAAATATATTTCTCAATGGTACATGTCCAACAAACTAGAAAAATAAAAGGCAGTGTATGTGTCAGTTGTTGTATATAAATAAGTATACATAAGACTCAATGATTGTGTGAGTGACTGTATGGATAACTTTATACTTGTAATAATGATTTTATAATTCACTAAGTATGACTTACTATCTAAATGAATAGATGAAGTTGTGTTTGTATAAGTGTGTAGCTAAGTAAATATGTAAGTATGATCCATTGTTTGCATAAGTGAGTAGGATGACTTCATATGTGAATAGGATGTGTGCTGGTGTGTAATGTCGACTTAGGTGTACAAGTATTTTTGATAGTGTTCTATTGTTCATTGACAGCATGTATGAGTGAATCTACAGGTAAGTGATTAGATGTGTGTATACATCTATGAATCACTGAGTGGGTTTTTAGATACTTGTATTGCTGTAACAATGGATTCAAATATCATACTCTGTATTTTACAAAGAGTGATGAAAGATTTTACTAGTGTATGAAAAGGTGTATGTGATTATCACGTGGATGATGTCATCAGTGATATCATCAGTGATGTCATTTGAGATGTCATCAGTGATGTCACTGACCTTGTCATGAATGATGTAATATGTGACATCATCAGCAGTGGATTGCGGGTGCGCGATATATAGTTAGTACAACTAACTATATAGGAGCAATTTCAATGGTTTTGTATGAGTGAAATGTCCAGCTAACTATAACACCCCTAAAACGTATCGTTTTTTGAGTGAATTTTAAAGGTTTTTTAAAGGCTAATTCCTAACTATATAAGGCCTGAAACCTATGGTTTTTTCAGTGAATTTCAAAGGTTTTTTAAATGCTAATTCCTAACTATATAAGGCCTGAAATCGATGGTTATTTCAGTGAATTTGCAAGGTTTTTTAATGCTAATTCCTAACTATATAAGACCTGAAAGCCCACCAGGAATCTCCAGTATGCGCCAGGGGACTGCTTTGCAGAGAGGTGTAATGAAGCCACGCCCCTTTTTACACCTCTCTGCAACACAGCCCCGTGCATGTTTGAAGAGGGGGAACTAATTCCACTTGCATACTGGGGCCCCTGGGGGCCATCTAGCCCACCTGGAACCTCCAGTATGCGCCAGGGGGCTGCATTGCAGAGGCATAATGAGGGTATGCCCATTGTTACACCTCTCCGCAACGCAGCCCCCTGGCGCGTTTGCAGAGGGGGAACTAATTCCCCTTGCATACTAGGGGTCCCTGGGGGCCAAGAAGCCCACCAGGAGCCTCCAGTATGCGCCAGGGGGCTGCATTGCAGAGAGGTGTAATGAGTCCACACCCTTTTTTACACCTCTCTGCAACGCAGCCCCCGTGCATGTTTGAAGAGGGGGAACGAATTCTCCTAGCATACTAGGGGTCCCTGGGGGCCAACTAGCCCACCTGGAACCTCCAGTATGCGCTAGGGGGCTGCATTGCACTGAGGTGTAATGAGGCTATGCCCCTTTTTACACCTCTCTGCAACGCAGGCCACTGGCACGTTTGCAGAGGGGGGACTAATTCCCCTTGCATACCGGGGGTCCCTGGGTCATATCTTATCATATCTTTTTAGGAAAATAAAAGCATTTGAATATACACCAAGATTCAGCGCTTCAATAAGGACTCTAAGTGATATGATTTGATTGGACTTATTGTGCAAGTGGTGCTGTGCCAAACTTTGGAATATTCTCCACTACTCTCTACCACTTACTCTCTACTACTCCAATACTCTCTACTACTCATTCTCTACTACTCACATTCTCTACTACTCACACTCTCTACTACTCACACTCTCTACTACTCACACTCTCTACTACTCACACTCTCTACTACTCACTCTACTACCCACTCTACTACTCACTCTCTACTACTCTCTCTCTACTACTCTCTACTATTCTCTACTATTCTCTCTACTACTCACTCTCTAGTACTCGCTCTCTACTACTCACTCTTTACTACTCTATACTCACTCTCTACTGCTCTCTACTACTCACTCTACTATTTACTCTCTACTACTCACTCTAATATTCACTCAACTACTCTCTACTACTCACACTCTGCTACTCTCTCTACTGCTCTCTACTCTCTCTACTACTCACTCTCAACTCTCTATTACTCACTTTCTACTCTCTACCTCTCTCTACTTCTCTCTCTACTAGTCTCTACCTCTACACCTCTCTCTACACGAACACATATACACATATATATATATGCATATGCATTTATATATATATATGTATGTGTGTATATATATATATACATACATATATAAACATATATAATCTGCATATCTATATAAATACAAATATAAATGCATGAATACATATACATATATGCATACATATGCATGTTATTTACATGAAAGTTTTAAAAACACTAATAAAAGCAAAGCAAAAAAACCACCTCATTACAAACAGAATGGCTTTAACTTAAACGAGGGCGAGATCTATTACATTTTCAATGCTGGTTTACTTTGGTTCCATCAAGAAGGCATTCAGATGTGTCACAAATTTGCCATAAATTCTGAATGTTAGCACTCTAGTTGCTCAAAAGATAACTGTAGTAAAGCTACTGCTCACCAGGGAAGTCTGCTGCTGGTATTCAAAGTGCATGTTTCAGTCTGCATGTCAGAATTTTTTTAATGAAATAGAAGAGGATTTGAGAAGTCACTCAAAATGTGACCTAATTTTTCTTTCTGAAGCACTAATCATACTTTCTATGGCAAAATATACCCCCTCATTTTGTTCCTTTTTAAATTAAATGTTTTAAGAGTTACCACTTTATTCCAATCAAGATGGCTTCAGGTGTGCCATACCTTTGTAATAAGTTATTGTTATTGTTAACTTGGTCTTTTATAGCGCCAACTCACCACCAGGTCTCTAGGCGCTTAAAACAAACAGCAGCAACAATACATGAAACTAAGATGATCAGGGAAAATTATAATAAGATTTATTTAACTAGATCAAGTGCCTTCTTAAATAACAACGTTTTTAACTGCTTCCTGAACCTCAGAAGATTTGTTTCTTTCCGAAGTGACTCTGGCAAATTGTTCCAAATCCGTGGAACCAGAACCGAGAAAGATCTTCCGCCTTTGGTTTTTAACTTATAGCGAGGACATACAAAGTGCTGAGCTTCCGCGGAACGTAGAGCTCGCCTAGAGATGTATAACTCCAAACGTTTTTTTGATAAGTAGGACTGTTCGCGCTCTAGTTGTTTTTTAGAACACTCTAGGATGCTGCAGTAGAACACAAAGGAATCAACTGACAGTCTCTGTCCTTGTTGGATGTACATGTTTTACTGAGAATGTCAGACTTCATTCTCACAGGAAAGATAATGTGAATTTACAGAAAATATGCTTTCAGTTTTGCTTATAGATCCCCTTCCAAACCACTGTGGGAAAAGCATGAGATAATAGTTTTTTTCAAACATGATTCATGATATCCCAGCAGAAGGCTTTTTCACATGGTAAAATCACCTTAGAACATACCACAATTCCTAAAATGCGTACGGTATCATCAACAAATGATTTATAATGTAACTAAAGTCCTAAAACCCTCTATTAACTACAATGCTTTTTAATGAGGTGCTATCATGTATATTGGTCCCAAGATGGCTGCCAACACTTCTTGGATGAAGTGCTGACAGCCAATCAGATCTCACGATGAGATGTGTGGTTAGGCTCCGCCCAGATATATATGTTTTTTTGAAGTTAATTTTCATTAAAACCACTGGAGCAATTTTCACCAAACATAGCAAAGGCACATCTGCGTACCAGTCCCTACAATTTTGCCAGGTTTGGTGTAATCTCGTTCAGCCGTTCGGGCTAAAAGTGAGTCCAACCGCCCTATGGAAATTAACATGGGGAAAACACGTTTTGGGACCCCCGTTTTATCTCGGCCCGCGCTTGACGAATCCCCCGCCCAACGAGGCAAATTTAAGGAAAATTACAGGCAGATTCCTCAACCGGCGCCAAAGTTATTCCCAATAGAATGTTGCGGATTTCCTATGGAAAACAATCCTAACTATATATACCTACTGGCTATCGCCAGAATTTTCAGGATTTAGGAGTGGTTTTACTCATTAAAACACAAAGTTCAAGGACTATTTGACCTAATGTGTTTTTTTATTCCTTACTAATTGCTGTATATATATAGAAGTGTTTACATTGTCTAGCCTTGGTTTTGGGGCTGCATTGGTGTGAGAAAAATAATATGTACGTACATATATAGGGAGCAAGATATATGTGTTTTTACATATATATTTTTATATTGTTTCCAGGGTCCTGCACATGGGCCGGAATATTCAGTGCTTATGACTATTGATCAAGATCCCCTGGAAGAGAACCGTGGGTTTTTCCTTGTGTACCCAGCTATTCTACATCATCTGAGTCCAGTCTCAACTTAGGTCGTGGTTTGCATTACACTATTTTAGTATATGGTTTGGTCTCCCCCTGGAGAACACTGTGTAATTATGCTACTTACGTTTTCTATTGCTAAAGTATTATGTGATTTGTCATTATATCTCCGGGTAGGAGATATTGCAATGTGTTAGTATGTGTTTATAATAAATACATATTATTTATAATTACCCTGTTTGGTTCTTTTTCACTAAACCTATACCATAAGATTAAGTAATGGTAAAACAAGCTGCTTTACACTCCTTCTGGACTAAGCCTTAAGGCTGCTCTCCATAGCTACCACTTAGAGAGTCTAAGGTTATCCAAGACCACTCAAACCACCATCAGGGCGGTCTGGATTAGTGCAGGGTGCTACACTTACATACGTGAGCACCATATACTAAGCCAGCCTCCTACAATGGGTATATTGCAGAACGCAATTAAAAGAAAAATGATATGAGCACCCAGCTGGGCAAAGTCAAAAGAATATATAGAATCAATTTATATGTACAGTAAATGTAATCACATCTTGGCGAATGTAATAGTGCCTGAACAGTGGGAGGATAACTAGCAATAGGCCTAAGCATCGGAATTCTGCAGCCCACAAAGATGGAAGGTTTTACACCAGGCAACACAATAGTCAAAATTATACATTATAATTACACTAAACTAATAGGTGTCATTGATGACATATATGCAATATGTTACATCTTGATGTGTGAGGTATGTAGGAGAGTAGGGTCTGCAATCCTATGGTCACCCCAGATTTTTGCTTTTTGCTTCACTGGTTTACGACTTTCCCTGGCTGTGGGCCTGCTAATCAGACCCACAGCCTAGCTGTTCTCTCTCTAAATTGACATCCATGTACTTTAGGTGCATTTACCAATTGGTATTGGGTCACTCTTGTAAGTCCTTGTACAGGTTGGCCATCCAAATCTGACACAACTGGCTGATCAATCAGCTGGGGCAAGGTGGTGTAATCACCCTTTGCTTTAGATATAGTATACCTATATCTAAACCTAAAATGGACACATATACTCCTATAAGTCACTCCTATGGCAGGCCTCAACAGTCCTGGAGGCAGAGTGCTTGGAATTATGTGGGATAGTGCTCTGGCATGAGCTGAGCCGGTCTACAGCTTTCGGAACCAAGTCCTTTAGCGGTTTCCATGATAACGCTATACCATATACTCTTAAGTGCATTATAATCCTCGCGATTATTGCTAACTTTGGCATAACATAATCAAAACATGTCGAGTAAGGTGTGATACGAATTGGAATACTACCCCCTCGCCAATTCTGGCGACGGGGGTAGCATTCCACCCTTCTAGAGGGACACAACATGTATGTAACCGTGAACCCCGTTTAAAGTTAACTCGAGCCTCAGCATCACAAAATGGATGCTGCCACCACAGACACAAGTCTGACCTCCTGCTGCTGGGAGTCCTTCCAGCGAGGGAGGCTTGGACAAAGGGTTTCCTGCCTTGGGAGGTGCTAGCACCACCCCAGACAGGATTTTGTGTATTAGGAAGGACAGGCCTGAAAGGAATGAGACATGCCTGGGGCACACAAGGTGCCCTGTGCATACACCGGTTCAAACCAGTTGCTGGGGCACTCCAGCCCCAGCTCTGGCGCGAAACCGGACAAAGGATAGGGGGTGTAACCACCCCCTTCCTGGTCCCACCCATAGGAGGTACCTAGTCATAGTACAGCACCCTTTAGGAGAATAAAGGTAGGAGCTGGTCCCATTCCAAATTAGATTAATCCTGATTTGAAACTCTACAAGAAGAAACTCTGGACTTCGACGTTCTGCTCCACAGAAGACTGAAGACATTTCCCTTGTGGCCAAGGAGTGACCACCCTGCACAAGCAGGCACCATCAAGCATTCCAGCGGTTCACTTTGTCGTCTTCCTGAGTAGATCCAGACTTCAGAGCCCGACGAGACCCGGACTTCCAGACCTCTCTGACCTCTACCTACATCTGCAACACAGCTGAGATCCGTGGGTGCGACGAGACACGTGGGACCGGCCATCTTGGAGAAACTGCACTTCGCTTCCAGCACGACTTCAGAGGCTTCCTCGACAAAGTGCTTTGGGGATTGAGAAGTCCCAGCCCCGAGCAGCTTCTGCACAGAAGATCAGCCCTCCAGCATCCACGAGATCTGCGTGGGGCCCTTTTGCTTGATTGCTGCTCGACTCGTTGTCTGGTCACTTGCTGGCTGGCTAGTGGCCTCCTAGACGAGGATCCTTGAAATCCACACCGCTGGTCTGGTTGCTCCAGACTGGCCCCTGCTTCCCTGCAAAGGAGAAGCACCCCGGACCCTCCTGGTCCGCACCAGAAGCCTTTTCCACTCACCGCGTGGGTTGCCTTTGCCAAGGCCTGTTGACTCCAAATCCGGAACCAACACCGCCGACAGCGAGAGCCTGCGTGGGACAGCTCGTGCCTCCATCCTGGTCGTCCAAGACACCTCCTGGTCCACGTGGCTGCAGAGTCAAGTGTCCACCCTTCACCTGATCGCGACAACAGCATCTGGTTCCTTCCTGGTTCCACTCCAGTCACTGGCTAGTGACTGTGAACATTGTCCCCTCTGCTTTCAGGTCTTCATCTTCCTCGATCCACCCTTGGGTCGCTCCGGACATCTTCCTTCTGGCCGCCTGCAGCATCTTTTCTTCCAGGCTCTATAGACTTCAACGAGGAAACCCGACACACTTTGACACCTATCAGCCCGTGGGTGAGGTAACAAGAGCATTTCGGTGCTCAAGGGTAGATTAACTCTCCTAGTGTCCAGATTTCCAGTCATTTTAGTCCTAGCTAGTCGGAACTGTCTAATACTTACCTTTTTGTAATTTGTACTGTCCATTGACTTTGCTACGCATCTCGCGTGTGAGTTCACACTTTGCACATGCGTCCCGTGGGTCTTCTGCTTCTTACCTAAGGTTAGGGTAGTGTAGTCCCAGCGATCCTACAGCCTCTGGACAGCTCCATTCCTTCTATCGATTTCATTATACCACTTGTTTAGTATATGGTTTGACGTGCCCCTAGGGCACCATTGTAATTTGTGCAACTTAACGTATTTTCCTTAAGTCTTCTCATGTGCTTAGCCCTCTGATGTCAAAGAGTTCAGAGGTGTATGTTAGTTAATAAATATCTTGTTTATTTTCATAACTACTTGTGTGGTGTCCTTTCATTTGGTATTCAAGGGGTTATATGTGGTAAAGCAGCTGGCTTCACATGCCAAAAGAGTTTAGCCAAAGACTGCTTTGTCCATGCTACCATTAGGATAGCTGGTCTATAAGGTTGACTTACAACCAATCACCATAAGGGTTGTTTGGACTGATACAAGGTGATCACTAGAATTAGTGAGCATCATATATCAGGCCAACTTCTCACAAGGTACGTAAGATTAGTGGTGGTGTACACATTGGATAACATGATAGATGGTATTGGCAGGACAAATGAAGAGCTCCATCCGGACAAATTGAGAGCTATAGTTAACACTTTTAAGAGCAAAACTTGACAATAAAGAAGCAAATTGTATACATCAATGGAGCAAAACATTCCCATGTATGAACAATCAGTACCATGTGAACGTATTGTTCCATTCATCCAGCGTATGAAGACCATGGTTTAGTGTGTTACAGTGTGTGATCCACCGCCATTCACATTATTGTAGCAGTTACAAGTCTTTGCCCCGCAATGGGAGGGAAGGTTAGTCGATTACTTGCCAAGTAAAAACTGTCTCAGTGTGGTTCATGGAGAGGCAATAGGAGAAAAGGGGGGCTTTTTCCACCTTACATCTAACGTGACTCTTGTGTTGGATGATACGTTGTTTTATCATTTGAGTTGTTTGGCCAATATACACAAGGTCAACTTATGGTATAAATAACATACGATGTTCATCAGTTGCTTTAGAGGAAAGATCTGTATGCCTACTTTAAAGTGTTTCGTTTAAATGTTCGGGGCAGACACTGCAATTCTGACATTTGTAATGACTCCCCACCGATGATCACCCCCATGCTGTCTTAATGGATTGGGCAAGGTTGGTTTTCGGATTTCAGGTTATGGTGAGTACCAAATAGCCAGCCAGATCACGGTCTTTTACAGGAGAAAAGAGGGGGTTCTGAGAAGGGTGTCTTTGAGCATAAAATGTCCCAATTCGTCTTTATTATCATGTGGATATTATTGGAAGGGCAGAAGGTGGAGACAAAGGGTAAACATTTGTTTTGTGGGTGAGAAGAGTCTCACTGGGGCAATACCAGGTGTATTTAAGGGCATGTTACACTAGGCGACATGGGTACCTCCTTGATGTCAGTTTTTCAGCCAGGATTGCTGCCTACTGGAAGTAGTCCATCTTCCACTTACAATTCCTCCATATCCGGAGGAATTATCCATACGGTAGTCCATCTCAGAGTTTCTTAAGTAAAGCAGAAGGATGTTCCTTTCCATGGGCATTATGTAGAGTGATGTTCCTATTTTGTCCTCGTGTTTGACGTTTGAGATCAAGAAAAGATAGATTATCACTCTTAACATCTGAAAGGAATCTAAGGTGTACTAAGGTAGTATTGAGCCATTGTACAAATAAATGTAGTGAGTTAATTTGGCCATGCCAGAGGAGGAGGATATCTATGCACCGTTTCCAAATCCCGATTTGGTTGTAAAAGGGGTTGTCCTGTGTGAGGATCTTAGTGTTGTGCACACATAAAAGATTGCAAAAATGGGGGCAAGACATGCTCCCAAGAAGATGCCTTTCTTCTGCAAGTAAAATGTGTTTTGTATAAGAAATATGTATGCATGAATGAATGAATGAAATTATTTATAGAGCGCACGATGGCCAAACGGCTTCCTGGCGCTGAGAGCTCTAGGGAAACAGAACAGACAGGGCCAAGGAGGTTAGCGGGGGTAGGCCAGGGCAAACAGGAATGTTTTGAGCGCTTTACGGAAGTGTGAAAAGATAGGAATAGAACGCATTGAGAGAGGGAGGGAGGTCCAAAACCGGGGTGCGAGAACAGAGAATCTGGTTCCACCAGTGCGAGTTTTGCGGAAACGGGGAACTGTGAGGAGGGCAGAGGAAGATGAGCGGAGAGTGCGAACAGGGGTGTGGAAGGAAATCAAAGAGTTGATGAACGCTGGTGCAGAGCGGTCAAGAGCCCGATAGACAAGGCAACCTAGTTTGAACAAGGATCTCTGCAGGATGGGTAACCAGTGAAGGGATTTGAGGACAGGAGTGATGTGGTGAGTTTTGGGCAAGTGAAAAATGAGACGGGCAGCCTGATTTTGGATTGCTTGAAGGCGGCGGGTTTCGTAGGCGGGAATACCCACGAACAAGCTATTACCATAATCAAGGCGGGAAGTGATGAGGGCAGAAATGATGATTTTAAGAGAGTCAAAAGAAAAGAAACGAGAAATTTTACGGATCAGCCGAAGGGAGAGGAAGCAGGAGGACACCACAGCGCTGACCTGGCCATGCATGGACAGGTCCTGGCTGACCTTAATGCCCAAAGTTTTAACAGAGGGAACCGGGGTGGGAGGGGGGCCAAGAATAGGGGGCCAGAAAGCAGAGGACCAGGGGCTGGATGAGCCGCCAGTCAGGACAAGCTCAGTCTTATCTGGATTGAGCTTGAGGTGATTGGCGCTCATCCACCCAGAAATAAAGACCATGGTGGAGCGAAAAAAAAGATAGGGAGTGAGAAGAAGAGGAAAGATCAAAGACGAGCTGGAGGTCGTCTGCGTAGTTATACACAGAGACCCCCAGCTCAAGAACAGAAGAAATAAGTGGGTGAATGTAAAGGTTGAAGAGAAGAGGAGAGAGGGAGGAACCTTGGGGAACCCCACAGGACACCGGGAGGGGAGGAGCAGAAAAGCCGGGGAGGTGAACAGCTTGTGAACGTCCTGTTAGAAAGGACGTGATCCAGGAGAGGGCAGGGCCTCGTATGCCCGCTGCGCTGACACGGTCTAAAAGAATGTTATGGTCGACCATGTCAAACGCAGCGGACAGGTCGAGAAGAACCAAAGCTTGGGGGGAGCTGGTGTCAGCCTTGGCTTTCAGCTCGTCAAGAACGGCGAGCACCACAGATTCGGTTGAATGACCCGAGCGGAAGCCTGCTTGGTGAGAAGCAAGAAGTTGGTTCTGTTCGACATAAGTAGAAAGACAGGAAGTGACGTAGGATTCCAGAATTTTGGCAAGATAAGGAAGAAGAGAAATGGGCCTGAAGTTAGAGGGGAGAGGGGGATCTAGACCAGGCTTTTTAAGAATGGGGGAAACAATAGCAGATTTAAATGAAGAAGGGACCAGTCCAGTAGAAAGAGAAGCATTAAGGAAGGAAAGAGGGGTAGCAGGGCAAGAGGAGAAGAGAGTTTCAAGAATGCGAGCAGGGGCACAATCAATGGGAGAGCCAGACTTGATTTTAGTGAGCAGGGCTAAGAAGGAATCCAGGGAAAGGGGCGGGAAAAAGGAAAAGGAAGAATTAGACACGGAGGGGGCAGAATGAAGTGGAGTAAAAGGAGTGAGAGAAATGTTGGATTTAATTTTAACGATCTTCTCGATGAAGAAGTCGTTTAAAGAAGAGCAGAGGGCCTGGGAAGGAATAAAGTTAGGACAAGCACGATCAGAGGTGGCCAAGTTGTTGACCAAGGAGAAGATCTCTTTAGATTTGTTAGCCGAGAGGACTACTTGTTCGGAAAAGTACTTGGTCTTGGTCACCAAAATGGCTTTCTTGTACTCTTTAAGAAGAGATTTGTATTTGGCCTTGAGGTCGGGGCAGTAGCTACGGCGCCAAAGGCGCTCAGAGCGCCTAAGTTCCAATTTGAGGACCTTGAGCTCAGAGTTAAACCAACGGTGAGCCTCGTGTGGACGAATGGACTTAACTAGCTTGAGAGGGGCTACTAGATCGCAAGCGGAAGATAACCAATTGCCGACTGCAGCGGCCTGTGAGTCAAGGGAAATGCCATTAAGATCGGGAGGGGAAGAAGCAAGGGAATGAGAAAGGGAAAGCAAATCAGCGCGATTCCAGCTACGTGTAAAAACGTTCTTGGGGCGCAGGGGTTTGTGAGGGGAACCAATGTTGATAGAGAACGAGATAAGAGAATGTTCGGACCAGGTGCAAGGGAGGATACTGGGGGGGGGGGAAACTATGTCCTGGGATGACCGGACTTGGTCTAGAATGTGTCCAAGATTGTGTGTAGGGATCGATACATGGGACTTAAGGTTGAGACATAAGAGAGTGGCTGTGAAGTCCTTGGACGCTAAGTCCTCCCTGGGGTCACCAGGCCAGTAATTAAAGTCACCTAGCAGGAGAACAGAAGAGTTGTTAACTACGAGCGTAGCGAGGAGTTCCTGCAGGGAGGCCACAAACGAAGGCATGCTCAGGGGGGGGGCGATAGACAAGGACGACAGTAAGGGGCGCGGAAAGATTAGTGGAGCGAGCGACCAGAAAGTCCACCCCAGCTATGGACGGTTGGGAGAGAAGCTGGAATTGAAGAGTGGATCGAGCGATCATGGCAACACCCCCACCGGTCTTACCGTCGGGGCGGTCAGCCCGGAGGGCATAATAAGAATCGGGGAGGATGGCTAGAATGTCAGGGAGAGAAGCCTCAGAGAACCATGTTTCCGTTAGGAACAGAATATCAGGGGAGTCAGTGGTTAGAAGGTTGAACAATTCCAGTTGATGCTTGCCTGCCGAGCGAGTGTTGAGGAGGTAGGCAGAGGCAGTGTGAGGTGGAGGTGCGGAAGTAATGGGGGGAGGTCTGGTGTCCAAAGCGGGCAAGGGAAGCGTGGAGCGCGGGGAGGTGACACAGTCCAAGTGAGGGACATAGATACCTAGAGAGACAAGGTGCTGCGTGAGGGAATGGGGAAGGGGCACATCAACAGTGCAGGAGAGGAGTTGTGCAGGAGTATATGCCAAAGAAGGGGCAGGGGGTGTGGCCCCTGGTCCCGGCCCGTCGCGGACGGGCGCAGACGGGCTTAACTTAGGGGCAACTTCGGCGCGCCTTCGTCGCGCCCGCTGCGCTCGTCCGCTGCGCAAATCTCCAGCAGTCTTACCACAAAGTCCATCTGGATCTTAGTAGTGTTAGTTGTGTATTTAATAGATCCAAGATAACCTCTAGACCTTCCAATTGGGGGATGTTAGTGTACAAAGACTGTGTCAAGACCTACCATGAGATCAGAATCGGAATTGCAGGTTCTTTTTTTCAATTTGACAAATGAGATCTAACCTCTCTTTTATGTATGTATATGTGAGCTGGACAAATTCCTTTATGATTGCATCAATTGATTTCCTTAAGGGCACAAAAACTGAGCCAAAGCCTGAGCGAACAGGACATCCAGGGGGACTGCTTGTATTCTTATGTATCTTAGACAATACATATATAACTGGTGTACATGGATGTGCGTTATTCAAGGACTGATGTTCCTTATATGTTATGATACCCTGTTCCAGTTCTCAGTGTTGGAAAGTAGTCTTATTCTCTCAGTACAGAACTTTTCTGTGCCCAAGATGACAAATCCTCCCCCCTTGTCCGATGGTTTAATCACTGTGTCATGGCTTGTCTAGAGAGTTTCTAAAGCTTGTTTCAATGATAACGGAAGGTTATATGGGACATACTCAAAATGTTGTTTGATTTCCATTACTTACTGTAGTATCATTCTATTGAATGCAAGGATTTCTGGAGGCATGGTAGAGGAGGGTGGCAGAAAGGTGGAGGAAGCATGGAAAAGGTACCAGTTGGGGTTACTGTCAAAGGGTTTATTGGCAAAAAAAAGTCTCAGCCTGAAACGTCTGAAAAAGCTCCTTGTGCAGATTAAAAAAGTTACTTCGCTCGGTCAGAACAAATGATAGTCCCTTGCTCAAGAGGGTGATTTCTTGAGAGGAGAGGGTTGGGCTTGACAAAATGGAAATGGTATCATGTGAGTATTGGAAGCCATATTGGATGGGTCTACTGCGGGAGATCCCACGGATAGAACTTCCAGCGGGTCAGTCGCTTCCCTGGGTCGTCACAGTGGTAGTGTCCCCTGACCAAAGCCTGTCCCAAAAAACAAGTAGGTAGGGGAGGGGTGGTCTGTTATGGTTTGGGTTGGAGCTAGTGCCTTCACCTGAGTCAGATTCCTCAGCTGAGGAATTGGAGGAATCTGAAAAAGTTACTGATTGGTGGCCCTTATACCTGCCCCAGTGTCGTGTCTTGGAGGGTTGGAAAGTAGTGCTGTAGAAATTGTCTTGTAGGTATGGGTAAGTTCTCTCTTTGCTGTAATTCTTGATACATTTATGGATCCTATTATTTTTTTTGTTCAGTTGATCCCTTGCATTAGTGATGGTGTCCACTAGAATGAGTTGTCTAACTCTGCAATCTCTTCTAATTATTTTTTGCTGTGTTCTAAAGCAGCGTTGATATCAAGGACCATCCAATGTCTGGAGCAAATGGTCGCTAGATGACTAAAGCCTGAACGAAACCTTCGGTCTTGTGTGAAAATGGCTGTGGTGTTACGTATCAGGAGTCCCAGTGGGATCACCAGTGCTTTCAGATAGTCTGTGAGCATTTGCGCGTGTAGTCCAGTACGTTTCTGTTTCTTTTTATGTTTCTCAAGTCCATCAAGTAAAACCTATAAATCATTCACTGCTGGGTAGCTGGGACTGTGGAATTGTAAAGAAGGGAGGGACCGCTATGGATTTGATTTATATAGTCATCTGAGTAATTAGGCATTTCTCTGGAAGACAATGTGGTGGTCAGTCCCACATTAATAGCCCACGGAAAGGGGCCTGTAAAGTTAGTCCACAGAGGACAAACTCTTGCCCAATGTAACAGTAAACAACAGGAGATAAACCCATATACCCAGTTGAGACCTGGGTGAGTAGATTAGCACTCATAGCATAATTGTTTCCTCCAGTATTCATGTTTTGTACCATTTGAAAGTAACAACCTTTTGCTGTTACCTTCACTCTGCTATGTGCCACACTTGCGCCGTTCACATTTTTTCACGAGCACATGTCCACTTTATTTCGATTGTACATACATAGAATAATCCTATTATTGCTGTACAAATTTATGCTGATGCTTATTTATGAATACAGACTGTGATAACCAACTCCTGATGGTTCTCTTCTTTTCCTACATAATTACTTTACCTTGTACAAATCATTTCTATATTAATATCTGTTGAGACATTCTCTTACTGGACATGCCACAGAGATCGGTTTACACTGTATGAGTTCAGGTCATTCATTGACTCGCTGCCCTCAAGGCATTTTTAACTGCCTGGTTTCAAGGCAGCAATGTACATTTATCGCAGAGATTTGCCCAGCAGCACCATGTTAACTCAAATGATTTAGATATCACCATCTTCATTAAGGTTAAGAAGACTTACTTATGACCTTCTAATGCACATCCCAATGACCATTGTTTAAGTACTTTTTATCAGGTGTACTTGGAACGAGGATTACTGATCTGGTTGCCTGAGGACCTTAAATTCAAAGGTGAAAGATCTAGTAAAAGGGAACTGGTACTTAAACAGTGCCTCCATAGTTTCCCCATAAGTAAACTCAGCTGATGTTAGTATGTTCACTTCACAACAGAAGTTACTTCTTAATTCTAAAAATCAGTTGAGAGATATGATGCGCCAAGCAGAACACAGCTGCTTTCCTCTAGCCTAGACCCTGGTCAGAAGGCTGAAGGTAATACCCATCCTGTAAATACAGGGTGAAATCTGCCCACTTTGGACAGGACTAGACCTGACCAACAGAGATGGAGTCAAAGCCCAGACTCAGGAAGAGCATCTGATGAAGAGCAATTAAGATCAGAGGCATGGACAGAAGCACACCTACCATCACAAAAGGGTTAAGGACGTGACAGACTAAAAAAGGACTGTGCCTGATGGTTAGCCTTCAATTTTGCCTTGATCTACTTCCTAGGACAATTGGTCGTAGACCAGTAACCCAGTGGTGGCAGGAATTAGGGTCTTTAACTCCCTAGAACCTTTTTTGGCTTTGGGAATTCATTACCTTACAATATAGGTCTCCAGAGGAATGCTGGGGTCCAACGTTCCATCAAGGATCCTGGGAGTGCTTCCCATTGTGTGAGCTGGGTTGAACTGAACTTGGAATAACCTCCATGAATCTTGTGCTAGGCTTTTGAAGATGCAGAGGATTATTTTTCTTTGTAAGTTTGGCCACACTTGTGTAGGATAAGAAAGCTTATAAAATAGTCTATAGACCATAAATGCACCTTTATGTTGCATAGGCAGCTGTTATAGTTAATGGGAAACAGCCTTTACTACACAGCCAGAACTACTCAGTACCATTACAACACGGATAATAAACCAAACGCGTTGTTACCACACGTTCCATTACCATGCAAGTCGTTACAACGACTTGCATTTGTTAAATTATTGTTGGATTTTAAATTCAATACCTTCCCTACTGTTGCAGAGACTGGAGTTGGAATTGTAATTTATACTATTCCAAAGTCAAGTGCTCCGCTAAGGCAAGTCGTTGTAACAACCTGCGTGGTAATGGAACTTGTGGTAACAACACGTTAGTAGTATTGCACACGTTGTAATGGCATGCATTGTAAAAGCATGAATGATTGTGTCAGACATCCATAGTTAATTGTCAAGTTTCCAAAAAATAGTATTTTCTTATAAAAGAATTCTGAGATACTGTGCGGTCACAGCGTTATTTACTGTTAAGATCAGAAAGATTTTATAACAGAGGAATACATAATAGTTATTTCATTCCCTTCTCCACATATTAATACGTTTGGCACTAGGAACTTCAAAGTAATCACCCTTACCCTAAATTTAAAAAAGAAGGCAAATGGTCCGCTGTATTAACGCAAACGTTGCACAAACCTGTTGCAGGGTGAGAAGAAGGGTCCTGGCACACTGCACTTTGTTGATTTGACGGGATCTGCTCAGAGTTTCTTTGATGATGTCCCCATAGTCATTGTAATACTAAAAAGAAAATGTTAAAAAGTCTATGATTGTGAATTCCTCCATAGTCCCTTTCAAGAAAGATACATTACGAGGGTTGTGTTAGAGTCTGAATACATTGGTGCCACCGATGATTGTGGAAGACACATTTTCCACAATAAAAGGCAGGCAAACCCCTTGTTCAACCTATGGTATTCCTATGGCTGCAGCGGAAGAGATCTAGCTTTTCGGAAAATGCACAATTTTTGGACAAAGGTAATTTGTAGTACTCATAAGACATTGGATGCTTAGGTTCCATACTTAAATACAATATTTTGTTTATAGGATCCGTATCATTCCATTACAGGTGAAAAATGGATGGAAGCTTTAATAGCAAGAAGCTGAGTCCCAGACAATTTTGCCGCACCCACACAGGATATACCAAATACAACATACATTACACACTGCCTTGTTCACAACAAATCTAAGCTGTGTTCTCTCACCTTCACATAGTGTTTGAAAACATCAGTGGCTGAGTTCAGCTCAAGCACATTATAAATTATTAGTTTGCAGTATCCAGCTAGTAGATTTCTGCGCTTATGAAGTATCTCAATCTTCAAAGCCTCGTCTTCATCACCTGCATCAGATAAATGAAACTAGAGTCTGTTGTACATCAAGGAAAAGAAATAGGCACAAGACAGTCACAACTTATAAAATAGGTTACTCCAGTTACACCTCATTTACCATTACAGAATACCAACCTGCACCAAGAGTGAATAGAGCCATGGATGTACAAAACAGGAAGCCACTAACACTGGAAACTTTACATGGAATGAAAGAGGGAAATGTAAATTTTGAAACCTTCTCTAAAACCTGCCTGCAGACCAAGTTACCCATTAACCCTCTCCATTGGAAGTAGATACACTTTCCATCCCTGGGTAAAATATGACCTGCAATGGCTGGGAATCTGAGTGCAATGAAAAGGATGTAAAATTAGCCAGTACATTTCCAACAATCCAAGGAAGTTAAATGACTGTTCAGAACGATGCATAACATTTTTCAACTAACAGTGTCCTCTTGTCGCCAATGGGGAATTCTACAATTGTCCCTCAACAAATGCTCATTTTTAAGAGAAGAATAAGAGCCAAGTTACACATTTATTTCTGTCTTTATAAAAAGCCAGGCAGGACATGGTGACATTTTTCTTTTAGAGAAGTACATCTGCCCATGGTGTGTACATGAGAACATGATATTTGAATCCAGAAATATCAAACCATAGGAACTATGTCTTCATAAAGAGGTCAGACTTCACTGGACACAACATATCCATTAATAAAATAATTCTCTGAAAAGACAATTGCATAGTTACAACTGAACTCAGAATTGTGCTCTTTATAATATTTTTTGTGTTTATATGCCCGAATAAATACTGATACCCAACTAAATGGTACTAATTTGACTGAATTTAGATCTAAGAGCGTACTTTGTGATCCTTAGGTGAAATGTAAATCTATGCGATAAGCTGTTCAAGTTAATCAATCAATCAGAACATTTGTAAAGCGCACCACTCACCCGTGAGGGTCTCAATGCGCTGGGGGGGGGGGGGGGGGGGGGGGGGGGGGGGGGGAGTCGTACGGGAGGGGTGCTGCTACTGCTCGAATAGCCAGGTCTTGAGTAGCCTCCTGAAGGTTAGTAGGTTTTGGGTCTGCCGTAGGAAGATGGGGATGGTGTTCCAGGTCTTGGCGGCGAGGTGGGAGAACGATCTGCCGCCGGTGGTCGTTCTCGGATGCTGGGGACAGTGGCGAGGGTGAGGTCGGCAGAGCAGAGCTGGCAGTTCGGGGCGTAGAAGGTGAGTCGTCTGTTGAGGTATACCAGTCCGGTGTTGTGGAGTGCTTTGTGTGCGTGGGTGAGGAGCTTGAAGGTGATCCTTATGTTGACGGGAAGCCAGTGCAGGTCTCTCAGGTGTGGTGTGATGTGGCTGCGGCAAGGGATGTCGAGGATCATGCGTGCAGAGGCGGTCTGTATGCGTTGTAGTCGTCTCAGGAGTTTGTCCGATGGTCCTGCGTACAGGGTGATTCCGTAGTCTAACCTGCTGCTGACAAGGGCCTGGGTGACCGTTCTTGTTTCAGTGGGGATCCACCTGTAGACCTTGCGGAGCATGCAGAGGGTGTTGAAGCAGGAGGACGAGACTGCTCTGAC
Organism: Lissotriton vulgaris; assembly: GCF_964263255.1. Taxonomy (NCBI): domain Eukaryota; kingdom Metazoa; phylum Chordata; class Amphibia; order Caudata; family Salamandridae; genus Lissotriton; species Lissotriton vulgaris. Next base: position 727,889,611 of record NC_141700.1, on the reverse strand, counting down.
TTGCTTGGTTATGGAGAGTGTTGAGTCGAGGATGAACCCTAGGTTTCGTGCGTGGTCGGTGGGTGATGGTGCTGCTCCCAGTGTGGTCGGCCACCAGGAGTCGTCCCAGGCTAAGGGGGTGAAGCTGAGCATGAGGACTTACATCTTGTACGAGTTCAGCTTCAGACGGCTTTCTTCATCCATGCGGGTACAGCCTTCATTCCTTCGTGGAGGTTGGTTTTGGCGGTGAGGGGGGTTCTTGGCGAGGGAGAGGATCAGCTGGGTGTCGTCGGCGTAGGAGATGATGTTGAGGCCGTGCAGTCGGGCGACGTGAGCGAGCGGTGCCATGTAGATGTTGAACAATGCCAGGCTGAGGGATGACCCTTGTGGTACGCCGCAGATTATCTCGGTGGCTTCAGATCGGAAAGGGGGGAGGCGGACGCTCTGAATTCTGCTGGAGAGGAAGGAGGTGGTCCATTCCAGTGCCTTGTCTCGGAACCCTGAGTTGTGGAGGCGTATGCGTGCGATGCAGTGGCAGACCGTTCGAAGGCGGCTGACAGGTCCAGGAGGATGAGGGCAGGGGTTTCGCCATTGTCCAGCAGGACCCTGATGTCATCGGTGGCGGCGATGAAGGCAGTTTCGGTGCTGTGGTTGCTGCGGAACCCGGACTGGAACTGGCCCAGGATGCGGTTTTCCTCGAGGTAGCGGGCCAGTTGTCGGTTGACTGTCTTCTCAATGACCTTCGCTGAGAACGGGAGCAGGGAGATGGGTCGGAAGTTCTTGAGGTCCTTTGGGTCAGCCTTGGGTTTTTTGAGTAAGGCGTTGATGTTAGCGTGCTTCCAGCTCTCCAGGAAGGTCGCAGTCTAGAAGGAGATGTGGATGGCCTTGCAGAGATGGGGTGCGATGGTGGCGCTGGCTTTGTTGAAGATGTGGTGTGGGCATGGGTCTGATGGAGAGCCGGACTGGATGGTGGTCATGATTCTGACGGTGTCCTCGTTGTTTATGTTGGTCCTGGTGAGCAGCGGATTGGTGTGGATGGTGGCCATGAGATCGGGGGTCTCGGTAGTTGTCGGGGTGGTCGGGGAGTTGAAGTTGTCATAGATGTCTGCGATCTTGTGATGGAAGAAGGTGGCAAGGGAGTCGCAGAGGTCTTGTGAAGGTGGGATGTCGTTGGTGTTGAAGCTGGGGTTGTAGAGTTCCTTCACAATGTTGAAGAGCTCTTTGCTGTTGTGTGCGTTGTTGTCTAGACGGTCTTTGAAGGAGGTTTTTTTGGCAGAACTGATGAGGTGTTGGTGTCTGCAGATGGCGTTCTTGTGGGCTGTGTGGTTGTCCGGTGTCTGTTCGCTGTGCCATTTCTTCTCTAGTTTTCGGCAGGTTTGCTTGGAGGCCTGGAGGTCTGCGGTGAACCAGCTGGCTTTCTTGTTGCTGTGTCTGTTGGGAGGGTTGCTTGATTGGGGCGAGAGTGTTTGGCGCAGTCGTCGATCCATCGTCTGAGGATGCGGGTGGCGGTTTTGGTGGGGTCGGCGGGTGATCTTCGGGCAAGGGTGGTGTTCAGCTGGTCTTCGTGATTTTGCTCCAGCAGCGGCGAGGGATCTGTTGAGTGCAGTGGTGGGTTTCCGGAAGGTGAAGTGGATGCAGTGATGTTTGGTCCAATGGAGTTCGGTGGTGTGGCTGAAGGAGACATGAGAGCTTGCGGAGAAGATGGGGTCAAGCGTGTGGCCGGCAGAGTGGGTGGGTGTTGTGACAAGCTGCCTGAGTCCGAGATTGGCGAGGTTGTCAATCAAGGTGGTTGGATTGGTGTCGTTGTTCTTGAGGTGGAATTTCAGGTCCCCGAGGAGGATGTAGTCTGTGGGGGAGAGGGCGTGCGTACTTAAGAAGTCAGCAATGGAGTCGCTGAACTGTGGCTGGGGTCCAGGGGGTCTGTAGACGAGGGTTCCTCTGAGGGTGGTGTTGGGATCAGTGTGGATCTTTCAGTGCAGGTGTTCGGCGGTGCTGAGGGTGTCGTCGGTCCTGGTCAAGACTCAGAGTGTTCCTGTGGACGATGGCGATTCCTCCTCCTGTTCCGTTGGTGCGGTCCCTGCGGGTGATCTTGTAACCGTCAGGGATGGGTATGGCGAAGTCGGGTGCCAAGGAGGGGTTCATCCAGATCTCCGCCAGGAAGGCGACGTCTGGGGAGGTGGAGTTGAGTAGGTCCCAGAGTTCAACAGCGTGTTTGCGGGCGGAGCGGGTGTTGAGTAAAATGCATCTGAGGTGGTTGAGTTCTTTCTCGGTGGATGGATTGGCGGATCGGATACTGGTGAAGCTGCAGTTCCGGCGGGAGAAGGGTCCTTGGGTGCGCTTCGGGGCGGCCCGGAAGCAGGTGTGCGATCATCCTGTGTTGAGTGCGAGGAGGGTGCTAGCATCAGAGTGGTGATGGGCGTCGTGGCGTTCGCGGGGGCCAGGGCTTCTGGCGCTGGGCGCGGTCTAGTCGCGGACGGGCGCAGACAGGCTTACCTAAGGCGTGCTTGCTGCGTGCGGCTGCCATATAAGGGAGAGGTGGGAGGGAGGAGCAGCTGGGAGGCTGGAGTGGGGCGACGAATGGGTGAGCAGGGGGGGCTCTCATCTATTAAGTGGTCAGTTGCTTGGCCCTCCGTCAGCTCCAGCACCCCCAGGATGTGCACCTTATTTCGGCGCGCCCTGCCATTGTAATCATCCAATTGCAACTCCATTTTGTCTTGTCTCTCAAGTAGCTGTTGCTTAAGTTAGGAGGTGTCAGTGGAAATCGTTTTGGTGACGTCTTCAACCTCCTTGACTCTGTTGTCCATTTTTCTGAGGTCTGCTCTTACATGAGAGATTTCGATGTTTACTTTGTACAGTCTTGACTCAAAGGAGGTCGAAACATTATTAAGCAGCCAGAATGTCTTGGAGTGCTAAGTCAAAATGACCCGGGAAGGAGGGGGGGGGGGGGATTGTGACTTCTCTTGCCCGGTTGCTTTGGCGGGGTCTTGTTCCTCTCGGTTCTTGGTCCAGGCGTACTTATCGAGTTTCGTTTGCATTGCCATCTTGCCTCCCCTGCCATCTTGATTCGTTCGGTAATTTTTCTGTGGCTTTGTTGGCTGATGCTGTAACCCACTACCTGCCTTGGGGCAACATGCCTCCAGCGGCCTGTGTCGGGTTTCCTTAGTTATGATTTGTAAAACTACCACCACAGGTTAGTGGGCTGCGGTTCTAGCGGATCACAACACAAGGCGGCGAGGCGATCTGGAGTATGTGTTTGTCCGCCTAGGATGTCTTCCCTTTCAGTGACTGTGGGGCAAGTAGTGCCGCAGTAGGATCACCTGGGCGCAGGAGGACCGTCCCCCCACTGGATGTCAGTATCCGGCTGCTTTCGGCCATTGTTTCAGTGTCTTGGATTGTGTGCCTTGGGCCCGATAACCGATCACTGGTCCCGCGCTGCTCTTTTATTTTCAGCACTGGTGTCTGCGGTAGAAAGGTGTCGTATTCTGACCCGGACAGCGGGTCCCGTCTGGGCAGACTGACCTCTTGGCGATCGCCTTTTGTTTCACTAGGTCAGTTCTGGAGTATTCGCCACCCCGCTGCCCGGGTGACGGTCTAGGCGTGTCTCTGCTTATTTCTGCCCTTGGGGCCCGGCCCCGGGGCAGGACTTACTCTCTTATCCGCCCTCAATGAAGATGCAGAACCCCAGGCTGGGCCGCAGGAAACCGCGACCTGTGGAGCAGCTCTAGGTTTCCACCAGCCCTGCCACCAAGCCAATATCACAGTCAATCTATTGCTGCCAGGATGCCGCTGTAGGTGAGAATTTGACTTACATCACCATGCCTGCAGTCTGCAGTTCTTGTGGCTCTCAGGCGCTTTGTCACATCTCTGGGCCCCCCGGTACCGGAGCCCTCCCAGGGCGTGACGCCAGAGCGAGCCAGGGAGCGGGGCGTCCCTCAATTCCTCGGTTTGCAGCTTTAGGTCCGTTGGCCCTCGCCTGGGGACTCTGACAACTTCTGGCCCAGGCAGGCCCTCTCCCGTTACCCTCCTCCATTGCCAATCTCAGCTGCCGCTCCTGCCAATAGGTCACAGGCCGGGAGGCCGCACCCAGTGCTTTAAATGGAAAAAAATAAGTGCAGGTACTCACCAAATTGAGATGTGGGCGGGGTTAGGGGCGGGCAGGGCTATGGGGGTGGAGCCATGGGGGCGGGGCTACGGGTAGTGCTAAGGGGCCATTAATTTAAATCATTGCTAAAACCTCATGACCAAATGAAACTCTTCATTTTGGATTTCGTTTCATTGGCGCTTTATGTTAGAAATTGTTTCAAAGGCAGGAAGAAAAAAGTTCACTAAAATTATTTTCTAATGTTATAAATATTTTACTTTAAATTGAGTGTAAACCCCTTCTTAAATTGTTTCCAGTGTAATAGCGCCTTGGATCTCACAAGCATTGGAAAAGTGCTATAGAAATCAAACATACATAACACAATATCACAAACTTTCTTGATCAATTACATTTTAAAGGAAAAGCATGTATATTATTTCTCCTCTTTATAAATTAAGCTCTGACAAGCTGTGGCTGCAGTGTGTTTATCAGTAGGGAGAGGAGTGAGATGCAAATTTGGCCTTTCATCTGTCCCGCACTCAGTCGTTTACACCTTGCAAATGGGTTGAACGGAACTGGACAGCAGGGGGCACATGAAGAAATTAAAAAAAAAAAAGCTTTCGCCACTTTTCGAAGGTGTTTGGATGGCCAACAGAGCACAATAGCCCAGCGTGCAGGTCTGCTGAAAGAATCTCCTGTTTCCAGGAGGCTGCAGCAGCCCGGGCTAGAGAGCACAACAGGAGGAGGGGCATTGCTCAATTAGGAGATGTTAAGGGGAGATTAGCACTCGAGTGCTTCACAAAAGCGGACAGACTCGTCAGCTGTGTGTCGTGCTTTTTTTTAGAAGCCAAATTAAGTTGGGCTGCTGCTCCATGAGTACCGGTACTGTCTTTGAGACAAGAAAAAGTTCCGGTACTCAAGCGCAGAAAATGTAGAAGTGCCGGTACTGAGTACCGGTGAGTACCGGCCCATTCAAAGCACTGGCCGCACCCTACTTTCTTTCCTTATGATACCTGAGCACCTCCACCACTTTTTCCGTCTCAGCTACACAGCGCCTCTGGGCAGCTTCGAGGTGCCGACACCCTCAATGCCACAACGGTGTACCGCAGCCTTGCGGGTCACGCCGACTGGTGTATATCTGTGTCAAGTGCCCTGTGATCCATCCGCCGGGCTGAAGCTCTGCCTGGTTCTCTGTTACTAATCTTTGTTACTCTAGCGGAGCCACCGCCATTTTGTTATACTCGTCCTCCTTCGGTCCTGTCAGGTTAGATTGTTGGCGGACCCCCACTCCAATCACCCCAGGGGCAGTTATCAAGCTATTTGTGGGGTTTGAGCAACAGATGGTGTCAGATTAATGCAGGATAGTAGGCGAGGGGATCGGAGCCGAGCGAATGTGCGACCATTCCCGTTGGCTTCTGGCCACGCCCCCCACTAATCCCTCTATTGTGTGACTGTCTGGAAAAAATTCACAAAGTAACTGTCAGCTACACACATTCATGTGACCCAAGATGGGCAGCAGCTTAACACAATAACCCCAGAGGAGACTGAGTATGAACATACATAACACATATTGCCTCCTGAAGTCGTAACTTAAGACTCAGATTTCTGTACTGGGGATGCTGTAAAAAAATCCGCTCCACGCCATTCAATGGAGTGAATAGGCAATGTAAATCAACAATTTAAAGAGCACAGAATGATTGTTGAAACAAGCGTACTCCTGAGTTAAATACTAAAATGTTACAATTTAAGACAAAATGCATTAAAATCAGGAATAAAGTATCAAATCGCACTATCCCACTGCCTGATCAGGAACACCAAAAAATTGTTACATCCTCAACAGTGAGTAGAGACAGATTAGGAACCACCCAATTATTTTGCCCTCCCTGATTTTTAAATAGATATTCCTTGAGGAGAAACTTGTGAGTCCTTATAGTTAGCAATTGTAGTAGTCAAATTCGTCGACGTTTTTGTCTCTAGTTTTCCAAGTACACAAGACCATCATCAGGACAGTGTCAAGCCTAGTATTTGTGTAGAAGACCCTTTGAATACAAATGTATGACCACAGACCCAACACAACATAGGAACCATCAAAGAGGAAAAAAATCAACATTCTCAATGATTGGGACAGCCAAACAATGAATGTATGGACAAGCTGCAAGCACAAAGGGCTAGGGCAGGAAAAGGAATATGCTACTTACCAGTATGCATCTGTTTTGGCATGTAGGGCTGCTGACATTCATATCTGTGCATAGATTGCCGCCTAGTGTTGGGTCCGGATGATTGCACCTTGTTGTCCTGGAAGAGTCTTCGAAGTATCACGAGATAGGTGACTCCTCCCCGGGACTACAGTCAGGGGTGTGGAAAATTTTCAAAAATCTACTTGGCCAGAGGACAAAACGTTACAAAAATCTACTTGTCCTGGGAAGGTAGCTGCTTGTCCCACCTACTCCATAAATCCCTATGGTAGGTCTGCACAGAGACCCCGCACTGCAATCCGTGCAACATAGTGTGCAATATATATTTCAAGGGAAAGTCCAATTATGAAGTGCTGCATGGTCATGCACTCTTAAATGCAACTGTTGTTCTGGCTGACTGTACAGCATGTGTACAGATATGTCAGTGTGCGCTGCACCCAATTATCAACTATTGTGCATGTAACACATTTTCATATGTAGAGAAATAGTACCTAAAGGCAGAGGGCAGACTGCATTTCTTGAAGTGTTTTTGGTACAGTCCAGACTGTCGAAATATGAACCTGTAGGACAGAAGGGTGTTCTCCATTATAGAGCTATCTCATAGCTGTCCAACTTAAAACATCCTCAGATGTGATGCGCTGATAAACATGTGGATGGGAATAACTGCACTTCTTGGCAGAGGCTACGAATGGTTCACGGGGCAGCGCTCTAGTTCACTGAGACAGTATCCAGTACACAAGAGGCAGGTGTGATGTGATTATATTATTGTGCACTCACTGCTACACCTCCACATTCTTCTCCCACACAAAGACCATATGCAGCACTGGCAGTAGCTGCACAGGGTTGTCTATTGCAATTAGTAATGGCTTCAGCAGAGTAAGCTTCCCTAACCTGAAGAGCTGCAGGTCAGCAATGGATGTTCGAGTTTGTCTCCTTCAGATGTATAGGACATGTAGCAGTCACGCAGCTGAAAAGCAAGCATTAGTTTCACAGGGAAGGAGTGTTAAGAAAAGACAGTAAATCTAGAAGTGGAGAGCTGAGCATCACTGTGACAGGGACTAGTGAGTATGCAATCACTCAACATTTCATGTCACACCCATGCAGCAAGTCCTGAATACTGTATTCAGAGGGCAGTGTGAGTGCAGTGGTGGTAGCAGGCACAGTGTGCAAGGCTGGAGTGAGTCTGGGGGCAGGGTCAAAGCAGTGGCTAAAAAAACTAAATATTTTCTAACCTTTTGTGGTCTTTCACCTCCAGGTAACTACATGCATAATACTGGATAGCTTTAATTGAAATGAAAACTATGTTGATCAGTGAGAAATGCAGTATGAGACATTGTGAAACCTCGATTAGTTCATGCACCGATCTGACCATGAACATTTAGTAAAGCAGACAAGAATCTCTGACAGACCATCCTAGACACAGGCACCCACATGTGCAGACTACACATGCATTACTATGCACTGGTGGCTGTGCAGGGATCGCTGAAGCTAGCCACAGGCAGCCGTCTTGGAGGCCACTGAATTCCACCAGAGAAAACATCAAACTGTCAAAGAGCTGGGTCAGCCCTTGACTACCTGGGGTAGAGGTGGAGGCTGTGAGATGCATGCACACTGGGTCTCTGCTGAAAGGTTCTGGTCACCGGAGGTGGAAGGTGCAAGTTCTGCTCACATTCAATGAAACATCTCTGTATCCATGGGGCCTGTCTTGTAGGATTTAATGCCACCTAGTAGTGACACTGAACCAGTATCAATCTGGGTTTTGACCCTGAGAAACCCTAAAAATTTCTGTAGTCCAAATAAAAAAAGAATGTGGAGGGCATGTTCAGACATCGAGAGGGATTTTGGCCCGTGCATGTGGTCAGAGGCGTTAATAGGGGGTAGAACAGTCTACACATTCTTCATGTACCTCTAACGTAACCAAGAATTGTGGGCTCTTTGCCTAAATAGAGCTCGAGAAAATCTGATCATATCACAGGCAAACTGTGACACTTTCTGAATACAGCCTCCATTACCGATTGAAGAACTGTTAAGGAGGTCAAAAGTTTGCTGCAGTGATATGTTTGTAACCTACGTGCCATAGATAGATACGAGTATGGTAGTTTGGTTGGCTTTTGAACCTGCTACCAGATACAAGGTAAAGAGACACCTGCATCACCTCTGCTTCGATCCCAGTGGGTTAGATCAGCAGGCTGAGTTTTTCTTTGGTGATCTGTTTGCAAAGTGCCTGCCTAAGGCTCCACAGCCTGTATGCTAGTTTGAAGGTTTGATGTAGAGAGACACAGAGAGAGTGAGAGTGAGACACAGAGAGACTTACTACATGTGTGCGTGTATTAGTGCAAGGAAGTGTGGAGTTGTTGGTATCTTTATTGCATGTTCAGTAGTTGATATAGTCTAACTTAACTCCCTGGAGCAACAGGAAGGATTACAGAGAACATTTTTATAACAGCAGGAACACCCTAACTTGAGGTACTTTAGCAAAAACTGAATTGTGTGCGTGGAGTCTGTGAAGAGAATGCAAGGACTAATAGTCGGGCATTAGTGGATTGGGAAGTCATGTGCAGTTCGTGTTGATATTTTTCAGTTAGTTTATGACATAAACAGTCTGAGCAGTAGGGAGCGAGAGAGGGGTCGTTTTAGAGCAGAATAGAACTAAGGTGCGCAGGTTACAAGAGTGAAAGGAGTATTTCAACATGATAAAGTACCGGAATTGGGCTGCTGCAATAAGATTCGTGACTAGGAGCTCATGGACACGCTACTACAGAGTGCTGGGGTGTCTCTTCCAAACTCTGCATGCCTCCTGTGCAGCCAACATGCAGGAAATTCTGTGCCAGGTGAGCGTTCGGGGTAATTGGCCGATTTTCAATTCTATAAATTCCACCAGTTCCGTCGTAGCTTGCAAATACACACAATAGTTGCATCTGACGTTAGAGCACTAGTGGGAAATGCTTTTCTTTGCGGCCTCCTGGAAGAAAGCAGACGTGTGCCCCCGAACTCGCAACATGTCATGTGCCAAAGAGGGAGGATGCCAGGCGTTCTCTGATTGAACTGATGTGGTTTGATCCATACAGTTAAAGTGCAAATAATGAGGTGCGAGAAACATCTTAGGAGGGGCTTTGGGGAGAAAGAGACCGGGCCGAGGCGCTTGCAGCATGTGGCTGCATGAAGCACTCACAAACCAAGCAGTTATTTAACAATGTTGTTACACGGGCACACGCTCCCGAAAAATAGCCGGAAAGAGAGCGTGAAACATGGGCGTATGAGAGAAAAATAAGGCTAAAGAGAGAATGAGACTAATACTGTTAACTTATGTCACATTATGTGCAATGTGAGGCGCAAACTCTAGACCACCAATGAATGAGTGTCTGCGGTAATGACGGATTCGGGACACTGGAATTTCCACATCTCTTTGTCTTTACATATATTATGTAACGGCACATATCAGCTCACTGTTCACCGGCAAAAAGTAGACGACTTCGATCAGGCACTTTGCAGGTAACGGATAGCAGCTTCTGTTGCACTCTTATTAAGAAAATTAAAACAAATCATATCCGCCCACCACTTTTAAAATCCACCAGCTTTCAAAGGCAATGCAGGCTAAAAAAAACATTTTGCTCGTTTGCTCTAATGCTATCCTTTGGTTATACTGAGGGCGGGGATTTTAAATGTAATTACCCCCCAGTACAATTCTTTAACGCCACATGTAGTATAATATGCATTGCTGCATGGTGAGCTCCACTTAAAAATCAGTCCGCTCCAAACCCCAAGTTAGCGCTCTGTTTTCTCTTGTGGAATCTTAACTGGGCGCTCCTGTCCTGCTGTTATTTTGACTGCAATCCACTGAGCTCTCAACAGGATGTTTGCATTGCCTCTTTCCTTCGCGAGCAACAAGGATAAAGTTAACTGTATTCCTACGCCCCTGATTCGGCAAGCTCACTTGGCATGCCCCCTGCCTTCTCACCCCAGTTCCAGGTCACACCACCATCAGCAAGATATTTGTGCAATCCTCTTCTGTTAAAATGGAGACAGCTTCTGCAGGGTTCTGCACGTCCACCCCATTGATCTTGAGGAAGCAAGACACCCGATTGCTGCGACCTCCGCTTATTGAGACTGAAGTTTCTCTCCCCCAGCCAATCACTGGCTAGAGCCCAGTCACGGACTGCTAGCCAATCAGAGGCCTCAAAAGCGTCTGCAGCTACCCGCCAGCCTTTCTGATTGGCTGTGAGCCCCAGAGTGTCCACAGCCTGTATCACGTACGCGATTTATAGTCTGCATGTCCGTCGGGCAAAATAAACATTACATCTTCTTGCCCATGTTAAAAATGAACATGGTTCGGGCGTCGGGCGATATGATTTCCCCACCCCTGTACAGTGCGCATGGGCATCTTCTCCATCCTCAGATTGTTTTTCGCCATTGTGGCAGAGATGGAGATAGTAAAATAAGAGATGGCCATGCAAAAGATAATGCTGCAGCTGCGACAGGCACTGGGGAGGAGGGCTGGCGATATGAATGTCAGCAGCCCTACTTGCCAAGAACCGATGCATAGTGGTAAGTAGCATATTCCGTTCGAGGCATGCGGGCTGCTGAATTCATATCTGTGCATAGACAGTATAGCAGTATCTCCTCTAGCGGTGGTTACCTGTGCCAGCTGCAGCAGTTTGAAAAAGAGTTTTGAGGACAGCCTGGCCTACAGCAGCTTGTTGCTTTGCTTGCACGTCTACACAGTAGTGTTTTGTGAAAGTGTGTATGGTAGTCCATGTGGCTGCTCTACATATGTTTTCAAGAGGAATATTCCCTAGGAAAGCCATGGATGCCCCCATTTTTCGCGTAGTGTGTGCTCTTGGGGGGACAGTTAAAGTGCGTTTAGCCTTTTGATAACATATTTGAATGCATTTAACGATCCACCTGGCTATTCCTGACTTTGATATTGGATTTCCTTTATGTTGTGGTGAAAAAGCAACAAATAATTGCTTTGTTTTCCTAAATGATTTTGTTCTGGCCCCATAATAAAGCAGAGCTCTCTTTACATCCAGTGTGTGTAGGGCTCTTTCAGCTACCGACTGCGGATTTTGGAAGAACACTGGCAGTTCTATTGATTGATTAATATCAAAATTGGATATGAACTTTGGCATAAACTTAGGGTTTGTTCTAAGAACCACCCTGTGAGAATGTACTTGCATGAAGGGTTCCTGAATTGTTAGTGCTTGCAACTCGCCTGAGTGAGGTAATGGCAATCAAGAATGCCACCTTCCACGTTAAGAATTGCAGTTCGCATTGGTGTAGAGGTTCGAAAGGAGGTCCCATAAGTCTGGTAAGGAGTAGTTTCTGTCCGGTAACTCCAGTTCTGTAGTAGGGGTATCTCTGTTATAGTCATAATCTAGTGAATAGTCCTGCCCATGTGCGTGGACCCCGGAGCAATCAAAAATAATCTCTTAGGAGAGAATTAAAGACAGATAATGCAGCCTATATCACCAGGCTACACTGTCCAGTACTTCAACTAGAAATTCCACAAAAAAATCCACAAACAGCAAAGTCTGTCCAGATTTCCCTTTCTTTAGCAGCAAAAACCCTCTGGAATGATAGAGAGGAAGACATGGACGGACAAGCCCCATAGGCTGCCATTATGAGGCTCAGAACAGGATACTGTGCCTTTAAGAGAACTTTCCAGAACTTCACAGTATCCCAGAATGCACTGCAGGTCCCTTTTACTTTCAGTTCTTTTTGAAGGCGTAACCCGCCAGACCTGTAGCATTCCTTACATGAATATCTCCACCGGGGAGGAGGGCGGGTGCTTATGACTATAACAGAAATACCCCTACTACAGAACTGGAGTTACAGGACAGAAACCACTCCTTCTGTAGTAGGGGATCTCTATGTATAGTCAATCTAGTGAATAGAATGGCAAGCCCATCCCCACACCAAAGCGGCGGTGGAGGAACGAGAAATAACACCACTATTGTGCGAACAGATTTCGCAGCGGAGCCTGCCCAACCTGAGCGTCTGCCCTGGCATCCGTGTCCAGGCAGTAATGCTTAGCAAAGGTATGGACCGACTTCCAAGTGGCCGCCTTGCAGATTTCTGCAATTGGAACATTACGGAGCAAAGCAGTCGTGGCAGCTTTGCCCCTGGTGGAATGAGCCTTAGGTTTACCCCCTAAGGTCTTATTAGCCTTTTGGTAACACAGTTGTATGCAGGACACAATCCACCTAGAGATGGACTGTTTAGAGGTAGCAAGACCCGTCCTGACTGATCCATAATTGACAAACAATTGGTCTGACCTACGAATATCCTTGGTCTTATCCAGATAAAAATGTCAACACCCTCCTAACATCCAGGGAATGCAGCGACCTTTCTGCTGGAGAGGAAGGATTCTGAAAAAACGTAGGTAAAGTTGTGGTCTGGTTAACATGAAAATCAGATATAACCTTTGGAAGAAATTTAGGGTGAGTACACATAACCTTAGCAGCATGAAATACAGTATAAGGTTCCTGGCAACACAACGCCTGAATTTCACTCACCCTGTGGGCCGATGTAATGGCCACGAGGAACGCCGCCTTCCAGGACAGGTGCTGCAACGGAATCCTATGAATAGGTTCAAAAGGCTCCTTTATCAATCTGGACAGCACCACATTCAATTCCCATGAAGGCGAAGGAAGCCAGACAGGAGGAACAATAGTTACTTACCTGTAATCTGTGGTTCTCCAGTATTGGTGTCTTTCATAGATTCACAATCCTGAATCATTCCCCGTCGTCGGATGGAAGTCCCACGGTATATAAAACGCAATAATATGCCTGTAATATGCCTGTAATAACTAAAAAAAAAATGGTAATAACCAACCAGGAAGTAAAGTAGCCCTCAGCTACAGGAGCAAAATGTGAGAAGTTGGCCCGATATGCAACGTTCGCTATTCTAGCGACCGCTATGTATCGTTCCAACGACCCTTATGGTGTTTGGTTGTAAGTCAACCTGTAGACCAGCTATCCTAGTAGCGTGGATACGAGCAGTCTAAGGCTAAAGACTCAAGAGGGCGCGTTAAGCCAGCTGTTTACCACACATGTACCCCTTGAACACCCAGTGAAAGGACACCACACAAGTGTTATGAAAATAAACAGGATATTTATTAAGATTCACAACAGCCCTGGACTCTTTATGAGGACAGGGTACTAAGCACAAACCAAATCTCTTAGGAAAATACTTCAAGTGCACAATTAAAACAAGTGTCCGAGGACACGGAAAGTTTAAGGTCTCGGGCGGACCCGATAAGGCAAGTCGGAAGCGAGGGACTCGGGACCCTAGAGTAAAGAGGCTATGCAGGCACCGAAATGCCGAGTTACCTAGCCACGAGGGCTGCGGCTGCACAAGTCTTACAGGCGTCGGGGTCTTCGCTGACGAGCCAGGAGCCGGAAGAAAAGGAGTTGCTGGCCGGCGACCAGTGATGAATAGTTCGTAGAGATCCAAGCCTGGATCAGAGATTGTTGATACCTGAAAGCAGAGGGGACCAAGTTCGTACTACTAGCCAGTAGTCAGAGGGTACCAGGATGGCACCGGTTGGCCGTCACCTCGACCAGGTGAGTGGGCGACGCTAGGCTCTGCAGTCTCACGGACCAGGAGGCGTTGTCGGCGACCACGGCGGAGGTGCGAGCTGTCCCACGAAGGATGATGCTGTCGGCGTCGCTGGGCCCGGGATGGGGCAACAAGCCTTGGCAGATCTCAGGGCCACGTGGTGGGCCTAAGATGGCGTCTTGAGTGGACCAGGAGGGTCCGGGGTGCTTCTCGCAGAGGTGGAAGCAAGGGCCAGTCTGGAGCAACCAGACCAGCAGTGTTGATTGTCGGATGTCGTCACAGAAGGGCACAAGCCAGCGGCTAGTGACCAGACAACGGGCTGAGCAGCGAGCAGAAGGGCCCCACGCAGATCGTGGAGATGCTGGGGACTGCACTTCGGTGCTAGAGCGGCTCAGGGTCGGGGCTTCTCGGACCCCAGAGCACTCACCAGGGAATCGCTTCGATGGTCGTGCTGGTTTAAGAGCGTGCAGGTTCTGATGATGGCCGGTCCCTCGAGGTCTCGTCGCACCCACAGTTCACAGCTGAGCTGATGACGGGGGTAGAGGTCAGAGGTGCCAGTGAAGCCGGTTCTCGTCGAGCTGGGCCGTCGGATCCTTGAGGAAGGACTTGCAGCAAACCGCAGAGTTCTTAGATGGTGCCCGCTGATGCAGGGTGACTACTCCTTAGTCACAAGGGAGAAATCTTGAGAAGAGTCTTGAGTGTCCTTTCGTAGAAAGTAGTTCTTGATTCAAAGATGATCTAATTTGGAAGGGTCCCCGCTCCGGCCTTTATCCTAAAGAAAGGGGTGGGTACATGACTAGGTCCTGCCCTAAGGGTGGGACCAGGAAGGGGGGTAGTTACACCCCTCTCCCCTGCCGGACTTTCCCCAGGCCAGGGCTGGCGCCCCTGGAACTGGTTCTGACCGGCAGATGCGTAGTGAGCACCGGGGTGCTACTCCGCAGTCACCTTCTCGCAAAAGCCCTACCTACCCAGAATACACAAACCCTGTCTGGGACGGTGCGAACACCGCCCTCGACAGGAAACCCTTTGTCCAAGCTCTCCCCGCTGGAAGGACTCCCAGCAGCAGGAGGTCAGACTCGTGTCTGTGGTGGCAGCATCCATTTTGTGGAGCTGAGGCTTTAGTTAACTTTGACCGGGGTTCACAGTTACGTACATGTCGTGTCCCTCTAGAAGGGCGGAATGCTAACCTCGTCGCCAGGGTTGGTGAGAGGGCAGCATCCCGATTCGTATGACACCTTACTCGACATGCCTTGATAACGCGACACCGAAGTTACCGATGGGGTACGCGTTATCATGGAACAGCCATTGGGTCTTGGTTCCGCAAGCTGCAACCGGGGTCGGCTCGGGCCAGAGCCTAGTTCACACGAGCCCATGCACTCTGCCTTCAGGATTGTCAAGGCCTGCCATAGGAGTGACTGATAGGAACTCGAGTGTCCATTGTATGGTTAGATATAGGGCTACTATATCTAAAGCAAAGCGTGATTACACGACTTCGCCCCAGCTGTCATGCAGCCAGTTGTGTCAAATTTAGGCGGCCAGCCAGGGGTGGCATAATACATGCTGCAGCTCCTGGCGGCCCTGGGTACACCTATGCCCTGAGTTACAGGGTCTGATAAGGTGGCCCAGTACCAATTGGTAAATGCACCTAGGGTACATGTCGTAATTTAGAAAGAGAACAGCCAGGCTGTGGGTCTGATTAGCAGGCCCACAGCCAGAGAAAGTCGTAAACCAGTGAAACAAAAGCAAAAAATCTGGGTGATCATAGGATTGCAGACCCTACTCTCCTACATGACCCCCCCCCCAAACGTCGGAACAATAAGCTAACCTTGACCAGGTGAGTCTTCTTGTTCTAAGTGGAAATATCTGGAGAGCCCATCGGCATTGCCATGATCAGTACCAGGTCTATGTTCCACTGTAAAGTCCATCCCCTGTAGGGAAATGGACCACCTTAGCAGTTTGGGGTTTTCACCCTTCATCTGATTTAGCCACAAGAGGGGCTTATGGTCGGTCTGAATCTTGAAGTGAGTGCCAAACAAGTATGGCCTCAGCTTCTTCAGGGCCCAAACCACAGCAAAGGCCTCCCTCTCAATAGCTGACCAATTCTTCTCTCTAGGGGTCAGCCTTCTGCTTATAAAAGCAATGGGCTGGTCTTGACCATCAAAATTCAGTTGAGAAAGAACAGCTCCCACACCCAACTCAGAAGCATCTGTTTGGACAATGAATGGTTTGGAGTAGTCCGGACTCTTGAGGATAGGCGCCGTGCACATGGCCTGCTTTAGGTCATCGAATGCTTTTTGACAGCTCGCTGTCCACTGAACCTTTTTTGGCATTTTCTTGCTTGTCAGTTCGTTTAATGGTGTCACGATGGAACCATAGTTCCTGACAAACTTCCGGTAGTATCCAGTCAGGCCCAAGAAAGCTCGAACCTGAGTCTGGGTGGTTGGAGGAGCCCAGTCCCTGATTGACTGTATCTTGCTCTCCAGTGGCTGAACCTGGCCTCCACCTACAAGGTGGCCCAGGTATACAACCTGTGTCTGCCCTATCTGGCACTTGGTGGCCTTGATAGTGAGGCCTGCTGCTTGCAGAGCCTCTAACGCTTTCCGCAGGTGGACCAGGTGATCCTCCCAGGTGGAGCTAAAGACAGCGATATCGTCAAGATACGCCGCACAGAAGTCATCCAGCCCAGTAAGGACTTGATTCACCAACCTTTGGAAGGTGGCAGGTGCATTTTTCAGACCAAAGGGCATTACCACGAACTGATAATGTCCACCAGGGGTTGAAAATGCGGTTTTAGGCTTGGCGTCCTCAGCTAACCTGATTTGCCAATACCCAGCTGTCAGGTCAAACGTACTTAAGTAGTTGGCCGAAGCCAATCTATCGATAAGCTCGTCTGCCCTTGGTATTGGGTGGGCGTCAGTCTTAGTGACTGCATTGAGACCCCTGTAGTCTACGCAAAACCTCATCTCTCTCTTACCACCCGGGGTGTGAGGTTTCGGCACTAGAACTACGGGACTAGCCCAAGGGCTATCCGAGGGTTCAATGACTCCCAGCTCCAACATTTTCTGCACTTCACTCTTGATGCAGTCTCTAACGTGATCAGGCTGCCGGTAGATTTTACTCTTAACGGGCAAGCTGTCGCCAGTGTCAACCTCATGGGTGCACCAATCGGTCTGGCTGGGTGTTAGAGAAAACATATGTCTGAAAGACTGAAGAACCTGTTTACAGTCTCTCTGTTGATGTTCGGAGAGGCTGCCACAAAAGACAACACCATCTACCGATCCATCGTCAGGATTCTGAGTGAGCAGGTCGGGGAGAGGGTCACTCTCCTCCTCCTGTCCCTCATCTAGGGCCATGAGCAAACTCATGTCCTTCCTGTCGACATATGCCTTGAGCCTGTTGACATGAAGCACCCTGTGGGGGCTCCGGGGAGTTCCCAGGTCGACCAGGTAGGTGACCTCTCCCTTTTTCTCCAGGATGGTGTAGGGCCCGGACCATTTGTCCTTGAGGGCTGCTGGGGCCACTGGCTCCAACACCCACACCTTCTGTCCGGGCTGGTAAACAGTCAAGACAGCCTTTTGGTCATGCCAAGCTTTCTGGAGTTCTTGGCTGGCCTTAAGGTTTTCAGATGCCTTCTCCATGTATTCGGCCATCCGCGAGCGGAGGCCAAGCACATAGTCCACTATGTTGGCTGCAGGCTTTTTGAGAGGTCTCTCCCATCCTTCCTTCACCAAACACAGGGGTCCTCTTACAGGATGCCCGTACAAAAGTTCAAAAGGGCTGTAGCCAACCCCCTTCTGTGGGACTTCTCTGTAGGCGAACAAGAGGCAGGGGATCAGGACGTCCCATCTGCGCCGAAGCTTTTCAGGTAGTCCATGAATCATCCCTTTAAGGGTCCTGTTGAATCTCTCAACAAGCCCATTGCATTGTGGATGATAGGGTGTAGTGAACTTGTAGTTGACACCACATTCCTTCCACATAGCAGTTAAGTAGCTCGACATGAAGTTTGCACCTCTGTCGGAGACGACCTCCTTAGGGAAGCCCACTCTGGAGAATACTCCAACTAGGGCTCTTGCCACAACAGGTGCTGTAGTGGTCCTAAGGGGAATAGCTTCAGGATACCTGGTGGCATGATCCACTACCACCAGTATAAACTTGTGCCCTGATGGTGTCGGTGGTTCCATGGGACCGACGATGTCGATCCCCACCCGTTCAAAGGGCACCCCCACCACAGGCATTGGTATAAGGGGGGCCTTTGTCGTGCCACCTGACTTACCACTGGCTTGGCAAGTGACACAGGAGCGGCAAAACTCCTTGGTATCTTCGTTCATATGAGGCCAGTGAAAGTGTGAGACAAGCCTGTCCCACGTTTTCGTCTGGCCTAAGTGACCTGCTAAGGGAATCTCGTGGGCCAAGGTAAGTAGGAAACCACGCTGAGACAAGGGTACAACCAGCCTCCTGGTCATGCCAGGCTTGGGGTCTCTTGACTCAGTGTACAGGAGTCCATCTTCCCAGTATACCTTGTGGGTACCTGTGGCGTTCCCAGCAGCCTCAGCAGCAGCCTGCTGTCTGAGGGGTTCAAGAGAAGGGCAGTCTAACTGGTCCTTTCCCAGGTCTTCCCTTGAGGGTCCCCCTGAACCCAAGAATTCAACTTGATCAAGTTCGAACTCTCTCGGCTCAGTTTCCCTCAATTCCTGTAGGTCAGCCTCCTCTGAGACTTGATCCACGACCTGGGGCAAGGGGGAAGGCGCAGCCTTAACCCTACTGCTCTTTTTCTTGGGAGGTGTCTGGTCCATTGTTCCAGGATCCAGCACCTGTTCAGTGGGGCATTTCCTGACCTGTGACCTGGTCACAGCGAACACATGTGCTGGCAAACCTAACATTTCCATGTGAGTCCGGTGCTCCACTTCTGACCATTGTGATGACTCCAAATCATTGCCCAACAAACAATCCACTGGGAGGTCTGGACTAACTACAACCTTCTTTTGGCCAGTTACCCCTCCCCAGGAGAAAGCTACAATTGCCATACTGTGATTGGTAGTGACATTGCTTGCATTGGTCACCAGGAATTCTGTACCTGGCATGATCTGTCCAGGGTCCACAAAGTTAGGCGTCACCATGGTGACGCTGGCACAAGTGTCCCTATAGGCCTGAGCCATCTTTCCATTTATGAAAGGCGTCTGTCTGTATTTGCCCAACGTATTGGGACTTATGTCAGGGGACACGTCCGCGTCCCCTGTACTGACAAGGACAGCCTGAGTGAGTGTGCCAACTAAGTTGTCACGCCCCTCAGAACCCAGGGTTAACCCTACTAAACCCTTGGGAGGCGCACTACCACTGCTGACTGTACTAGGGGGCACAGGTGCCTTAGGGGCTGCAGTGGCAGGAGTCTGCCCTCCTCCTTTCTTGGTGCACTCACTAAACCAGTGAGATTTACTTTTACAGTACTGGCACCATCTTTTGGATTGGCCTTCTTTCTTCTTTTGGGGAGCCTGACCCCCACCCTCTTTGGGTTGTTGGGGACCTGTCGAAGACTTCTGGTCATTTTGTTCCCCCTTAGAATCTTTACCCTTCTGGTCTGCTTTCTTCTGACCACCTTGATTCTGGCCCTGGTTCTATTTAACTCTCGTACGGACCCATCTGTCTGCCTTCTTTCCCAATTCTTGGGGAGAGGTCAGATCCGAGTCGACAAGATGCTGATGCAACAACTGGTTCTGACAATTGTTTAAAATTTGTTCTCTCATCATCAAATTATACAATCCTTTGTAATCAGTAACCTTACTGCCCAGCAACCAGCCCTCAAAAGCCTTAGTGGCACAATCGACAAAGTCAGACCAATCTTGAGACTGCGTTTTCTGGGTATCCCTGAACAGCACCCTGTACTGCTCAGTGGTTAGGCCGAACCCTTCAACGAGTGTATTTTTCAAGACTTGGTAATCGTTCGCATCCTCCACCCTTGTGGTGAGGAGCTTGTCTCTTCCTTTACCTTCAAAGGAGAGCCACAAGATAGCTGCCCACTGACTCTGGGGAACACCTTGCACGGTGCAGGCCCTCTCCAAAGCAGTAATCCATTTGTGGATGTCGTCCCCTTGTTTAAAGGGGGGCACTATCTTACCAAGGTGTTTCGTATCGAAACTCTTTTCCCTATTGCTAGGTACATTGCTGCCACCAGTGGGGACTACCCCACTTAACTGTTGCTCTCTCGCAAAGGCAAGCCTTTCTTTGGCCAGGGCAAGTTCTTCCCTTTCGATCCTCAGATTAGCTGCCCTTTCCTTAGCTTCGTACACTCTCCGCTGAGGGGACGTCATCCCTCTCTGAGAAGAGTTGCGAGAGCCATTGGTTTGAAGGGATCTGCCAGAGTCTCTTGACAGAGATCGGGCTCGTCCATTCCCAATGTTAAGCTGACCTGATAGTGGCCCCAGGGGTCCCCCAGTACCGCTATCATGTTTGCTTAAGTTGGACCTGCTTAGTCTGACGACTTCTACCTGTCCCTTATCTACCTCATCCCCAGAGGGATCCTCATTCTCATTCTCGGTTGAGAGGAGGATTAGGTCAGGGTCACCTCTGGTTCCCTCGAGGGGAGGCATGTCTCCTTCTGGATTAGAATGGCTAAGAAGCTTCTCAGCCTTTCTGGCATCATAAGTCTCGAGGAGACCAATCAGAAAGGAGGTGGTGGGGTTAGCCCCTTGCTTAATCTTCCTAGAGGTACATACTTGTCGTAACTCATGGAAGTTAAGCGCAGTATATCTTGAAGAGATGACCTGTGGAGGGTCAACCGACACAAGGGGCGACTCAGAGTTTCCTCCTTTGTCCGACATACTGCTTCTAGTGTGGTGTAAGTGATGCACCTACCTACACTATGTGTTTACCTACTGTTCCCTTGCTAAGAGTTGCAGCCAAGGTGTGCTAGGCCTTGAGGAGCTGCAACAGCTGGTTCAGTAGAACTCAGAGTATTCTAAGCTTTAGTTATATGTACTAACAGTACTTATGCGATCTTTCAACAAGATATTCTTAGGATACGTGTGGTAAAACAACAGCAAGCTCAAATCCCAACCGCTGCTCACCAATGTGAGAAGTTGGCCCGATATGCAACGTTCGCTATTCTAGCGACCGCTATGTATCGTTCCAACGACCCTTATGGTGTTTGGTTGTAAGTCAACCTGTAGACCAGCTATCCTAGTAGCGTGGATACGAGCAGTCTAAGGCTAAAGACTCGAGAGGGCGCGTTAAGCCAGCTGTTTACCACACATGTACCCCTTGAACACCCAGTGAAAGGACACCACACAAGTGTTATGAAAATAAACAGGATATTTATTAAGATTCACAACAGCCCTGGACTCTTTATGAGGACAGGGTACTAAGCACAAACCAAATCTCTTAGGAAAATACTTCAAGTGCACAATTAAAACAAGTGTCCGAGGACACAGAAAGTTTAAGGTCTCGGGCGGACCCGATAAGGCAAGTTGGAAGCGAGGGACTCGGGACCCTAGAGTAAAGAGGCTATGCAGGCACCGAAATGCCGAGTTACCTAGCCACGAGGGCTGCGGCTGCACAAGTCTTACAGGCGTCGGGGTCTTCGCTGACGAGCCAGGAGCCGGAAGAAAAGGAGTTGCTGGCCGGCGACCAGTGATGAATAGTTCGTAGAGATCCAAGCCTGGATCAGAGATTGTTGATACCTGAAAGCAGAGGGGACCAAGTTCGTACTACTAGCCAGTAGTCAGAGGGTACCAGGATGGCACCGGTTGGCCGTCACCTCGACCAGGTGAGTGGGCGACGCTAGGCTCTGCAGTCTCACGGACCAGGAGGCGTTGTCGGCGACCACGGCGGAGGTGCGAGCTGTCCCACGAAGGATGATGCTGTCGGCGTCGCTGGGCCCGGGATGGGGCAACAAGCCTTGGCAGATCTCAGGGCCACGTGGTGGGCCTAAGATGGCGTCTTGAGTGGACCAGGAGGGTCCGGGGTGCTTCTCGCAGAGGTGGAAGCAAGGGCCAGTCTGGAGCAACCAGACCAGCAGTGTTGATTGTCGGATGTCGTCACAGAAGGGCACAAGCCAGCGGCTAGTGACCAGACAACGGGCTGAGCAGCGAGCAGAAGGGCCCCACGCAGATCGTGGAGATGCTGGGGACTGCACTTCGGTGCTAGAGCGGCTCAGGGTCGGGGCTTCTCGGACCCCAGAGCACTCACCAGGGAATCGCTTCGATGGTCGTGCTGGTTTAAGAGCGTGCAGGTTCTGATGATGGCCGGTCCCTCGAGGTCTCGTCGCACCCACAGTTCACAGCTGAGCTGATGACGGGGGTAGAGGTCAGAGGTGCCAGGGAAGCCGGTTCTCGTCGAGCTGGGCCGTCGGATCCTTGAGGAAGGACTTGCAGCAAACCGCAGAGTTCTTAGATGGTGCCCGCTGATGCAGGGTGACTACTCCTTAGTCACAAGGGAGAAATCTTGAGAAGAGTCTTGAGTGTCCTTTCGTAGAAAGTAGTTCTTGATTCAAAGATGATCTAATTTGGAAGGGTCCCCGCTCCGGCCTTTATCCTAAAGAAAGGGGTGGGTACATGACTAGGTCCTGCCCTAAGGGTGGGACCAGGAAGGGGGGTAGTTACACCCCTCTCCCCTGCCGGACTTTCCCCAGGCCAGGGCTGGCGCCCCTGGAACTGGTTCTGACCGGCAGATGCGTAGTGAGCACCGGGGTGCTACTCCGCAGTCACCTTCTCGCAAAAGCCCTACCTACCCAGAATACACAAACCCTGTCTGGGACGGTGCGAACACCGCCCTCGACAGGAAACCCTTTGTCCAAGCTCTCCCCGCTGGAAGGACTCCCAGCAGCAGGAGGTCAGACTCGTGTCTGTGGTGGCAGCATCCATTTTGTGGAGCTGAGGCTTTAGTTAACTTTGACCGGGGTTCAAAGTTACGTACATGTCGTGTCCCTCTAGAAGGGCGGAATGCTAACCTCGTCGCCAGGGTTGGTGAGAGGGCAGCATCCCGATTCGTATGACACCTTACTCGACATGCCTTGATAACGCGACACCGAAGTTACCGATGGGGTACGCGTTATCATGGAACAGCCATTGGGTCTTGGTTCCGCAAGCTGCAACCGGGCTCGGCTCGGGCCAGAGCCTAGTTCACACGAGCCCATGCACTCTGCCTTCAGGATTGTCAAGGCCTGCCATAGGAGTGACTGATAGGAACTCGAGTGTCCATTGTATGGTTAGATATAGGGCTACTATATCTAAAGCAAAGCGTGATTACACGACTTAGCCCCAGCTGTCATGCAGCCAGTTGTGTCAAATTTAGGCGGCCAGCCAGGGGTGGCATAATACATGCTGCAGCTCCTGGCGGCCCTGGGTACACCTATGCCCTGAGTTACAGGGTCTGATAAGGTGGCCCAGTACCAATTGGTAAATGCACCTAGGGTACATGTCGTAATTTAGAAAGAGAACAGCCAGGCTGTGGGTCTGATTAGCAGGCCCACAGCCAGAGAAAGTCGTAAACCAGTGAAACAAAAGCAAAAAATCTGGGTGATCATAGGATTGCAGACCCTACTCTCCTACACAAAAGCTCCCACACTCATGACTATCCTAGTCATTATGTATAAACCAAACTGCAGCCAATCAGGCGACAGCACCCACCAGAATGTTCTCCCCAGAAGCTCAGGCTCTCAGATTTTCTCGCACAGGAGTGAAACCAACATAATTGCCTGAGGGAGCCTCTGAGGGGAGGTGGGCGGGTTGCATGTGAATCTATGAAGACACCAATACTGGAGAACCACAGATTACAGGTAAGTAACTATTGTTCTTCTCCAGTATTTGAGGTGTCTTTCATAGATTCACATGCCTGAATCAGAATAGATAGCAGTACACATAACCTAATGCTCATAGACGCTAATAGTATCATAGTATACATGCATAATGATAAAATGCAAAAGACATGGTAATGCGTCTAAAAAGAGCATAGAGGAGGCGGGAGAACAGAGGCTCACCTTATTGGAAAAGATTGCGAAGAACTGCTCTTCCCACCGAAGCATCTGCATCACTTGCTGAGTCTAGACAGTAGTGCCTCGTAAATGTGTGCCTGCTGGACCACGTTGCAGCTCTGCAGATTTGTAGAAGAGGCACCCCAGCGAACAGAGCAGTGGAAGAGGAAACTGCCCTTGTAGAATGTGCTCTTGGTAAGGCCTGTAAGGGTCTTCCTGCCTGTTGAAGACTGAGTCCAATTGTTGACGAGACCCATCTAGCGATAGTCTGTTTGGACACTGCACAGCCTTGGCGCATTCTGCCATAAGCCACAATAAACTGATCTGTCTTGGGCAAAGCTGATGTTCTTGAAAGATAAAACTTGAGGCATCTCCTGATGTCCAAAGAGTGTAAAGCTCGCTCAGCCGGTGTTTGTGAATTTGGAAAAAATGTCTTGAGGATTACCGGCTCATTTAAATGAAAGTCCGATGGGACTTTGGGCATGTACCTTGGATTGGTTTGCAGTACCACCGAATCAGAGGTAAATTGTAAAAAGGGCAGATTAGACGTGAAGGCTTGAATGTCACTGACCCTTCTGGTAGATGTTAAAGCCAATAACAAGGAGACTTTCCAAGTAATAAACTTAAGGTCAACCTTATGTATCGGCTCAAAGGGGTGACGCATGAGCTGGGCTAGCACCACATTCAAATGACAAGCAGGAGGCGGTCGCCGAATCGGAGGAAACATACGAAATAGACCCTTGAAAAATTGCTGGATTATTCTTGAAGAAAACAGAGAGTTCGATCCGTCCTGACGGAATCGGGAAATGGCTGCCAGAAATACCTTCAGGGTTGAATGCGCCAAACCCGATCTCAGCCAGTTGCAGGAAGAAGGGTAATATCTGCTCTGGTCTAGCATGAATGGGATGCAGAACAACAGTCTGGCACCACGCACAGAAAAGCTTCCACTTGAGTTTGTAGGTCTTAATCGTTGATGGTGCTCTGGCGTTAGCTAGCACCTCTTGATAATCGTGCGGAATGTCTAAGTGGGCGAATTCATTGTGTTGAGGAGCCAAGCTGGTAATTTCAGAGAAACTGGGACCGGATGGTACACTTTGCCCCTCTGAACTGTCAGGAGATTTGGTATTCGAGGCAGTTGTATTGGCCTGCACTCCGAGAGGAGGAGAAGCTCGGTGAACCAATATTGCCTGGGCCACCTTGGAGCAATCGGGATTAGACGACATGGTTGACTCCTCATCTTCCTGATGATCTTGGGAATTAACGAAATTGGCGGAAAAGCGCATGCAAACATTCGACACCAATTCATCGAAAGGGCATCCCCACACAAGTCTTTGTGGGGAATCCAGCTTGCAAAGCGTTGGCATTTCCGGTTCTGATCTGTTGCAAACAAATCCGGGTCGGGATGACCCCACTCTCGGAATATCTGATCCAGGGATGGTTGATGTAGCTCCCATTCGTGATTACTTCCGGCGGACCTGCTGAGTGAGTCCGCTAGGACATTGGCAACCCCTGGGACATGGACCGCCGACAGATTGATGTTGTGATCCAGGGCCCAATTCCAAATCTCCTGTGCCTGATGGGACAATCGGGCCGATCTTGTGCCTCCCTGCTTGTTCAGGTAATGCATGCTGGTTGTGTTGTCAGTTGGTATCAACACCGTAGAGCCCTCCAAAATCGCCTGAAAGGATTTCATGGCGAGAAAAATGGCTCTTAATTCCAGCAGATTTATGTGCCATTTTTTCTGTTGCATGTTCCATTTGCCACGGACTGTCATCCCTTGGAGATGGGCGCCCCAGCCCTCCAGAGAAGCATCCGTGGTCACGATGAATCTAGGTCCTTCTGTCAGGAATGCACATCCCACCTGCAGGTTGCCATCTTGCCCCCACCACTGGATGGAGTTTCTCATCCGAGGAGTTATGTTGATGACGTCCTCGAATGAGCCTGTTATTTGCACCCACTGACGACTGAGTTCCTCCTGTAAGGGTCTCATTTGCAGGGGACAGTTGGGGGTGAGAGGAATACAGGACGAGATCATCCAGAGGAAAGACTTGAACTTGCGAACAGAAACGCACTTTCTTGTTAGTAGTGTTGAGGACATCCTGCGAATCTTCACCTGCCTTTCTTTTGATATGAACACTTGGGCGAGCCTTGGGTCCAGCGTGGCTCCCAAGAACGACTTCCTCTGTGATGGAGTCAGGTGCGACTATTTGAAATTCACCGAAAAACCCAGGCTCTGGAACAGTGATAGACATCTCTGAACGTGAGTTTTTGCCAAGTCGATGGTACTGGCCTTGATAAGGCAGTCGTCCAAATATGGATAAATTTGAACTCCCTCTAATCTTAGGTGTGCGGCCACCGGGGCTAACATTTTTGTGAAAACTATGGGGGCCGAACGTAGTCCAAAGGGGAGTACTTTGAACTGGAAGTCCCTGCCAGCCACACGAAAGTATGCGTCCTGAAGATCGAGTGTTGCCATGTGATCCCCTACTGAGAGAAACTAGAGGATTTCTTGAAACGTCAACATTCTGAAAGATAATTTCTTTAGGTACTTGTTGAGGGCATGCAGGTCGAGGATGGGGCGCCAATCCCCCAACTTCTTGCGGGTCAGGAAAAATCTTGAATAAAATCCTGTTCCCTTCTGATGTTGAGGTACCTTTTCTATTGCTCCTTTCCGAATCATTGAGTGTATTTGGGAAAACAGCTCTTTGAGATGAGCTGGAGGTGGTCCTTTTGGGGGAGAATTTGGAGGGGCTTTGACAAATTCGAGAATGTGACCTCTGGAAACCACGTCCAGGACCCATCTGTCCGTGGTACTCTTGGATCAATTTGAGTAATATCGGGATATTCTTCCTCCAATTGGCTTCAGGCTGGGACAAAGTGGTGGCAGGATGTGTCTCACTTGCTCTTGTTGTTGTCTCTTCCTCGATAAGAGGTTTTTCCTCTTGATTGAGAGTAATTATTTCTCCTTTGGCCATATGTTTGTTGACGGTATGGCTGGTATCTTTGATTTCCCTGGGTGTTATTGTAGGAGCGTTGCTGTGAATAACCTCCTCTGTTCGAGAAATTGCCTCTTCTTCTTGCGCCACGAAAGGAAGACTTTCGAAATTGGAGAGAGCCCAGCGACTGTGCTGTCTGTGTCTTTCTTTATGGCTTGTAATGCCTCGTCAACATGTTGACCAAAAAGGAACTCTCCATCATAGGCCATGTCCATGATCTTTGTCTGGACCTCTAGACGAAAAGATGTAGCTTTTAACAAGCCTTGCCCCGCTGCTCCCGCCAGCTGCCTGAAACCTTTGGCTGCCACGTTCACTGCAGCATCAATTATTTCAGATGAAACGCTCTCTCCCTCTAGTAGGATCTTTTTTGCTTCAGATCTATCTGGTTCTGCAAGTTTCTCGATGAAAGGCGATATGTCAGACCACATCTGCCTGTCATACCTTCCAAGTATTGCAAGTGAATTTGCGGCTCGGACCGTGGTTGCCGCAATAGTTGACACCTTCTTCCCTATTGAGTCAAGACGTCTACCGTCTTTATCAAGGGGAGCAGAGACCTGTGCAGATGGATTCTTGGCCCTTCTTTGAGCTGCCTGCGTAACTACGGACTCCGTTTTAGCCTGACCAATAAGGCATGCCGGTGACGTACTAGGTGCTCTATATTTCTTATCTACCCGAGGTAGTACTGCGGGTAGAGAATTTGGTGTAGCCATTATTTTCAGACCTTCCTTCCATATAAAGTCAATGATTGGAATAGACCAACTTAGTCTTTGCGGCAAATCCTTAAAATAATATAGGAAGCATTCGTCTTGTTTAGCTTCCATTGTGATGAGGAACCTTTTCGTAGCTCTATCCATAATCTTATGAAAGATGGCAATGTCCACCGGCGGAGAATCTGCCGTAGGAGGTGCCGCTGGGGAAGGGGTTTGTGCCCGATAGTCGTCCCACTCCGACGATACTGACTTGTTGTCCAATTCACCGTCTTCTCGTTTGTCTTCCGACAAATTTTCACCCCTGACTGATGAGATGGTACTGGTGAAGAAGGTAGTGCGGGCCGTGCTTCTTCAGTTGTCATTTGAGAAACTGATTCTTGAGGTCCTAAAGTTGCCGTAGATGTTCTTGGCCTAGGCGTAGGGACATGAGAATCACCCGTTTCTGAAGGAGGAAACCTGCGATAATAATCGCTCAACATATATTGGAGATTCTAGAATAAATCCATAGGCATTTCCATGCCAGGTGCAGACACAGTCTCCCGACTAGAGTGCTCCTGGAAATTTTCCTCCTCCTGATCCAAATCTTGAAATTTTATTAACAAGTCCGAAGGGGTCCTGGCCGCACGGAAAGTTTTGTCCTCGTAGGATTCTTCTTCCTCAGAATCCAACAATTTATCTGGCAGTTTTAATGGAGACAAAGTTGTGGAGGATGAACCACGCTTCTGTAGGAGCGAAGCAGTGGTAGCCAGCGATGGCAAAGGTATTGTGCATGTTTTAGCTGACCACACTTGCATTTATTTATTTATTTATTTATTTATGGGCTTGTAACGCGCCGGCATCACACCCAAAGGTGTATCTCCGCGCGGTGCTGTGAAGAACAGGACAGACAGCGCTCCAACTAGAATAGAGTTGTCTTTAGGAGTTTCCTAAAGGCTAGATGGCTCGGGCACTCTCTAAGGGAAAGGGGGAGATTGTTCCATAGGCGCGGGCCCATAATGGAAAGGGCACGACCTCCCTGTCTGGTCTTGTAGTGTCTAGGAACCTGGAGTAATAGTTGGTTGCTGGACCTGAGATTGCGGCAGGGGCGGTGGTATACAAATTTCTCGGCCAAATAGTGTGGACCGAGGTTGTAGAGACTCTTGTGTACCACACAACAAATCTTGAATTCCACCCGTTTCCGGATGGGAAGCCAGTGGAGGGCCTTGAGAAGGGGCAGAGATGGAGTTCTAGGGGGGGCATTGGTCACCAGGCGGGCCGCGGTATTCTGAACCACCTGAAGTTTATTAAGCACTCCTTCGTTAGCTCCCAAGAGAAGGCCATTACAGTAGTCCAGGCGGCTCAGAACGAGGGCCTGGACCAAGGTCTTTCTTGTGTAGTCTGGGAGAAGGGGGAACACCTTCCGCAGGAGGCTTATAATGTGGAAGCAGGATCCCGCCGTGGTGCTGGCATGATGGGCAAGGGTGAGGTCGTGATCTAGACGAACCCCCAGGTTTTTCACCACCTGTTTAGGGGAGGGGGCCTGCCCCAGACTTGAGGGCCACCAGTCAGGGGTCCACAGGATTTTTGCCTCTCCGAATAACATGACCTCAGACTTTCCCACATTGCACTGGAGAAAGTTCGTGGCCATCCAGCTGGCGGTCGCAGTCATGCCGTTGGAGAAAGATTGTCTTATCTTCGGAGTAAATTTTTTAAAAGTGAACAGCAGCTGCGTGTCGTCAGCGTAAGAGATAGGCATAAACCCGAAGGACCTCATAATATTAGCCAGCGGGGAGACATATACGTTAAACAACGTAGGGCTAAGACAGGAGCCCTGCGGGACTCCTCTGGTGATGCTGGCCGAGGGGGAGCTGAAAGCGCCCATATTCACCTTCTGGGTACGCTCGGAGAGAAAGCTGGTAAACCACGCCAAGGCAGATCTATCAATACCAATCTCCTTTAATCTGGTAAGGAGGATGGCGAGGGATATGGTGTTGAATGCTGCGGACAAGTCCAACAGCACCAACACCACTGACATTCCTCTGTCCAGGGACAGGCGTATAGCATCTGTGACGGAAAGAAGAGCCGTTTCGGTGCTATACCTAGGCCTGAACCCTGACTGAGAGTGGTCCAGACTGCCGGTTTGCTCAATGAGGCTGGAAAGGTGGTGATTCACATGCTTCTCCATCAATTTGCTGATGAACGGCAAGAGGGATATTGGCCTCAGATTTGTCATGTCTGACCAGGGGGTGGAGGTATTTTTCCTAATGGGCTTGACCATGGCCTCTTTCAACTCCCGGGGGACCCGTCCCTCAGAGAGGGAACGATTGATCACCATCTGAATGGAGGGACTAAGGACACTCCCAATGAGGTGCATGATACGGGCGGGTACAGGGTCCGCTGGGCTGCCTGATTTAATAGTCCCAATCAGGGAGTTGACTTGTTCTAAGCTAATCTCGGGAATGGAGGACAGCGTAACAGAGACAGCGCTGATTGTTCCGGGCTGGAGGCTAGAGGAAGGGGCCAATTCCTCAATAGGTGGGCTAGCTAGGGAGATGTTTCGATAAATAGAATCGATTTTATCGGCAAAGAACCCAGCAGTATCTTCACACAGTTTTTGGGTCAGCATTTCCGGACTGTCACAGGCGACGGGCTTGGTAAATGTGCTGAGAACCTGGTACAGTAGTTTTGAATCATTGCCAGCCTCAGACAATTGGGAGACAATGTGGGATTTACGGGCAGCTCTGATGTTTTTATGATAGAGTCTCATGGCAGAGCTATAGCGATCTTTATCGGCCGTACTGCCGCATTGCCGTACAGGTTGACAGTGGAGGCGTCGATGGAGCCACCAATGCTGATAACCAGCCTGATTCCATCTGCGTTGTCAGCTCCGTCATCGACGGAGCGCCCGTCGACGGTAGCGGCTTCATCGACTATGAACTCGTCGACGAGGTTGTTTTCTTCTTCGTTGACGGAATTGTCTGCTTCGTCGACTAGTAGGTCGTAGACGGGTTCATTTTGCGACGGTAACTTCGTCGAAGGTAACTTTGTCGACGAGGATGTCGTTGACAGTAAGATATTCTGCGACGCCTGAATCGACGACGAAGAGCTCGTCGACGGTACCGTCAGGATTCCAGTCGACGGTGGAACGTCGACGATCGATGGAACTATCTTCATCGACGGGATGGGTCTAATTTGTACCTGAACCAATGTCGACGGTGAGGAGGCTGAAGACATCACCATAGCTGATTTTGGTGAGGAGAAAGTCACTGTAAAAGTGGAGGAAGTGGCCACATGAAGAGATGGCGAAGATGAGGCTGTTTTTGACTCTGCCATGGCCAGAGGGGTAAACTGAGGTGAAATGTTTTGAGCAGGTGCTTTGGAAACTGTAGATTTTCCAGATTTTCCTGAGGGCGCAGAATTCACAGGTGGGGACACCTTCTTGGAAGTAGTAGGCAAACCAGAATCCTGAGAGGATTGGGCCTTCTTCAATACTTTCGACCTAGGAGAAGCCACCTTAACCTCAGTCTTTCTCTTCCTTGAGGAGACAGAAGACCTTGAGGCAATGCTCCCTACCTCTTAAACAGGGTTATCATTGTCCTTTATCCTCTGAAGCCACAGGAGTAGACGATTCTCTCTGTCCCTGAGGGTCTTTTGAGGGAAGGTTCTGCAGATCTTACATTCCTTCGCCTCATGATCTGGATACAGACAGTATATGCATTTTTGTGAGGATCCTCCTTGAACAGCCTTAGCTTTCCACAGGAATCACAAGCCCTAAAAAGGGATTTAGAAGTGAACATCCTTTGAAGGTTAAAAAACCAACCAAAGTAAGCAGAAACTGAGCAGAGCTCAGGGAGACTCCCTTCACACGACGAGCGGTAGAAAATCTGAGAGCCGGAGTCTCTGGGGAGAACATTCTGGTGGGTGCTATCGCCTGATTGGCTGAAGTTTGGTCTATACATAATGACTAGGATAGTCATGAGTGTGGGAACATTTGCTCCTGTACTGAGGGCTACTTTACTTCCTGGTTGGTTATTACCAAGTTTTTTTTAGTTATTACAGGCATATTATTGCTTTTTTATATACCATGTGAATCTATGAAAGACACCCCAAATACTGGAAAAGGAACACTTTCTTCAAGCCTTCCAAAAAATCTTTGATCACAGGGATCTGAAAGAAGGTAGTCTGTGAAGGGCATTTCCTGTAGGCAGTCATCGCAGTAAGATGAACCTTAATGGAATGGACATTAAGGCCAGACTGTGCCAGATGCAGGAGATACGGAAGGATGACATCTTCCTTACACGTCGTCGCGTCATAATTCTTAAGACTTGCACCAAATGCAAAACCTCTTCCACTTGTAAGCATAGGAAGTCCGAGTGGAAGGTCGCTTAGCCTCCTTCAGTATGTCCATGCAGTCTTCAGGCAGATTCAAATGGCCATATTGCACTATCTCAGGAGCCATGTCGCCAAACTCAAAGACGAGAGGTTGGGGTGCAATATCTGCCCCCGAACTTCGTGAGAAGGTCCGGCCTGCACGGCAGCCGTATGTGAGTAAGGAGAAACCGGTGAAGCAGGTCCGTGAACCACCACTGCCTGGGCCATTCGGGGGCAATCAAGATCATCCGCGCCCTGGACTGGGACAGCTTGATGAGTACCGCTGGAATCAGGGGAATGCGTGGAAAAGCGTACAGAAAGCTGTTCGACCAGTTGATCCATAGCGCATTCCCCAGAGTCCCCTGCTGGTAGTACCTGGAGGCGAAGTCTCGGCATTTGCTGTTTTCGGTGGTGGCGAACAGATCTACGTCTGGAGTCCCCCACCTTGCGAAGACTTCTCCTAGTACTCAGTCGTTTATGACCCATTCGTTGTTTTCCTGAATCAGTCTGCTCAGTGCGTCCGCCTGAACATTCTGTACACCTGGTAGATGGGTAGCCGTTATCGTCAGTCCTCTGGCCAGAAGCCATCGCCAGATCGCCTGCGCCTCATGCGACAGAGTGCGTGATCTCGAGCCCCCCTGCTTGTTGAGGTAATGCATCGTGGTCGTATTGTCCGTCTGTACAAGCAGAGAGTTGGTCTGGAAGGACGGATGAAAGGCCTTCAGTGCCAAGTGAACAGCTCTGAGTTCCAGGAAATTGATGTGATACGTGGACTCCGTCGGGGACCACATTCCTTGAATCTGTGGGTCTCTGGAATGCGCCCCCCAGCCCTGGAGAGAAGCATCCGTCACGATAGTCTGAGTGGGAATGTCCTTGTGGAAGGGAACCCCTTTGAGGAGATTCTCCGCTGAACACCACCCCTTCAGAGACTGAAGAGCATGCAGACAGTCGTATCTTGTTGTCCCAAGACCCTTTCCTCTGATCCCACTGATCCTCCAAGCACTCCTGCAACGGTCTCATGTGCAGTCGTGCATGTGGCGTTAGGAAGATACAAGAGGCCATCGATCCCAGTAGAGAAGACACCGTCCTCACTGTTGTAGATGGAGCGGTCATAAGATTCTGAGCCTTCCGAAGGAGTGATAATCGTCGCTCCTCCGAAGGAGACATGCTTGCTGACAGCATATTGATGGAGGCTCCCAAGTACTGGATGCATTGGACCGGAGTCGGGACAGACTTGGACATGTTGATGTGCAACCCCAGCTTGTTCAAGAGAACGCACGTCTTCTGGAAGTGTGCTTGAGCTTCCGAGAATGAGGAGGCCTTGATCAACCAATTGTCCAGGTACGGGTAGACAAACACCTTGTTCTTCCTTAGGTGTGCTGCTACCACTGCCATGCACTTCGAGAATGTTCTGGGCGCAAACTTCAGTCCGAATGGCAGTACTGTGTACTGATAATGATTGGTGCCGACTTGGAATCGCAGGAACTTCCTGTGTTTGTGTGCAATGGGCACATGGAAGTACGCATCTTGTAGGTCTATAGCACATAGCCAGTCTCCCTGTTGCAACTGAGGATAAATCTGATGCAACGACAGCATGCAATACTTCTCTCTGCGAATCCACTTGTTTGCCTGTCGCAAATCCAGAATGGGCCTGAACTCGTTCTTGTCCTTCTTGCGAATCAGGAAGAACCAGACCTCCTCCTCTTTGAGACAGAGGTACGTCTTCTATCGCCCTTTTCCTTAACAGGATATCGGCCTCCGCCTGGAGCTCGCACAGCTTAAACTGCGAGCCGACCGGAGGAATTGATGGAGGCGGGCTGGTGAACCGCAAACAATATTCAGCACCCACTTGTCCTGAGTAATTTTTCTCCACTCTGCCAGAAAACATTGAACGCCCCCCCCCCCACCGGAGTGTGTAACGGATGCAGGGGAAGTAAACGCTCAGGGCCTAGACCCGGCCAGGCTTATGGTCGCTGCTGCCGACTGTTGGCTGCCTCTGCCTTTCTGGCGCTTCTGGAAAGGTCTTCGGAACTGCTGCTGTTGTTGCTGCTGCTGTCCCGAAGTCTGGCCACGCCCTCTGCCCTGTCTCTGGAACGGGCGGTAAGATATCTAGGTATCCTTGGGCTTTTCCAGACCCACAGCTGTGAGCGTTTTGGCCTCCGCCTTCATGCAGGCCATTTCGTCATCTTCATGTTTTCCAAACAGGGTTTCGCCAGAGAATGGTAAATTGGCAACCCTTTGTTGTGCGTCAGGCTTCAGCGACGTGAGGCGGAGCCAGGCGTGTCGTCGGTGGTTAACTCCATGGCAGTACACATGTGCCGCCAGGAGGGAAGAATCGGCTGCAGCACTGATGACCTGATTCGCCACCATCATCCCCTCATTCACCACCTCTTGGAAATCTTCTCTCTTGTCACGAGGCAGGTGTTCTACAAACTGCTGGAGGGATTCCCAGAGGGCTCGGTCATACCGCCCTAATAAGGCAGTGGCACTCGCCGCCTTCATGGAAGTCGCCGATGTCCCACAAACCTTCCTCCCCGCCGAGTCCAGCCATCTAGATTCCTTATCTGGCGGGACTATGGATGACGGAGTGGTGGCATGCTGCTTCCGAGCCGCCGTCACTATCACCGAGTCTGGCGGAGGGTCCACCCTCAGAAAAGTCGGGAGCCCGGTACTTCTTCTGGAGTCTCGAGGGGGCCGCCTTAGTCACCGCCGGGGTGAGGAACAGGTCCATGGCCGGATCCTCCAAGCCAGGCACCAGTGGTAGTAATGGCCGAGACAGATGTTTCTGGTGCAGCGTCTCAAAGATCACCGATGTTTTGGGCGTGGGCACCCTCAACGAGATGCCCAACTTCGCTGCACCCCTCAACAGGACATCATGGAAGGACACAAGATCGTCAACCGGTGACACCCTTGTCCCCGGAGACCCCGACAACATCGGTGAATAGTCCCTGGTATCTGAAGACCCCGTATGCGAACGGGACCTGCTCCTCCTGTGGCGTTGTCTAGACCGCGTCGATGACCTGTTGTGACTCCGCGATCGCTCCCTCCTCCTGGAACGAGATCGCGACCTCCCAGTTTGTGGACGCTACACAGGCCTCCGCGGAGGCGTCTTCCGTGGCCTATCCAGAGGGTTCGGCTTAGGCATACCCTTAGGCGGTGTAGGGAAGCGAGGCAGCGACACCGACTTCGGCGGAACAACAGGAGGCACGTCCGGCCGAGGGACGTCCTGAGGAGGCGGAGGTGGTGGTGGCCGCGATGGCGGAAGTGGCGGAAGAGGAGGATTGCTGGGAGAAGCCTACTTAGGTAGAGGTGGAGGTGGTGGGGGCGTCTTCGGCCGAGGCGGTGTATAAACCACCGAGTACACCGAGCCCGGTGACTTCTTCAGGGGAGGGGACTGCAAACCAGCCCCTCCAGTCGGTGATCGCCGTCTCAGACGTCCTCCCCCAGATCCAGCGTGACTTCTGGCGCCAGAACTCATGCTGCGCCGCTTAGGAGAGTTGGAAAGCCTCAGAGACGCTGATCTCTTTCTTCTCGACGTCGGAGCGTCGAACGTCGCCTCTGCGACTCCGGCGTCGAACGCCGCCTCCGCGACGTCGAACGCTTCTTCCTCGATGCTGAACGCCACCTCCGCAACGTCGAACGTCCAGTCCTCGACGACCAGCGTCGACTCCTTCTCGACGCCGATCGCTTGCTCGAGGTCCTCAACGTCGAGGATCCCCTCAACGCCGACCGTCTTCTCGACGGCGACCGGCGTTATCGCCTCGATGGCGAGCGTTGACGCCTGCCGCTCTTTCTCCGACATCAATGGCTCGACGACGACGACGAAGAATCCGTCGACTGTGATCTCGACGGTGGCCTACCCAGGCCCTTCGACGTCGATCCTCCACGCCGTCTCGACCCAGAGCCCTGGGGAGATGGGGAACACACCGTTGTCATTCCTCTCGACGTCGTAGTCGATGCAATCGAAGCAGATGGAGACCGGGACCTTTTGCTGGGCTTCCTGCCTCTGGGGAGCCCCCCAGAGGCCTCAGCAGGGGCAGAGGGAGCCTTCGCAGCCTGCCCAGATCCGCCTGCAGTCGTCTCTCCTCTAGGCCTTGCAGCCTGCTCTTCAGCCTTTCCCTCAGGGTCCTCGCTGAAAAGTTCTGGCAGATGTCACATTCCTCAGGGGCACGTGCAGCAGGGAGACAGAGGATGCAGACGTCGTGTGGATCGGACTTGGACTTCTTCCTTCCATATTCTGGGCACTTGTCGAAGAGAGCAGGCATTTTAGAGCCCTAAAAAGCCTGAACAAATACACTGAAGTGAAGAAAAACACCAAGTCCACAAATTGAAACACTTTTAGACACCAAAAGTGCACAAAAATCCAATAAAACCTTGAAAACGGAGAGCTCAATGCTCCAGGGTCCTGCTAGCAAGAGCCGGAAAAAAGAACTGAAAGTAAAAGGGACCTGCAGTGCATTCTGGGATACTGTGACGTTCTGGAAAGTTCTCTTAAAGGCACAGTATCCTGTTCTGAGCCACATAATGGCAGCCTATGGGGCTTGTCTGTCCATGTCTTCCTCTCTATCATTCCAGAGGGTTTTTGCTGCTAAAGCAAGGGAAATCTGGACAGACTTTGTTGTTTGTGGATTTTTTGGTGGAATTTCTAGTTGAAGTACTGGACAGTGTAGCCTGGTGATATAGGCTGCATTATCTGTCTTTAATTCTCTCTTAAGTGTCTGTGCAGTTCTGCATTTTTCAACACCGTAAGAGAATATTTTTGATTGCTCCTGGGTCCACGGACATGGGTGGGACTATTCACTAGATTATGACTATACACAGAGATCCCCTACTACAGAAGTACTTACTTTAGATTCCAGACTGGGGAAGGTGGGTGTCTTGGAGCGATCACCCTTTTAAGACCATCCATAAAAGCCTTTATTGCTGGTACTCTAAACATTGAAAGGTGTTGCCTGTTTTGAAGGTATGCTGCTATAGCCGCGAGGTGTAGTCTTACGGAAGAGTATGCTAGGTTGCATCTTTGAAGATGCAGCAGGTAACATATAATGTTCTGTATGGAAGCATCTAAAGGGTTGACTTGGTTTCTGTTGCAGTGAATAACAAATCTCTTCCATTTAGCTGCATAGCACACTCTCGTAGTTGGTTGTCTTGCCTCTTTAATGATGTTCATGCAGACTGGAGGCAAGTAAAGGTATCCAAATTCTAAGACTTCAGGAGCCAGATCGCTAGGTTCATCTGATTGGGATCTGGGTGTCTGATTTCTCCATGGTTCTGAGTTAGAAGATGGGGTGTGAGGCTCAGCCTTTGATGAGGAACTACTGAAAGTTCCAGGAACGTTGTGTACCATGGCTGTCTCGCCCATGTGGGAGCAACTAGGATCAGTGTGAGTGACTTCTGCCGCAGTTTGCCTGCCACCAGCGGAATCAGTGGTGCTGGGGGACAGCGTACGCAAATCTGCCTGACCAGTTCATCCATATCGCATTGCCTTGTGACAACGGATGAGGGAACCTGGCGGCAAAGTACAGGCATTTTGAGTTTGTTTGTGGCAAACAGGTCTATCTCTGGGTGCCCCCCACTGCCTGAAGAATGGTTGGAGAACTTGGGGGTGAATCTCCCATTTGTGTAGTTGCTGGCTGTGCCTGCTGAGCAGGTCTGCAATTTGATTGTCTTTCCCTGGGAGGTGTTCTGCCAGGAGAAAGATATCTTTTAGAATTGCCCATTTCCATATGCTCTGTGCTAAGTGGGACAGTTGTGGAGAGTGTGTTCCTCTCTGTTTCTTGATATAGTACATTGCTGTCATGTTGTCCGTCCGGATCAACGAAGTCTTGCTGTACAAGTATTTTTGGAATGCTTTCAGGGCTAGGAATATCACTAGCAACTCTAGTTGGTTGACATGCAGTTTATTTTGCTTGATTGTCCAGAGCCCTTGTACTGTGTAGTAAAGGAGGTGGGCTCCCCAGCCTGTCAGTGATGCGTCCGCTGTTAGTACTAGTTGTGGAACCGGCTCTTGGAACAGTCGCCCCTTGGAAAGGTTTTGTGGGTTCTGTAGGAGAGTAGGGTCTGCAATCCTATGGTCACCCCCGATTTTTGCTTTTTGCTTCACTCGTTTATGACTTCCCTGGCTGTGGGCCTGCTAATCAGACCCACAGCCTAGCTGTGCTCTCTCTAAAATTGACAACCATGTACCTTAGGTGCATACACAATTGGATACTGGGTCACCTTATCAGTCCCTGTACAGTGTACCTTAAGTACCCAGGGCATAGGTGCAACCAGGGCCTACCAGGGGCTGCAGCATGTATTATGCCACCCATGGCTGGCCATCCAAATCTCACACAACTGGCTGATCAATCAGCTGGGGCAAGGTGGTGTAATCACCCTTTGCTTTAGATATAGTATCCCTATATCTAAACCTAAAATGTACACATATCCTCCTATCAGTCACTCCTATGGCAGGCCTTATCAATCCTGAAGGCAAAGTGCTTGGAATTATGTGAGATAGTGCTCTAAGATGAGCTGAGCCTGTATGCAGCTTTCGGAACCATGTCCTTCAGCTGTTTCCATGATAACGCTATACCATATACTCTTAAGTGCATTATAATCCTCGCGGTTATTGCTAACTTTGGTATAGCATTATCAAAACATGTCGAGTAAGTTGTCATACGAATTGGAATACTACCCCCTCGCCAATTCTGGCGACGGGGTAAGCATTCCACCCTTCTAGAGGGACACGACATGTATGTAACTGTGAACCCCGGTTAAAGTTAACTCGAGCCTCAGCATCACAAAATGGATTCTGCCACCACAGACACAAGTCTGACCTCCTGCTGCTGGGAGTCCTTCCAGCGAGGGAGGCTCGGACAAAGGGTTTCCTGCCTTGGGAGGTGCTAGCACCACCCCAGACAGGATTTTGTGTATTAGGTAGGCCAGGGCTGAAAGGAATGAGACATGCCTGGGGCACACAAGTTGTCCCTGTGCATACACCGGTCTAAACCAGTTCCTGGGGCACTCCAGCCCCAGAGCTGGCGCAAGACAGGACAAAGAAAAGGGGGTGTAACCACCCCCCTTTCTGGTCCCACCCAGGGGAGGGACCTAGTGGTAGTGCAGCCCCCTTTAGCTGAATAAAGGTAGGAGCTGGTCCCATTCCTAGTTAGATTAATCTTGACAACTTCCACGAAGAACTCTTGACCTTCTCCCTCCTGAACATCAGAAGACTGAAGAATCTCCCCTATGGTCAAGGAGTGACCATCCTGCTCTGCAGGCACCATCGTAGCGTAGTCCCAGCGATCCTCCAGCCTCTGGATCTCCTTACAGTATTTTCTTTCCTCGCATTCCATTGTTTCAAGTATATGGTTTGACGTGCCCCTAAGGCACACGTGTAAATATTGTGTTAACTCGTATTTCTTTCATAGTATTGTCATGTGCTTAGGCCTCTGATCTCAAAGAGTTTAGAGGTATTGTTATTAAATAAATAGACAGTTTATTTTCATAACCTGTGTGGTATCTTTTCATTTGGTATTCAAAGGTTATATGTGGTAAAACAGCTGGCTTCATATGCCATTCAGAGTTTAGCCTAAAGACTGCTCTCCACCCTGGGTTAGACACTGGATGGACTGTTCCCAAGAGGCACAGGGTCAGAGCTGATTTGCATATAGCCAGTGTCTAACCCAGGGTGGTGTGGAGTGCAAAGAAACAATGGATTTAGGCCAAGATCCTTGTACTGGGGTGAATGTATGACATTGTTCTACATTCTGTCCATCAACTGTGTTTTTTGCAATTTTCACCCCGAGTGTGCTGGGTATACTCAGACGTGAGTCCCAGGCTCTCCACACCACTGCAGTTAAGCTATCCAGGCTGACGAAGGCTGATAGCCAGAAACCGGTCCTTGGATGCTTGATTCCGGTCTGGGAAAGACATGGCTTGGTAGTTCGGACTGGACTGTTCCCATGAGGCACAGGGTCAGAGCTGATTTGTATATAGCCAGTGTCTAACCCAGGGTGGTGTGGAGTGCAAAGAAACGATGGATTTAGGCCCAGATCCTTGTACTGGGGTGAATGTATGACATTGTTCTACATTCTGTCCATCAACTGTGTTTTTTGCAATCTTAACAATCCTGGAGGCAGAGTGCTTGGAATTATGTGAGATGGTGCTCTAGCATGAGCTGAGCCTGTCTGCAGCTTTCGGAACCAAGACCTTTGGCTGTTTCCATGATAACGCTATACCATATACTCTTAAGTGCATCATAACCTCGCTGTTATTGCTAACTTTGGCATAGCATTATCAAAACATGTCGAGTAAGGTGTCATACGAATTGGAATACTACCCCCTCACCAATTCTGGCGACGGGGGTAGCATTCCACCCTCCTAGAGGGACAGGACATGTACCTAACTCTGAACCCCGGTTAAAGTTAACTCGAGCCTCATCATCACAAAATGGATGCTGCCACCACAGACACAAGTCTGACCTCCTGCTGCTGGGAGTCCTTCCAGCGAGGGAGGCTTGGACAAAGGGTTTCCTGCCTTGGGACAGGATTTTGCTTATTAGGTAGGACCGGGCTGAAAGGAATGAGACATGCCTGGGGCACACAAGGTGCCCTGTGCATACACCGGTTCAAACCAGTTGCTGGGGCACTCCAGCCCCAGATCTGGCGCGAGACCGGACAAAGGATAGGGGGTGTAACCACCCACCTTCCTGGTCCCACCCATGGGAGGGACCTATTGATAGTGCAGCCCCCTTTAGCAGGATAAAGGTAGGAGCTGGTCCCCTTCCAAATCAGATTAATCCTGAACTGAAATTCTACAAGAAGAAACTCTGGACTTCGACTTTCTACACAGAAGGCTGAAGAAATTTCCCTTGTGGGCATGGAGTGTCCACCCTGCAAAAGCAGGCACCATCAAGCGTCCAGCGGCTTCACTTTGTCGTCTTCCCTCGAGGATCCAGACTTCAGAGCCCGACAAGACCCAGATTCTAAGACCTCTCCGACCTCAACTCACATCTGCAGCACAGCTGAGATCCATGGGTGCGACGAGACACGTGGGACCAGCCATCTTGGAGAAACTGCACTTCGCTTCCAGCACGACTTCAGAGGATTCCTCGACGAAGTGCTTTGGGGATTGAGAAGCCCCAGCCCCGAGCAGTTCCTGCACCGAAGACCAGCCCTCCAGCATCCACGAGATCTGCATGGGGCCCTTCTACCTATTTGCTGCTCGACGCGTTGTCTGGTCACTTGCTGGCTGGCTAGTGGCCTCCTAGACCACGATCCACGACATCAACACCGCTGGTCTGGTTGCTCCCGACTGGCCCTTGCCTCCCTGCATAGGTGAAGCACCCCGGACCCTCCTGGTCCGCACCAGACGTCTTTTCCACTCACCGCGTGGGTTGCCTTTGCCAAGGCCTATTGACGCCGATCCGGAACCAACACCGCCGACAGCGAGAGCCTGCGTGGGACAGCTCGTGCCTTCATCCTGGTCGAAGACACCTCCTGGTCCACCTGGCTGCAGAGTCAAGCGCCCACTCTTCACCTGATCGAGACGACAGCATCTGGTTCCACTCCAGTCACTGGCTAGTGACTTTGAACATTGTCTCCTCTGCTTTCAGGTCTTCAGCATCTCTGATCCACCCTTGGATCACACCAGACATCTTCCTCCTGGTCGCCTGCAGCATCTTTTCTTTCAGGCTCCATAGACTTCAACGCAGAAACCCGACACGACTTCGCAACTATGCACACGCAGGCCGTGGGTGAGGTTACAAGAGCATTTCGGTGCTCAAGGGTAGATTGACTCTCCTAGTGTCCAGTTTCACAGTCGTTTTACTCCTAACTAGTCAGGATTGTCGGTACTCACCTTTTTCTTGAACTGTACTGTCCATAGACGTTGTTACGCATCTCACGTGTGAGTTCACACTCTGCACACGCGTTCCGTGGGCCTCCTATTACTTACCTAAAGTTAGGGTAGTGTAGTCCCAGCGATCCTACAGCCTCTGGACAGCTCCATTCCTTCTATCGACTTCCTTATACCACTTGTTCTGTATATAGTTTGTTGCGCCCTTAGGGCAACATTGTAACTTGTGCAACTTAACGTATTTTTCTTAAGAGTCTTGTCATGTACTTAGCCCTCTGATCTCATAAAGAGTTCAGAGGTGTTTGTTAGTTAATAAATATCTTGTTTATTTTCATAACTACCTGTGTGGTGTCCTTTCATTTGGTATTCAAGGGGTTATATGTGGTAAAACAGCTGGCTTCACATGCCAAAAGAGTTTAGCCTAAGACTGCTTTGTCCATGCTACCTTTAGGATAGCTGGTCTATAAGTTTGACTTACAACCAATCACCATAAGGGTTGTTTGGACTGATACAAGGTGATCACTAGAACAAGTGAGCATCATATATCAGGCCAACTTCTCACATGCAGGGCCAAAAAGGAAGTCTTGATTGACTGGTTGGTTAAGAATGGTGGACTGCACCTCGTTCTTAAAGCCCGAAATACGCAGCCATGCATGTCGTCGTAGTAAAATGCTAGTGTTAATAGACCTGGCTGCAGTGTCGGCTGCGTCAAGCGCATATTTGATGGAGGCGTTTGTAATACATTTTCCTCCTGTATGAGGTCATTAGCTTGGGCTTTAAAAGGCTCAGGCAGGTGTTGCATCAAGCTTTCAAGCTGGTCATAGTTTTCTCTGTCGTAACGAGCTAGCAGAGCTTGTGTATTCGCAATTCTCCATGAATTGGAGGCCTGTGATGCTACCCTTTTACCCGAGGCCTCTAGTATTTTGGACTCTTTATCAGGAGGAGCCACCCCGGTTGTCTGTGAGTTGGCCCTTTTGCGTGCATTAGCCACTACCAGTGAGTCTAATGGTAACTGACCTCTGATATAGGTAGGGTCTGCTCTATATTTCTTTTCAATCCTGGGATTGATTACGCGTGCCCTGGTTGTATCTTTAAATATATCAGGCAAGTGTTTTAATAACCCCTTTAGCATAGGAAGTGTTCTGACGTTTTTTTCCGAAGTAGGGAAAGTTTCAAATAAGAAGTCTTCGTCTATAGGGTCATTGTGCAGGTCTACGTTGTGGTACTACGCTGCTCTGTCTATTGGTGTCGTCAGTAGGTGACGGCTTTGTTGGGTATGAGGAAACGTCAGGGATGGGATGCGTTTCATATGGGTCAGTTGGCTCCTCCCATGGTTCATTTTGCGGGTTAGGATGGATTAGTTACTTACCTGTAATCCTAGTT
Source organism: Lissotriton vulgaris (assembly GCF_964263255.1). Classification (NCBI taxonomy): domain Eukaryota; kingdom Metazoa; phylum Chordata; class Amphibia; order Caudata; family Salamandridae; genus Lissotriton; species Lissotriton vulgaris. The sequence continues at coordinate 727,846,555 of NC_141700.1, read as the reverse complement.
CTCTTCCAGGGGTATACTCATTAAAGTCATAAGCACTGAATTATCTCCGCCCATGAGCGGGGACCCGGAACACATAAACAATATACATATATATGTGTAAATATAAACAAAAGTACAAAGTACTAAGTAATTATACACATATACATGTATAATAACCATCATATGCAGCCTAACCTTAACACATAGGCTAATCAAACCAAACCTTACACGTTCTGAAGCATGAAAATATGCTGTATATAAACGCAATAAACAGGCATGAGCCTAAAATGCATTTCATAGCCATGAAAAAACCTTTTATTTTCATCAAAGAACCTGTAGTAAACAGTTATTAGCCTAAAAAGGGCTGCATATGAAAAAATGTCTGTGTACAGAAAATCAGACTGGCACCCTGCCTTTAAGGCCCCAGAGAATCTGCACACTTTGCCTTTAAGGCCTCCAGGAGAACTCTGTTCCCATCATGCCCCACAGGTGACAGTTAGGTCAGTTCTTTTGTACGGTACAGTAAACTTTAGCAGGAATCTGCACTTAAACATATTGAAAACTTTAAACCTTAATGCTACTGCTCGCCCGGGGAGGCGGGAGGGTGCTTATGACTTTAATGAGTATACCCCTGGAAGAGAACTAGGATTACAGGTAAGTAACTAATCCTTCTCTTCCAGGGGATACTCATTAATAGTCATAAGCACTGAATAGAGTAGCAAGCTCATACCCACAGAAGCGGGCGAACAGATAAAAGCATAGTCATACTTTAAAATCACAGTGTTTAACTAGTATTAGCAAACAAATTTCTGAGTGATGCTTGTCCCACTTGTGCATCAGTCTGAGCATCAGAATCTAAACAGTAATGGCGTGTAAACGTATGCACTGAACGCCAAGTAGCTGCTTTACATATCTCTGACATAGCCACATTTCTAAGGAGAGCTGTGGTAGAAGCTTTTCCCCTCGTAGAATGAGCCCTAGGTCTACCTGGTAAAGACTTGTGGGCTAGCTGATAAGCCAGTAAGATGCATGACACTATCCACCTAGAAATGGATCTCTTGGATGCTGCCAACCCAGTATTTGTAGGACCATAGTTCACAAACAGACGGTCCGTTTGTCTCAAAGACTTAGTCTTATCTAAGTAAAATTTCAAAACCCTTTTTAGATCTAATGAATGTAAAGTCCGTTCTGCCGGACTCGAAGGGTTCGGAAAGAAAGTAGGCAATGTTATGGATTGGTTAATATGAAAATCCGACACCACCTTAGGTAGGAAAGCAGGATGAGTCCTGAGCACCACTCTGTTTCCATGAAAAACTGTGTATGGTTCATTGCAACACAAAGCCTGGATTTCGCTCACTCTACGAGCAGAAGTGATGGCCACCAGGAACGCTACTTTCCACGTCAGGTGTTGCAAAGAAGCTTTATGTATCGGCTCAAATGGGGGACCCATTAATTTAGTCAATACCACATTAAGCTCCCAAGGTGGAGACGGAGACCTGACTGGAGGATAAACCTTTCTTAATCCCTCTAGAAAATCCTTCACCACAGGCATTCGAAAGAAAGATATCTGTGTTGGCGATTTTCTATAAGCAGTTATTGCAGCAAGATGGACTTTGATGGAATTAAACTGCAAACCAGATTCAGCAAGGTAAAGAAGATAAGGCAAGACCACCTGCTCTTGACCATGAATAGGGTCCAGACCCTTACTCTGACACCAAAGGTAAAAGCGTTTCCAATTAAATCCGTTGGATTGTCTCGTAGAAGGCCGCTTTGCCTCCTTAAGGATGTTCATACACTCCGGATTCAGCTGTAAGTGCCCGTACTGGATGACTTCAGGAGCCATGCTGCCAAGCGCAGGGAGGGCAGATTGGGATGAAACACTTGCCCCTTCTGCTTGGACAGAAGATCCGGGCGACACGGCAATCTCCTGTGCGGTGTTATTGACAACTGGAGGAGATCTGGGAACCACCACTGGCGTGGCCACTCTGGGCAAATCAGTATCATTCTGGAGTGAGTCTTGTACAGCCGATTGATCACTGCTGGTATCAACGGTGTCGGTGGGAAGGCGTACAGCAAATTTTGACACCAATCTATCAAAAGGGCATTCCCCTGAGACCCTTTCTGGTAGAACCTGGACGCGAAGACGGGGCATTTTGCGTTTGCCGCGTCTGCGAACAGATCTATGTCTGGTGTTCCCCACTCCTGGAAAATGCTGTGCGCGACGTCTTCGTTGAGAACCCAGTCGTGCGCTTCGACGAAGTCTCTGCTGAGGTCGTCCGCCTGTGTGTTGAGACTCCCCGGCAGGTGAATTGCTGTTATGGACAGGTCTCGCGCCAGTAACCAATGCCAGATGGTCTGGGCTTCTATGGAAAGAGTCCTGGATCTGGTACCCCCCTGCTTGTTTAAATAATACATTGTAGTTGTATTGTCTGTTTGTACCAGGAGGGACCGAGTCTGTAGCGATGGCGCCAGGGACTTGAGAGCAAGATGGACCGCTCTGAGCTCGAGAAGATTGATGTGATATCCTTTCTCGAAGTCTGACCATTGCCCTTGTACCTGCAGAGGGCCCATATGCGCCCCCCAGCCTTGGAGAGAAGCATCTGTTATCAGAGTCTGCTTTGGTGGGTCCTGATGAAAAGGGACTCCCTTCATCACGTGTACCTTCTTCATCCACCACCGGATGGAATCTTTTGCAGACTGTTGGAGATAAATCCGGTCCTCCCAGCATCCCGTCCTCTGTTGCCATTGATCTTCCAGACACTGTTGTAGAGGACGCATCTGCAAACGTGCGTTTGGCACGATGAAAATGCACGACGCCATTGAGCCCAGGAGAGAGGACACTTGCCGAACTGTCGGACGTGCAGTTTGAAGGAGAAGCAGACACTTCGCTCTGATGGATGACCACCTCTCCTCCGAAGGACACACGTTTTCTACTTCTGTATCCAGCTGAGCACCCAGGTAGTGGATCTTCTGGGTGGGGTTCATTATCGACTTCTTGTAGTTGACTTGCAGACCCAACTTGTACATGAGCTGAAGACAAATCGAAAGATGTTCCTCTAGAAGCGATGGGGATGAACTCTTCAGAAGCCAGTCGTCTAAGTACGGATATATGAATATCCGACTCTTTCGAAGACAAGCCGCCACTACAGCCATACATTTTGAAAATGTTCTGGGGGCTGATCTCAGGCCAAAAGGGAGCACTGCGTACTGATAATGACGAGCCGCCACTTGAAACCTGAGAAATTTGCGATGTTTTCTGGATACTGGAATATGAAAATACGCGTCCTTTAGATCGATGGAGCACATCCAATCCCCTTGGTGTAATTGAGGGAAGATCTGGTGAAGAGCCAGCATTCGGAATCTCTCCTTCCGAATGAATTTGTTCAGTCGCCTCAAATCCAGAATGGGTCTGAACTCTGTGACTGGACCTTTTTTCTGCACAAGAAAGAATCGAGAGTACAGGCCTTGACCTCTCTGCTGGAAAGGGACTGGTTCTATGGCCTTCTTCTTCAGGAGAACGTTCGCCTCCTGTTGCAAGCGCTTTATATTCCACTGTACCATCTTTAGAGGGCGCATGCCAGTGGGTGCCTTCTTGAACCTCAAAAGGTACCCGTTCTGAACGACATCCAACACCCATCTGTCCTTCGTGATCTGTTTCCACTCGTCCAGATAACGCACAATACTTCCTCCAACCGGAGTGGGACACGGTTGTAGAGGAAGCTTCCATTCATTGTTTCTGAGGCTGCTTGGCAGCTGATGACTGCTGCCTATTTCCATTGCCTCTGCCTCGTCCAGGCCGCCTCTGCTGGAATTGCGATCTTTGTTGATTCTGGCCTTGATTTTGCGAAGACCAATTCGTTTGTTGACTCCTTTGCTGAAAAGATCTCTTGTCATAGGGACGAAAAGTACCCCGACGTTTAAATTCTTTTTTCTTCTCAAGGCCTACGGCCTTAAGAGTGTCCAACTCCACCTTCATCTTAGACATCTCGTCATCTGCATGGGATCCAAACAGAGTTGATCCATTAAAAGGTAAATTGACCATTTTCCTCTGCGCCTCCGGCTTCAGCCCCGTAAGGCGAAGCCAGGCTGTACGTCTTGCGCAAACACCGTGTGCATAGCCATGAGCCGACAAGTCCGCAGCATCAGCCGCCGCGCTAATGCTCTGGTTAGCCACCAAACCACCTTCCTCCACTATTTCCAGGAAGTCTTTCTGATCCTCTTTAGGGAGTTTATCTGCAAAACGAGCCACTGAGTCCCAGAGCAGACGGTCATAGCGGCCCAATAGAGCAGACGCACTGGCCACTCGCATGACCGATCCTGAGGTATTGCACATCCTTCGCCCCAGGGAATCCATACTCTTACTGTCCTTTTCAGGTGGAGCAGAAGAGGTAGATGCTGCCGAATGCGCCTTTCTGACTGCCGCTACAATCAGGGAGTCTGGTGGTGGGTCAGTCCGCAAAAACATTGGGTCTTCCTCTGGAGCCTTGTATTTTTTCGCAATCCTAGAAGGACCTGAGCCCACCGTGGCCGGAGTTAGGAATGTCCTCATTGCTGGTTCAATCAATCCGGGCACTAACGGTAGGAGAGGCCTGCCAGTCGACTTGTGATGTAAGGTTTCGAAGATGACTGAGGTTGCTATCTGGGGAACTGCCATTTTGATGCTGAATTTACTCGCTTCACGACATAACACATCATTAAATGTGCTTAGATCGTCTACTGGAGACACCCTGGAAGGAGGAGTAGAAGATATAGTCGGAGAATAGTCCCTATACGAAGATCTTGACGAGGACGAAGATGATGTAGAAGATGGAGTAGGAGTTCTACGTCTTCTTTGAGGAGTTGCCGATCGTTGCCTCCTACGCTCCCTTGAACGAGATTTCTCTCTCACTAAGGATCTTGAGCGTGATCTCCTAGGCAGTTCCTTCCGAGGGACTGGAGTTCTCTCCCCCATTATCTGACGCATCTTCCAGTGCCTTAAACTTTCCAACCACCTCGGTGACAAGTTAATAGGCCGCTCTGTATGCTCAGGTGAAGCTTCAGGTGACACCTGCACAATATTCAGCTCTGCGGAGGACTTCGAAGCTCTCGACGCTGCACTGTGTTCAGAGACCAATGAACCAGACGGGGTCCGCTGTCTGGGCACCAACTGTCTGTCATCTGACACCTGCCCTGAGGACGAGCCCGAATGAGCCACCACAGAAGAGTCCTGGTGCACTATCCCTTGCCCCACTGCAGATCCGTTGTCTTGCTGATCATGCGGGGAACCTTCCACTCCAGGTTCGGGACTTATTTCTGACCTCGACAAAGACCTAATTGAGGTCCGAGAGGCTGGTCTTGATAGTCTCGACTCCGACCTATGCACAGGTGGGGGAGACCTAGACACTCCATGCTTCGAGCCCGAAGCATGCTTCGACGTCGACTTACGTCGCGATGGAGACCTTGACCTTCTCTTTTTAGGTCTCGACGTCGAATCCCTCGACGTCATCTCTCTCGACGTCGATCTTTTCCTCGACGACGTATGTCTCCCTCTCGACGTCGACCGATGACTCTTCCTCGACGTCGACCCTTTATCCTTCGACGTCGACCCTTTATCCTTCGACGTCGAACCTTTTTCCTTCGACGGCGAACCTTTTTCCTTCGACGTCGACACACGATCCTTCGACGTCGGACATCTCCTGTCCCTCGACGTCGACCTCATACGATCCTTCGACGTCGAGCGTTGCACACCCGACGTCGTCCTCACTGCAATCGACACCAATTGCCTCGACGTCGACAAGGATTTCGACGGCGACTGCCTCACCGGCGATGTCCTCGACGTCGATGGAGCTCTCTTCGACGTCGACGGTGATCTTCTCGACGTCGAGCACACCTTTTTTGACGGTGACGCTCCCTGGATGACGCTCCCTGGATTCGATGCTTCTTAGTTCTACCTTCAGGAGACGCTGATCTTCGACGTTTGGGCTGAGAAGAAGGCCTGGCAGATGATAATAGGCCTTTAGAACTCTTCTCACCACGGTTTTCTCTCTCCAGAAGGCCCAGCAACCTCATTTTCTCTCTTTCCTTTAAAGTTCTATTTGAAAGATTGAGGCAGTGATAACATTCTTCCACCTTATGAGAAGCTGGAAGACACACCACACAAACAGAGTGTGGGTCAGTTTTCGACATCTTCCCACAGGAAGGACATTTGTAAAATAAAGGTGGCATTCTGACTAAAAAACACCAACAGCTTAGTCAGGAAAGGGTAACAACCCAGCACCAAAGATATATTTTGTCAAGAAAAGGCAAGAAAAACCAATTTCTGACAGAAAATACTTCAAAAGAGCAGAGCTCAAGTTCCAGGTTCCTCACAGAACAAGCCGGAAAAAAGAACTGACCTAACTGTCACCTGTGGGGCATGATGGGAACAGAGTTCTCCTGGAGGCCTTAAAGGCAAAGTGTGCAGATTCTCTGGGGCCTTAAAGGCAGGGTGCCAGTCTGATTTTCTGTACACAGACATTTTTTCATATGCAGCCCTTTTTAGGCTAATAACTGTTTACTACAGGTTCTTTGATGAAAATAAAAGGTTTTTTCATGGCTATGAAATGCATTTTAGGCTCATGCCTGTTTATTGCATTTATATACAGCATATTTTCATGCTTCAGAACGTGTAAGGTCTGGTTTGATTAGCCTATGTGTTAAGGTTAGGCTGCATATGATGGTTATTATACATGTATATGTGTATAATTACTTAGTACTTTGTACTTTTGGTTATATTTACACATATATATGTATATTGTTTATGTGTTCCGGGTCCCCGCTCATGGGCGGAGATAATTCAGTGCTTATGACTATTAATGAGTATCCCCTGGAAGAGAACCTCTGGATAGTCATAATCATGCTGAGGATCTTCTCCTGTGTCGCCCTCATTGTCCCCATAGTGAGAAGGAGAGTAAGGAGCAAAAGGCGTAGTAGGCATAGTAGGATAGAAAGGAATGAAGGATCTAGAGGGAGAAGTTCTAAAGTCCTTCTTCTTTAGAGGAATGGGGGAATGAGAGTCAGTGTCCAGTGGTCTCTTCTTTCGGTGTAGGATTGTGACTTTACCAGTCTCAGGTTTAATATATATTTTAGCCTGGTTGTCTGATGGATCTGGATGGAAGAGTTCTTCTTCCACTGTCCGTGGCTGTGTCTTTGATTTCCTCGGCTTAGTCTGTTTTGGATCGACTATTGCCTCTGGGTCGATACCCCCTTCTGTTTCAACGACTTTTGGTGGCTTATTGGTTTTTCTCGGCTCGGACCCTTTGGTCGGGTCGACAAGTGATTTCGAATCGACCGGGTTGTTCGGTTCGACACGCTTTTTGTGCTCGATAGGTTTTTTCGGGTGACTGTCCTTTGTTGAGTCGATGGCTTTTTTGGGATCGACCGGTCTTTTTGGAGCACTTGTCTTTGGTTCGATAGCCTTCTCCGGCTGGATCACAGGCTTCGATACGGCACTCATTACGTCGGCGACCTTCGGCACAGCGGGCTTTTTTGGCTCGACGGCCTTCTTCGGGTCGACGCCCTTCGGCTCGGTGGCCTTCTTTGGCTCAACAGACTTTTTAGGTTTGGCGCCTTTTGACTCGACTGCCTTCTTTGTTTCGGCGCTCTTTGGGTCGACGGCCTTCTTCGGGTTGACGCCTTTAGGCTGTACGGACAATTAGGTTCGACGCACTTCGTGTCGACGAACTTCTTGGGTTCTGGAACCTTCTTTGGGATCACGTTACTTGGCCTTGGGTCTCTGAAGGCTTAGGTTTCGGTTTCGGAGCCGAGCCGGACGGCGGGGCTGGCAAATGTTTCTTTGGATCTTGGCTAAGGCCTTTTGGCGATGCCTCGACCGGAGCCTTCGTTACCGGGGTAATCGGTGTCGGTGGCAGTGTACTCACGATTTGCCCCGGTGGGATCTCGTTGCCGGAGTCAGAGTAGTCCACGACAGTGACGATCTCTAGGTCCGAATCTTCAGCTTCTTGAAGTTCTTTGTCATCATCGAAGCTGTTGTCTGGTTCCGGTGCCTGTCGCTGCATCTCTTGTCTAGCGGCCCGTCGAATCCGGATGGTTTTCTTCGAACGGAATTGGGCACAGGCTGGGCAGGTTTCTTCCTTTTGGTCTGGTGATAGGCACTTGTTGCATACTGTGTGTTTGTCAGTATGCGGGAACTTGGAGTGGCATTGTGGGCACCTTTTGAACGGGCTCCTTTCCATCGGCAGCAAGCCCACGTGGCATCAAAAAGGCCCAACGGCCCGCGTCGACGACCGGTTCGAGATGGAAAGTTCGATCGAGTCAATGAGTACAAAGCGAAAACAATACCGTCGAAGGCCTTTTGGCGTTTAGAAAAGTTTTGTTTCGATTCCGAAGTTGGAGTATAGGAATAACATCCGAACCCACTGGCGGAAAAAAACAATTTGAGGATGGTGAAGATGCCAATGCGCACTGTAGTCCAGGGGAGGAGTCACCTATCTCATGATACTCGAAGACTCTTCCAGGACAACAAGGTGCAATCATCCGGACCCAACACTAGGCGGCGATCTATGCACAGATATGAATTCAGCAGCCCACATGCCTCGAACTGCTAACTTTCTAAAAGTTACATTTTGAAAATTGTAATGAAAAATATGACTATCATTACAATTCCATAGATACCAAATAGGATACAACTACCTGTTTCCAATTGGAAATTACAGCTTATTAAATGTAATAAGGAATCCCAAATGTTATCCTATGCGAGGGGTAGACCTCAGAGTAGTGAATAAACAAATGTAATACCAAGACAGGTAAAACTTACAAGTATATGTTTAACCCTTTAATTACACAGCACACTGCCCCTATGGGCTACCTATGGGTTACATTCCGAGAGTCTTTTATGTAAGAAAATGGGAGTTGAGGCCTGGCAAAGGGGTTTAAATGTCAAATCAACTTGGCAGTTTAAAACGGCATTCAGGCTGCAGTGGCAGTCATGGGACATGTTTTAAGAGGCTACTTAAGTGGGTGGCACAATAAGTGCTGCATGCTCACTGGTAGCATTTGGTTTGCAGGCCCCTGATATGTGCTCTACAAGGGACTTACAAGTAAATTAAATATGCTAATCAGGTGTAAACCAATTTTACCATGTTTGAGGGAAGTGAGCACAAGCATTTTAGCAATGATTAGCAGTGGTAAAGTGCAGAGGCCTAATGCAAACAAAGACCAAGTCACCAAAAAATGGAAGGAAAAAGGCAAAAAGTTTGAGGGTGACCCTGCAGAGCAGGCTAGGCCCAACACAGGCTACCCGCATCAACGTGTGTGCTCTGATTAAGTCACGGTGCCCATAGCTCTTCCAATTCAGTCTTTAGTGTCAATTCCAGCCAAGAGCACATACTTGGCTGTGTCCTGGCTATCACGCATCATTTAAACTAAAAAAGCCCAAGTGCTTTGTGGACGGGCGGCAAGATGTTCCATTGTGCATGGAAGTACCCCACAAACAGGTGCACTGTGGTAATGGATCTGAGGACCAACTGTCAGAAGAATAAAATATTTTACCTAAGACATTAATCACTTCAATTCTCTTCTGAGGCTCGAACAATCAGGAACATTGGTGTATATTGCTTGGTGAGGAAGTAAAGCTCACTGGCAGCCGGTCCAATTTCTCTAGCCACAGGTTCACTTACTGGTGAGCATGGATACAGCTAAAAATATTCAGTCAGAATGGCATCAATAAGAGCCTTAAAACAGCAGTGAGGGCTCAGAGCCCTGGTTGAAGAATCTCAGTTAATACATTAGTTTTCACCTCTATATTGGGCAACTGCACCTCTATAGCCTTAGCTGCGCTCCTAACCAACAATGCGAATGAGGCAATTTCCTCTGTTAGTAGCCAAGGTGGCAAATCTAGCTCGGTTTCAGGAAATGTGCCTAGCTCACTGGCACTGTTGTAGGGCAACATACAAGGAATCCTGAGTACAATGAGAGGGAGGGAATCTGTTCCCTTGCTCATCAGCATCCTGAGGGACATAGGGTGGTGCTTTTTTTCTTTTTCTTACATTGGGTCCAAATCAAAGGTAAACATAGCATGAATCCTCTGCTGGTACCAAGAAAAAATAATTAGATTTTAATCTGGTAGACAGACCACCAATTGCACTTTTGCAACGGGCGATGTTGGAGATCAGCTTTTGGTCCAGGTCATTGACCTGCATTAGTAGAGTCTGCACAAACATGGAAGAATATGGAACATGGTCTCAGAATGTAAGTCAGTGCCAGGGTCAGCACAGGCCCAGCAGTGAACCTCATGGCGACAGACAGCATTGGAAGTGTGTCTGGTGGTGGAATACTGACTGGAAACAACAGTGGCGCTGTGACATCTGAAAGTTTTAATTTCTGGTCCCAAATAGCGAATATGCTACTTACCAGTATGCATCTGTTCTTGGCATGTAGGGCTGCTGACATTCATATCTGTGCATAGATCGCCGCCTAGTGTTGGGTCTGGATGATTGCACATTGTTGTCCTGGAAGAGTCTTCGAAGTATCATGAGATAGGTGGCTCCTCCCCTGGACTACAGTGCGCATGGGCATCCTCTCCATCCTCAGATTGTTTTTCGCCATTGTGGCAGAGATGGAGTGTAGTACAGTAAGTGATGACCATGCAAAGAGTAATTCTGAGTGCTGCAGCCGCTACAGGCGCCGGGGAGGAGGGCGGGCGATAAGAATGTCAGCAGCCCTACATGCCAAGAACAGATGATTACTGGTAAGTAGCATATTCGGTTCGAGGCATGAATTCATATCTGTGCATAGAATATATAGCAGTCCCTCCAGTAGCGGCGGCTGCCCGTGCCAGCTGCAGCAGTCTGAAAAGGTGTCTTTAGAACAGCCTGCCCTACAGCTGCCTGCAGTTTGGAGTGCACATCTACGCAGTAGTGTTTTGTAAATGTGTGTATGGTAGACCATGTGGCTGCTCTACAGATTTCCTCTAAAGGAATGTTTCCAAGGAAAGCCATGGATGCCCCCAACTTTCGTGTTGAGTGGGCTCTTGGGGGAACCGTTAATGTGCGCTTAGCCTTTTGATAGCAAATCTGTATGCACTTAACGATCCACCTGGCTATACCTGCTTTTGAAATGGGGTTGCCTTTGTGTTGTGGTGAAAAGGCAACAAACAGTTGTTTTGTCTTCCTAAAATCTTTTGTCCTATCTATGTAGTACATTAGAGCTCTCTTGACGTCTAGTGTATGGAGCATTCTCTCTGCCACTGAATCTGGATTCTGGAAGAACACTGGCAGTTCTATAGTTTGATTCATATGGAACTGTGAAACCACTTTAGGCAGAAACTTAGGGTTAGTGCGCAGTACCACCGTGTTGGAGTGAATCTGTATGAATGGCTCCTGGATAGTTAGTGCCTGAAGTTCACTAACCCGTCGTAGCGATGTGATTGCTATTAGGAAAGCCACTTTCCACGTCAAGAATTGTATCTCGCATGAGTGTAGAGGCTCAGAAGGTGGTCCCATCAGTCTGGTAAGGACCACATTCCGGTTCCATACAGGTGCTGGTGGGTGTTGGGGAGGAATAACTCGTTTGAGTCCCTCCAGAAAAGCTTTGATGGCAGGCACTCTGAAAAGTGAGAGATGCTGCCTGTTTTGGAGATAAGCCGCTATTGCGGATAAATGTATACGAATGGAAGCATAGGACAGATTGCATTTGTATAGATGTAAGAGATAACAGATGATGTTGTGAGTAGATGCATCTAGCGGATTAATGTCGTTGTTGGCACAATAAATGACAAACCGCTTCCATTTCGCCGCATAACATGCTCTAGTGGTGGGCTTTCTTGCCTCCCTTATGATATCCATACAGTCAGAGGCAGGTTGAGGTAGCCAAATTCTAAGACCTCAGGAGCCAGATCGCCAGGTTGAGCTGTTGCGGATCTGGATGCTGAATGTTGCCATGGCTCTGCGTCAAAAGCCTGGGCGTGAGGTGCAGCCTTTGATGCGGTACCACGGAGAGTTCTAGAAACATGGTGTACCATGGTTGGCGTGCCCACGTCGGAGCAACCAGGATGAGAGTCATCGAGTGTTGCTTCAGTTGCGTGCCACTAGCGGTATTAGCGGTGCTGGGGGAAAAGCGTACGCAAATATGCCTGAACAGTTCATCAATATCGCATTTCCCTGCGACTGTGGGCGTGGGAACCTGGCGGCAAAGCTTTGGCATTTTGCGTTTTCCCTTGTGGCGAACAGGTCTATCTCTGGATGACCCCACTGCTGGAAGTACGGTTGGAGTACTGATGGATGTATCTCCCACTCGTGCATCTGGTGGCTGTGCCTGCTGAGCAGGTCCGCCATCTGTCCTTGCCTGGGAGGTGTTCTGCCATGAGGAAGAGGTTTCTCTGAATGGCCCACTTCCACATGAGACAACTGTGGAGAGTGTGTACCTCCATGCTTCTGTATGTAGTACATGGCCGTCATGTTGTCCGTCCGGATCAACACTACCTTGTTGCACAAATGCACTTTGAATGCTTTCATTGAAATGAAGATAGCCATCAGTTCCAGAAGGTTGATGTGCATCTTCTTCTGCTGTGCTGTCCATAGTTCCTGCACTATGTAGTGGAGTACATGAGCTCCCCATCCCTGGAGAGATGCGTCCGTCGTCAGTATAATCTGTGGCACAGGCTCTTGGAACGGTCGGCCCCTGCAAAGGTTTTGTGGGTTCCACCAATGCAGAGTTGTATGCGCGACCGGTCACCAACACTAGGTCTTTCAATTGTCCGTGAGCCTGATTCAACTGACGTGCCAAGCACTCCTGAAGCAGACCCATGTGTAGTCTCGCGTGCGGGACTATGAAGATGCAGGAGGCCATCATGCCTATCAACTACATGAACACTCGTGCTGGAAGCGAGTGTTGTGGTTTGAATTTCCGTATCAGCAATTGCATGCTGTTGATCCTCACTGAATTTGGCTGTGCTTTGGCTGCCAGAGTGTCTTTTGTCTCGCCCAAGTACTGCCGAAGGTGGGACTTTGGATAATTCAGTGAAAACCCCAGATCGTGAAGAAGGTGAATGGTGTGGGACATGTGGGTGGCACATTGCTGGGCCGACTTTGCTTGGATAAGCCAGTCGTCCAGATAAGGGTAGACGTGAACGTTCTGTCTCCGTAGGTGTGCAGCCACTGTCGCCAGGCACTTGGTAAACACCCTTGGTGCTGTCGTCACTCCGAAAGGGAGGACCTTGAACTGATAATGCTGATCCTGAATGGTAAATCTGAGATATTTTCTGTGTGACGGGTGTAGCGGTATATGGAAATATGCATCCTTCAGATTTAGTGTTTTGCGAGGAAATCTCCCTGACTGAGTAACGGTAGAACCTGCTGTAAAGTGAGCATGTGAAAGTGTTCTGATAGGATGTACTGGTTTAGGGGCCTGAGGTCCAGTATGGGTCTGAGGGACCCGTCCTTTTTTGGGATTAAGAAGTACAGCGAGTACACCCCTGTACCACTTTGTTCCACAGGCACAAGCTCTATGGCTCCTTTTTGCAGCATGCTGACTACCTCCTGCTGCAATAACTGTAAATGCTCTGCAGACATAGGACGGTGTCTTGGGGGTATGTTGGGTGGAGTGGATGTTAACTCCAGACAATAACCGTACTGGATAAGCTGCCTCACCCACCTGTCTGTAGTGATGGATTTCCAGACCGGCAGGAACTGTTGTAGTCTCCCCCGACCGGTGTGATATGGTTGAGGGGGTTGTTAGTGGCGGAGGATCGGGAGTTGTTGTGTCCACGACCTCTGCCCTTGGTGCGGTTTTCATGATAGCCATCCCTATTGTTTTTGCTGTAGGTGGTCTGCATGCCTCCTTTACTGTATTGTGTCTGCTGGGACACCTGGCCTCTGGAAGCTCCTCTATTGTTGGAGCGACGAAAAGAACCACCCCATAACTGCTGCGACTGTAGAGCCCCCATAGACTTTGCAGTCTCTGTGTCCTTCTTAATTTTTTCTAAGGTGGTGTCCACTTCTGGGCCAAATAAGTAATCAGGGTTAACCGGCTGATTGAGTATGGTGGTTTGTATCTCAGTCTTGAAGCCGGAGATTCTCAGCCAGGCGTGTCTTCGTAACTTAACACTTGTATTAATCGCCCTGGCTGCAGTGTCTGCTGCGTCTAGCGCACACTTAATAGATGCGTTTGATATAAGTTTCCCTTCTTGTATTAGCATCTCTGCTGCCACCTTATACTCATCTGGCAAGTGTTGTAACAGGGTCTCGAGTGTATCATAATGAGCCCAGTCATATCTGGCTAAGAGTGCATGTGTGTTGGAGATTCCCCAGACATTGGCCACTTGAGCTGCCACCCTTTTTCCTGATGCTTCTAGCACTTTAGATTCCTTGTCAGGGGGAGGAGCATCACCCGTTGTTTGCGAGTTCGCTCTTTTACGAGCATTGGAAACAACCACAGAGTCCAACGGCAACTGTCCCTTGATATACGTAGGGTCCACAGGTGCTGGTTTGTATTTTTTTTTTCAATTCTGGGGTTTACTACCCTTGCCCTTGTGGTCTCCTTAAAGATGTCTCCAGCGTGTTTCAAGACACCTTTTAGCATGGGTAGAGTCTTGACAGTTCTCTCTGAGGTTGAGAAGGTGTCAAACAAAAAGTCCTATTCAATAGGGTCAGCATGGAGCTGGACATCATGATTTTTTGCTGCCCTCTCAATAAGTGCATTAAACGCAGCTGTGTCTTCTGTAGGTGAGGTTTTAATAGCATAGACATGACTGTCCGGGCCAGTTTGGGATCCCCTGGGTCAACAGCGTCTGTCCAGGGTTCAGTGTGATCTTCTGGATCAGTGTCTACAGGATAACTGTAATCCTCATTGTCACCATCCCCATCATCCACATCTGAATGTGTGGGTGAAATAGGAGCAGGGTCTTGTCCATATGGTTGTAGAGGTTCAAAAAGAAGAGGTGACGTGGCAGAATCCCTCTTTTTCTTCAATGAAATTTTATATGACTCCATAGGCTGTTCTGGGGCGATCTTTCGCTTGAAAATGGAAAGTCTACCAGTCTCAGCGTCAATGAATTGCCTTGACTGATCTTCCTGCAGAGGCTGTCGATGCTTGGGGATAGAGCTGTAACAAGTACTGGGCACCGATTACAAAGACAATACCGCCGATAACTAAAGGCCTTTTGGCCAAATATAAAGTTTTTTATCGATTCCGAACTTGAGTTAACAAATATACATCCGAACCCAATGGCGGAAAAAAACAATCTGAGGATGGAGAGGATGCCCATGCGCATTGTAGTCCAGGGGAGGAGCCACCTATCTCGTGATACTTCGAAGACTCTTCCAGGACAACAATGTGCAATCATCCGGACCCAACACTAGGCGCCGATCTATGCACAGATATGAATTCAGCAGCCCACATGCCTCGAACTCTTCAGTTCCATAGGTGCACATATGCCACATGACTTAAGAGTAGTGACTAGAGCCCAAGCACCAAAGACATACTTCTTGTGGGTCTGTGACCAACATCTGATTCCTGTAGTCTCAGCATGGCTTGAATCCTATTGTTTTTGATGGGGATATGGTTCCTTAACAAACCAACATTTTGGTTTTTATCAGAAGACAGACAATGCTGGGAATGCGTCTCTGGATTCCAACTGAAAGGTGCAGAAAGATTAACATCAGTGCACAGGGATGGACCTTATATGCGGATCAGGTGTATCCCTTTAGGGGCGTTATGGAATGACTGCAGAGTGACAGGGTACCAGCATCCAGGAGCACTAATGAATAATTCTCCAGATCCGGTGGATATTCTAAAGCTGAGAAATCTATGGCAAGAAGTATCCATCAGAAAATGATACGTGTTTATAAGTATCAATTTTTGAGTCCACTCAAAAGAGGAATATTAAAAGGGCTTCCACAACCATCTCAATTACTAATCAAGAATCAATTAATGGTTATGATTTACCCCAAAAAAGTAGGCATGCCTTGTATTTCATGAAAACGATGACTAAACCACTATGGCAAACAACTTGATGGCACTATTTAAAGTCCATGCATTTAGGACACATTACCTACTACCTTAGTCAAAACCTTGAGAATCTCTTGTGCATTATTTTAAGGATTAATGAACCATATATGGGGACAATATTGCAGTTATTTTTAATCAAAAAGGGGGGAGGGAGGATGACTTGTCCTGTATAACCTGGGTACAGTTCTAACTGGGATGACCCTTGGTAAAAGACCCTCATATACGTGTAGCAATGGTGGTATGGGCGGTATATGTTGATTCTCCGCCTTCGTTTACACGTCTGTGCAAAATCATAGGGTCAGTTGGTATGCACCCTCCAACAGGAGGAGAACACCCTAGGTTAAAAACAGTAGTGATTAGTGACAGTGGGTGACGTGCGAGTGAATTTATAAAAACAATCCAATCATACCAGGGAAAATGCACTTTATTGTCCGGGATTGAATTGTGGGTTGAGGATATCGCAGAATATGTTTTTAGAAGTAGTTAGGATTCATACATATTCCATCCTCTAGTGTCTAAACAATGGTCGACATGTTTCAGCCGCGTATCGCCTGTTAAGGTCAGTGGGGCTTTCTTCAGGACCAGGTGAGTTCTGTGTAAAGAGTGACTGATGTCTACTCTTAGATGAAGGTCAAAATTAGACCTGTGGGTGAAACAACAAATTAGCTTCTAGGGTGCGGGTCATAGGGACGTGTGTATTACTTAGAAAATATTTTAAAATGTTATTCATGAGTGAACTTCGCTATGAGACTTCATACTTAGTGGGGGACGCTCACCACATACTCATCCTGATATAACAAACATAAATGGGATGGAGAACTGAAAGGAAACTATTAAAAGATGTATTTACACTATCTAGTGCAACCAGTCGGTTTTGTTTTTAAGTCTTATGATCAACATGCTCTACGTGGAGTTCTCATGAATTAGGAGACATGTATTCATCTACATTTCACATTAGAGTAATTCGGGTGTATCTATATAGTTGTAATGGAATCACTGTGAAATTTGGTACACATAGTTGGAAATAGAATCACTGTTGAATTTGGTGCATAGAAATATTGCTATGATCAGTGTGAAAGCGCTCTCAGGTGTTTACACGGAGTTCCGCTTTTTGAAAAGAGTCTAAATCTCTCATTTTAACCCTCATAGTGACTAGTGATAGCGTGGCTCTCTAAAGCCGATTCAAGATAAAATAGATAGGCGGGTTGCACGTACCTTTCATGTGTTAAGTGTTTTACTTCTCAAACAGGCTCCAAGAGGTTAAAAGGAGGGGCGCTTCTATAAAAACAGAAGCAAACATTCAATGACGGGACAGGCGTGTACTTATCTGTGTCTGTGCCGTGTTCGTCTGATACGCGATCGCCATACCTCGTCGCTCGCATCTCCTGCATGCAGCTTGTGCTGTCTCTACCTCTCTTGGGCCTGGATGCAGAAGTTACCCTATCTGCCGGGTTAAGTGCTAGTCTCTGGTGTAGATATTAATGAAAGACTTTGAAAAAACGGGAAATATTCCGTCAACAATTTAAATTAACAAAATGAGGCTGTTACTTGGTATTAGTTGGGCAATTATTAATGCCTTGATTCAAGCTTATTGGATCGCTTGTCCTATACAAAAGAAGGGGGGGAAAAAAGGGCTGGTGTAGAAGAAAGACTTCTGTGTATATTTACTTCACCATGGTATTTCTGTGTAGATTATAATAATTCTAAAGAGCACCTTTAAGATTTGGAGAAGGTCAGTTGGTGTATTTAGGACATACAGCATTGCCAGTTCGCTCAGTTAAATTATTCAATATAAAGATGTATTTAATAGCCTTGATGCTAAAAGGCTATTACCCATGAATTCCTGATGTATGGTCATACTCTATCCACCTAATATTATTTCTCTCTAGCAGTGTAGTGTTCGCAGATTGTATTATTAGAGTCTAAAATTATACTAATTAGAATTTGGTCACAGGGTAGACAGGGATTATAGTTGGGTTCCATGGAGATAACTCATCTATTCAGGCTTAGCCATGGGATGTTATCATTCAATCCCTGTCGATCTGTTCCTAGGCGGTGGACCCACCTCTGTTCTTTTTCGAACAGGATGCGTTCTGCATTGTGGTCTCTTGTAGTCAGAGTTTCTAGGATGACCCATCTGAGGTCTTCCACTGTGTGTCCCTTCTCCAGATAATGGTTGGCCATCTTAGTAGTGGCCTTCCTGCACTTCACATTACTTCTGTGTTCACAAATCCTATGTCTTATTTTTCGGCATGTCATTCCAATATAACGCATGTTGCACTGACATGTGATCATATAGATCACATGACTGGAGTTGCAATTGGTGTGAGTTTTCATGTACCATTTCAGGTTCGGTAGTAGTTGGATTGTCTTTGTTGTTGCTGTTAAGTGACAGACCGAACAACTTCCACACGGGAAGTGACCTTGGACAGGTGGAAGGTCCCAAAGTTGTATTTGTTTTGTTCCTTGTTCTGGTAGAGGTCTGGTGTGGACTAAGATATCTTTGAGGTTCTGGGTCCGCTTGTTGGAGAATCTTGGTTTGGGCCATGTAAGATTGGCCGAGGTTAGAATTCGCCAATGTTTGTTCACTATCTTCTTAACTTGGTTTGAAGCCGGGCAGTACGTTGTGACACAGGTCATAAGATCTTGTTCTTGACTTCTTGGATTAGTTTCTAGCAGGCTTTCTCGATTCTTGTTCCTGGCTCTTTTTTTGCAATTCTTGATCACTTTCTTGGGGTAATCTCTTGCTGAGAGTTTGACACATAGGTCATCTGCTTGGAGTTGGTATTCCTCAGTTTTACTGCAGTTCCTGCGTAATCGTAAAAACTGGCTATAAGGAAGATTTTCCCTGATTGGTCGTGGGTGATGGCTATCAAAAGACAGTAAACTGTTCTTTGCCGTCGGTTTAAAAAAAGTTTTTGTTTGTAGTATACCTTCTTCCACATAGATTGTGATATCCAGAAAATCTAGACTTTCCTTGCTAGATGTATATGTAAATTTCAGCCATTGGTCTTGAACATTTAGCCATTTATGGAACTGTATGAAGCTCTCAACACTTCCTTCCCAAATGAGGAGAATATCATCTATGTAACGCTTCCAGAAATGGATTTGTTTCTGGAAGGGGTTACACTGATTGTTGACATATGTTTCCTCAAAATTGCTAACGTATAATCCGGCCACACTCGGGGCAAATGTACTGCCCATCGAGGTTCCGTGTCGTTGTTTATACAGGGTGGACTCAAATTGAAAATAGTTCTCTGTTAATGCAAGTCTGCAACATTCGAGAATGAAATGTCTCGGTGTTTTAAAATTCCAATCCAAATTGAATAATTTGTTTTCCAGGGTGTCGAGTGTCTTCTCTTGGGGAAGACTAGTATAGAGGCTTTCCACGTCTAATCCTACAAGGATCATGGTTGTCTCACAGTAAGTCACGGTGGAAGGGTGGTTCAGAAGGTCTCTGGTGTCCTTGAGGTACGTGGGAGTTTGTTGAGTCAGTGGCTTGAGATATTCATCAACAAATTGGAACAGGGGCTCCAGGACTGATCCTATACCAGACACTATGGGGCGTCCAGGTGGTGGATTTCTGGCCTTGTGTGTCTTCGGTAATGAATAAAAATATGGTGTCCTTGGAGTGTTCGTTTGGAGAAACTCTGCTTCTTTTTTAGAGAGCCAGTTATGCGTTTCAGCCTCTTCTATCATCAGGGTTATTGTTTGTTGCAGCCTTGGAGTTGGATCAATTGTTATGATTTCGTAAAAGGTGTTGTCAGACAATAGTTCTAAGCATTGTTGTTGGTATCTTGCTTTAGTGAGCAGGACAATTCCTCCACCTTTGTCCGCTGGTTTTATGACCAGATCTTTGTCATTTTTCAATTCTTGAAGAGCTTGTTGTTCTTTCTTTGATATATTCTGAAATGATTTCTTAACCTGGGTGGTTAGGTCATCGAGTTCAAGCATCACTGCCTGTTCAAAAGTCTGTATCTCGATTGGTATCTGTGAATTCATAGGACAGAATCTTGATTTTTTTTCTGAGCGTGGTGTCACCATCCGTAGTAGGCATTTCTTGTCCAGCAAAAAATGCCTTCAGTTTCAATTTTCGGCAAAATTCTGATATTTCACACTTGGTTTTGAAGATATCCAAATTAGGTGTGGGTACATACCCGAGGCCCTTATTCAGTACTCTGACTTGATCTGGAGTGAGTGTTCTTTCTGTCAAGTTTACGATCAAGTCGCTGTGCTCGGTCCTGCTTTGGCTTTTGTGACACTCCTGGTCTGTACCTGTCGTGGTTGGTCGGACCAAGTCACTCCTCTTCTTCTTTGCCTTTGTGGTGCACGGCCCCCTCCTAAAAAAGGACGTTGATTGAAATTGGATCCCAATTGTTGTTGTTGTTGGTGATTCATGGGCGGGTGGCCTTGGAAGTAGGGGTTCATCCAGCCTTGGAAATGCGGATTGAACGGTTGGAAAGGCATAGGGGGGCCCATTTGGTAATGTGGCCACATACTTTGTCCTCGGCGGTTTCCCCGCCTATTATGATTCCCTCTTCTTCCATTATTGTATTGGTCATCCCCACTGCTATCAGACCCATCCACTGATGAGCCGCTGTTTGTGCCATAATTGGAAGCATTGTCATTGCTATTTAAATCTTTACTGCTATACGGATGTATCCGCTCAATTGAGAACCTTTTCAGTTCTTTCGATAATTTCTGGAGTTTTGATTGTATGAGGTATTCTTGGTTGTCGCTTATCTCCTTGTTGATTTCGTCCAGTTTTTGTTTGTAGACTTATGTGTACCATATTGTTCAGTTTTGTTTCAATCACTTGGATTCTGATCTTCAATTCGTCTGTTAGTCGTGTGGCTGTCTTGATAATGAGTACTAAATAATCTCTAGTACACTTCCACGAAATGGACGACCAATCCTTCCTGAAGGCCAAATCTTTTAGGAAAATTTGCGGACTATTTGTCACCCAGAGGCCTCTGGGTGCCGCATTCACACGTAAATATTCTGTCATAATGATACCATGTACCGCAGTTCTTACTTGCTCCTTTTTCAATTCGGTTAGTTCATCCCATTCATCATTGTTCGTCAGGGTTTGAGTCAGATTACTGTCCGCCAAAAGTTGAGGTCTAGCGAGTATCTCGTCTATCTCCTCGATGGAATAGCTCAGGCCAAAGTTGGACGCCATGGTGTTCTTGGTCCTGCTATTCAGTTTAAAAGTTTTCGTTGACACCTATAGAAGTAGTGTCTCTTTTTGGCTCCCACTGCTGTTCGCAGCTGAACATATATCAACAAAGGGTCATCCCAGTTAGAACTGTACCCAGGTTATACAGGACAAGTGATCCTCCCTCCCCCCTTTTTGATTAAAAATACCTGAAGCCAAGGAACTTGGTGGGATCACAAGTATTCCTTCTCCCCTTTTTTTGATTGATATATGTTCAGCTGCGAACAGCAGTGGGAGCCAAAAAGACACACTACTTCTATAGGTGTCAACGAAAACTTTTAAACTGAATAGCAGGACCAAGAACACCATGGCGTCCAACTTTGGCCTGAGCTATTCCATCGAGGAGATAGACGAGATACTCGCTATACCTCAACTTTTGGCGGACAGTAATCTGACTCAAACCCTGACGAACAATGATGAATGGGATGAACTAACCGAATTGAAAAAGTAGAAAGTAAGAACTGCGGTACGTGGTATCATTATGACAGAATATTTACGTGTGAATGCGGCACCCAGAGGCCTCTGGGTGACAAATAGTCTGCGAATTTTCCTAAAAGATTTGGCCTTCAGGAAGGATTGGTCGTCCATTTCGTGGAAGTGTACTAGAGATTATTTAGTACTCATTATCAAGACAGCCACACGACTAACAGACGAATTGAAGATCAGAATCCAAGTGATTGAAACAAAACTGAACAATATGGTACACATAACAGTCTACAAACAAAAACTGGACGAAATCAACAAGGAGATAAGCGACAACCAAGAATACCTCACACAATCAAAACTCCAGAAATTATCGAAAGAACTGAAAAGGTTCTCAATTGACCGGATACATCCGTATAGCAGTAAAGATTTAAAGAGCAATGACAATGCTTCCAATTATGGCACAAACAGCGGCTCATCAGTGGATGGGTCTGATAGCAGTGGGGATGACCAATACAATAATGGAAGAAGAGGGAATCATAATAGGCGGGGAAACCGCCGAGGACAAAGTATGTGGCCACATTACCAAATGGGCCCCCCTATGCCTTTCCAACCGTTCAATCCGCATTTCCAAGGCTGGATGAACCCCTACTTCCAAGGCCACCCGCCCATGAATCACCAACAACAACAACAATTGGGATCCAATTTCAATCAACGTCCTTTTTTAGGAGGGGGCCGTGCACCACAAAGGCAAAGAAGAAGAGGAGTGACTTGGTCCGACCAACCACGACAGGTACAGACCAGGAGTGTCACAAAAGCCAAAGCAGGACCGAGCACAGCGACTTGATCGTAAACTTGACAGAAAGAACACTCACTCCAGATCAAGTCAGAGTACTGAATAAGGGCCTCGGGTATGTACCCACACCTAATTTGGATATCTTCAAAACCAAGTGTGAAATATCAGAATTTTGCCGAAAATTGAAACTGAAGGCATTTTTTGCTGGACAAGAAATGCCTACTACGGATGGTGACACCACGCTCAGAAAAAAATCAAGATTCTGTCCTATGAATTCACAGATACCAATCGAGATACAGACTTTTGAACAGGCAGTGATGCTTGAACTCGATGACCTAACCACCCAGGTTAAGAAACCATTTCAGAATATATCAAAGAAAGAACAACAAGCTCTTCAAGAATTGAAAAATTACAAAGATCTGGTCATAAAACCAGCGGACAAAGGTGGAGGAATTGTCCTGCTCACTAAAGCAAGATACCAACAACAATGCTTAGAACTATTGTCTGACAACACCTTTTACGAAATCATAACAATTGATCCAACTCCAAGGCTGCAACAAACAATAACCCTGATGATAGAAGAGGCTGAAACGCATAACTGGCTCTCTAAAAAAGAAGCAGAGTTTCTCCAAACGAACACTCCAAGGACACCATATTTTTATTCATTACCGAAGACACACAAGGCCAGAAATCCACCACCTGGACGCCCCATAGTGTCTGGTATAGGATCAGTCCTGGAGCCCCTGTCCCAATTTGTTGATGAATATCTCAAGCCACTGACTCAACAAACTCCCACGTACCTCAAGGACACCAGAGACCTTCTGAACCACCTTTCCACCGTGACTTACTGTGAGACAACCATGATCCTTGTAGGATTAGACATGGAAAGCCTCTATACTAGTCTTCCCCAAGAGAAGACACTCGACACCCTGGAAAACATATTATTCAATTTGGATTGGAATTTTAAAACACCGAGACATTTCATTCTCGAATGTTGCAGACTTGCATTAACAGAGAACTATTTTCAATTTGAGTCCACCCTGTATAAACAACGACACGGAACCTCGATGGGCAGTACATTTGCCCCGAGTGTGGCCGGATTATACGTTAGCAATTTTGAGGAAACATATGTCAACAATCAGTGTAACCCCTTCCAGAAACAAATCCATTTCTGGAAGCGTTACATAGATGATATTCTCCTCATTTGGGAAGGAAGTGTTGAGAGCTTCATACAGTTCCATAAATGGCTAAATGTTCAAGACCAATGGCTGAAATTTACATATACATCTAGCAAGGAAAGTCTAGATTTTCTGGATATCACAATCTATGTGGAAGAAGGTATACTACAAACAAAAACTTTTTTTAAACCGACGGCAAAGAACAGTTTACTGTCTTTTGATAGCCATCACCCACGACCAATCAGGGAAAATCTTCCTTATAGCCAGTTTTTACGATTATGCAGGAACTGCAGTAAAACTGAGGAATACCAACTCCAAGCAGATGACCTATGTGTCAAACTCTCAGCAAGAGATTACCCCAAGAAAGTGATCAAGAATTGCAAAAAAAGAGCCAGGAACCAGAATCGAGAAAGCCTGCTAGAAACTAATCCAAGAAGTCAAGAACAAGATCTTATGACCTGTGTCACAACGTACTGCCCGGCTTCAAACCAAGTTAAGAAGATAGTGAACAAACATTGGCGAATTCTAACCTCGGCCAATCTTACATGGCCCAAACCAAGATTCTCCAACAAGCGGACCCAGAACCTCAAAGATATCTTAGTCCACACCAGACCTCTACCAGAACAAGGAACAAAACAAATACAACTTTGGGACCTTCCACCTGTCCAAGGTCACTTCCCGTGTGGAAGTTGTTCGGTCTGTCACTTAACAGCAACAACAAAGACAATCCAACTACTACCGAACCTGAAATGGTACATGAAAACTCACACCAATTGCAACTCCAGTCATGTGATCTATATGATCACATGTCCGTGCAACATGTGTTATATTGGAATGACATGCCGAAAAATAAGACAAAGGATTTGTGAACACAGAAGTAATGTGAAGTGCAGGAAGGCCACTACTAAGATGGCCAACCATTATCTGGAGAAGGGACACACAGTGGAAGACCTCAGATGGGTCATCCTAGAAACTCTGACTACAAGAGACCACAATGCAGAACGCATCCTGTTCGAAAAAGAACAGAGGTGGGTCCACCGCCTAGGAACAGATCGACAGGGATTGAATGATAACATCCCATGGCTAAGCCTGAATAGATAAGTTATCTCCATGGAACCCAAATATAATCCCTGTCTACCCTGTGACCAAATTCTAATTAGTATAATTTTAGACTCTAATAATACAATCTGTGAACACTACACTGCTAGAGAGAAATAATATTAGGTGGATAGAGTATGACCATACACCAGGAATTCATGGGTAATAGCCTTTTAGCATCAAGGCTATTCAATACATCTTTATATTGAATAATTTAACTGAGCGAACTGGCAATGCTGTATGTCCTAAATACACCAACTGACCTTCTCCAAATCTTAAAGGTGCTCTTTAGAATTATTATAATCTACACAGAAATACCATGGTGAAGTAAATATACACGGAAGTCTTTCTTCTACACCAGCCCTTTTTCCCCCCCTTCTTTTGTATAGGACAAGCAATCCAATAAACTTGAATCAAGGCATTAATAATTGCCCAACTAATACCAAGTAACAGCCTCATTTTGTTAATTTAAATTGTTGACGGAATATTTCCCGTTTTTTCAAAGTCTTTCATTAATATCTACACCAGAGACTAGCACTTAACCCGGCAGATAGGGTAACTTCCGCATCCGGGCCCAAGAGAGGTAGAGACAGCACAAGCTGCATGCAGGAGATGCGAGCGACGAGGTATGGCGATCGCGTATCAGACGAACACGGCACAGACACAGATAAGTACACGCCTGTCCAGTCATTGAATGTTTGCTTCTGTTTTTATAGAAGCGCCCCTCCTTTTAACCTCCTGGAGCCTGTTTGAGAAGTAAAACACTTAACGCATGAAAGGTACGTGCAACCCGCCTATCTATTCTATCTTGAATCGGCTTTAGAGAGCCACGCTATCACTAGTCACTATGAGGGTTAAAATGAGAGATTTAGACTCTTTTCAAAAAGCGGAACTCCGTGTAAACACCTGAGAGCGCTTTCACACTGATCATAGCAATATTTCTATGCACCAAATTCAACAGTGATTCTATTTCCAACTATGTGTACCAAATTTCACAGTGATTCCATTACAACTATATAGATACACCCGAATTACTCTAATGTGAAAGGTAGATGAATACATGTCTCCTAATTCATGAGAACTCCACGTAGAGCATGTTGATCATAAGACTCAAAAACAAAACCGACTGGTTGCACTAGATAGTGTAAATACATCTTTTAATAGTTTCCTTTCAGTTCTCCATCCCATTTGTTATGTTATGTTATGTTAATAACATTTATTAGGCGCAACAGCTGCCCCAGCGAAGGGGCGTCCTGGCGCCTGATCATATGCAACAACATAACAGATCAGAGCTGACAGAGGGGGATATTAGCCTACAGAGATGAACAAGTGGGTTTTGATGGCCCTTCTAAAAAGGGTCAAGCTGTTGAGGGCCCGAACGTGAACAGGAAGGGAATTCCATAAATCTGCCGCCATCACGCGGAAGGAACGAGTGATGTTTGTTATATCAGGATGAGTAAGTGGTGAGCGTCCCCCACTAAGTATGAAGTCTCATAGCGAAGTTCACTCATGAATAACATTTTTAAATATTTTCTAAGTAATACACACGTCCCTATGACCCGCACCCTAGAAGCTAATTTGTTGTTTCACCCACAGGTCCAATTTTGACCTTCATCTAAGAGTAGACATCAGTCACTCTTTACACAGAACTCACCTGGTCCTGAAGAAAGCCCCACTGACCTTAACAGGCGATACGCGGCTGAAACATGTCGACCATTGTTTAGACACTAGAGGATGGAATATGTATGAATCCTAACTACTTCTAAAAACATATTCTGCGATATCCTCAACCCACAATTCAATCCCGGACAATAAAGTGCATTTTCCCTGGTATGATTGGATTGTTTTTATAAATTCACTCACACGTCACCCACTGTCACTAATCACTACTGTTTTTAACCTAGGGTGTTCTCCTCCTGGTGGAGGGTGCATACCAACTGACCCTATGATTTTGCACAGACGTGTAAACGAAGGCGGAGAATCAACATATACCGCCCATACCACCATTGCTACACGTATATGAGGGTCTTTTACCAAGGGTCATCCCAGTTAGAACTGTACCCAGGTTATACAGGACAAGTGATCCTCCCTCCCCCCTTTTTGATTAAAAATACCTGAAGCCAAGGAACTTGGTGGGATCACAAGTATTCCTTCTCCCCTTTTTTTGATTGATAGACAATATTGCAGTACCAATTCAATTTTTAATGAAATGAGTTGTATCTGAATACTTCCTTGCACAGAGCGTGTTTAGTGTTGCTTTTGTTTGTTAGTGCTGTGTAAAGATATTAGTCAGTTGATACTGTCAATAAGTAGACCTCTACTATACTCAGAGATCCTGGATGTCATCCAAAGAAAGCACACTTTGGCATTCTCTTGTTGTTGGCCCCACAGTCAGGACTATCATTGCATCTTAACTACCTCATCTCCATTAGTTCCCCTTAAATGTAAACTACTAAATACACAACAAGACTTCATGCACAGATTATATCTCCAGTTGATTGGATTGAAGAGTTCTTCATTATTCAGGGCAGCCTTAATGGTATGACTGTATGTAATTTCATTTTTATGAGTTGCGACGTGGATATATTTCTGCTCCTACTGTTCAAATTTCCACTTAAAAACTGCAACAGTGTTGACGGAACACAGCACTTTATATTGAAGCTGGATATCCTGAAGCAGGCCTGTACATGAGCAACAGCTTGTGCGCTTTTTGTGACGGTCTTAAGTTCAACAAGGTTTTCTAAAAATGTATGATCTCCAAGGTAAAGGGAGTGCTAGCATCGATTGCTGCACTGAGGTCAGCTGTGAGTATGATGTAGAAATTTGCCTCAGCAGTTAAAAACATTTATGCTGTATATTCACAAAAAGATGAAGACTTGTATCTCAACCTTGACTCTTTACTTGACAATGGTAGTACAAGAATTGGTCTGTAGTTGTTCAGAACATGGCAGCAACTGAGGCAAGAACCAATTAAACAGGATCCTCTTTGGTGCCTTCCATTCAAGGATAAGGTGGGTTGGTTATTCAAAAGTCAGTCTTCTTAATTTCCCTGTCAAACACTTTGTTTAGACTTAAATGTTTGCATCAATGTTTTTCAATGTTAGACAACAGACTATGCACACTAAATGTTGTCTTTACCAGACATTTTCCCTGGCAATAAGATGTAAAAGGAACATGTTCCTCTTTCCACTAGGAAGAAGTGTTTAGAAGCTAATACCTCAAAGAGAGAACTAAAATTACAAATGTCAGCTCCTTAAAGGAGGAATGATAAGTGAGATGTGCAATGCTGTTCCGTGGAGAAGTTAGCAATTTTATCAATAAATGCATACAATGGTAAGGATGAAAGAGAAAGGCCATATATACATACCATTGGCTTCACTCTCCAAGTCGATGAAAACATTGTCTATAAGAAAGCCCGCCAATTCAGTCTGCAGGGATGCATCCGGCGTGTAAACCAAAGTCTGCAGGTAGTCCTGGCCACTCTTGGTCATCTGATGACTGAACATCAGCAGCAAGTCACTAAGCAGAATAAAGGCCTGAATGGAAGCAGCAGAAAGGAAGGGAGATGAGGGCACTGAGCAGGGACTTTGAACACTCTAAGATGTATGAAGATGTTCATTATGGCCAAGCTTGAAAGAGGAAGAGGCAATGCTAGATGATGGCAGAGACTAAAAGAAGGGCAAAACCAAGGTGCTGTGTCAGAAATGCTAAGCACATGTAGCCTACAAAGCAAGGGTGAGCAGAAGACAGATGTGGGAGGTGTTGAACAGGAAAGACATTTGCGATTCACGTGATATAAATGCTGCCCTGCCACCCAAAACTCCTTTGGCACCAGCAAGATTTGCCCGTTCTCAGATTAGAGGCACTTGCTTCAGCACTATATGGTACCTTTACGTTGACCTCACTGCATGGTATCTTAAAACATTACCTCATGTGGTACTTACCTGTTCTCCCCCTTAATGTACATTATACAGTATCCCATCTCCCCCACATATTACTCAATTCCCAGATCACAGAAGAGATATCTGGAAATATACCAGTGCTCTTTTCACAGTCCATGTGACAGGTGGGCTTCTCAATATAAACCTACGCTCAGCTCAGTGGTCATATTACACAAGGGCTATCATCATAGATGACCAAGATCATCTTCAAGGCCAACTTCATAGAGGCGTGGTTCTTTAGTAACCCTACCCTCTAATCAGAACACATCCAACAGCCCGACTTCTGAACATACCTGCTCTCTAACTCCTGGGTCTACATCAGAGAGACAGTTCTCACAGAGGCTCGAAAACATGCATAATCTCTGCTTTAATGTGTTCAACTTTTCCTGGGAGGGAGAAAGAGAAGAAAGGTTATGACATCATGGGAATGTTCATTGAGGTCTTTAAGTTAAAAAATGAATAGCCCCATCCTATGCTATATGTGCATATACACACACTCAATTATAGTATCCCAGCAGATACTTTTCATGCAGATTTCTCATCTCATGAATCCACCCTCCCCCAGCTGCCATGCTGGAGCCAGAAATTGTATAGCAGTTCTCATGGACAGGTAGGTGGCTCCCGCATGCCAGACACCTCACCAAATCTGAAGTCACCAAGCCATATATGGCACCTCCCTGTGCTCTGACATAAGTACTCCTCTTTTTCATGCCCCCACCCCCCTTAGCGATAGAGACATGCCTGAAGACTTGAAAGAAATGCAGAGAACTAACCAAACCTTGAGCTGGTTTATCAGCCTACAACTATCAAAGAACGGAGAGAAAGGCAGATAAGTGAGGAAGGTCAAGTAAATTATTTTGATAGATAATTCCACCCGCAGATTCTGCACCTTCCTAACTAGGCAATGGATGTATCATATAAACAATATGCTGAATTTGCTAATGAGGATTACTGCATCATGTTTATAAACTTACTTGTTATATATTAGGTTGGCGAATGTCTACGTGACATTTTTATATGTGTAGTTTGTACAACGTAAAATAATTTGCATGCATAAACTAGCAATTCTTCATAGTATTTAATGTACTTCTGTAGTAGATACACAGATGTTCTTTAGGCGTATTGCAATTATTTATATCACACAGTGGGATGGTGTGCAGAACAGCATTGTCAATGGGGATTTCAGTCAATAAGTAATTACAGGTACCAGGATATGCATAATTGTCACTGCTTAACGGTCGCCTGTTAGGGTGTATCAACAAGCAAAGGGGTCTGACTGACACCTCCTGGAAGTTAAAGTGTCTCTAGAAACACTTTTGAAAGTCACATTTCTTTCTACGGGTTTCCATCCACTGATTGCATACTTTCACAAAACATCTCCCTGCTATATTCCTAAAACCCTGCATGAAAAATTGACCTGGACTTAAAATTTAAATTTTGCCCTCCCATATTTATTTTGAATATCCCTTGTCTTCCCCTCTACACGCCCCGTGCATACATAGTCTACTCTACATTGCATGTCTATTTTAATGTCTCTTTCTTTCAAACTATATCCCTGCAACCCAACAATAGCTATTCCTTTCATCAATCATCTGCTTCCCAAAAAACCTCCTTTTTTTATCACACTGAAGGCATTAGTAAATCACAAAGAAACAGGAGCAAATTCATCGACTGGTTTGAGAACCGTGTGCCATGCAGATCCTAGAACAGTATTTGATGTGGCTAGGTCAGGGGGTTACTGCTTTTTTAACAGAGATCTTTTTGTTACTTGAAGTTCATAAGTTACAATCGATATATAGCATATGAAGTTTCATGAAAGAGCTGCATGCAAACTACATGACATAAGTTAGAATGTTATGTTCTTTTGTCCACTCTTTCATTATCGCAGTATTGCTAAAAAGGGTTAGTTTGGGTATAAATAAATTCTTCATAGAAAAGCCAACTCCAACCTCTGTGGTTTAATTCCCAGGTTTGTGCTTCTCCAGACCAAACACTCTTAAAATACTGCGTAGCAATATTAATGACAAGTGATTCCTACACCTTGTAATCCTCATTGTTTAAAGCAGCATTTCCTTTAGACTGATTTACACAAGTACAATTCATTGTCTCTGTATAATGTGTGTGTGATGTAAAGTGCACTAATACCGTATATGTTATTGGTAGCGCTACAAAACAAATTGAATGCTTGAGAGTGAGGGGCGCTGTTGGAGGGTGGTAGTCTGGAAATCTGTGGTGTAGGAGGTCAATTTGTGGGAGCAAAAAAAATTGTTGCACCATCAACAGTGCTAAGGACACCCCACAAGTGGACAACTCCCATAATGTAGCAGTAAAAGCTGTGCTGCATGAAAGACTGACACTCTGTGTGACTGCTGACCTGGAAGGCTTGCTTTTCTGCAATGCTGTCCTGTTGCTATCTGACTCTGCTGAGGAGGGCTGGACTTGCTTTGCAACCAAAGTGTTCTCCAATGGTTTGCTGGCTTGCCTCCTGTTGCCTGGGACTCAGGGCTATCAAAGTCTCTACACCTGCTCCTGCGCACAGTTCACTGAAAATTGACTCAGATACATGCGCAAGAGATAGCGCCACATTTCCAGTTTGCAGGAAGCAGAATCAGTGCACCGATCTCTTGCTGGATAAAATCCGTGCATTACACTCAGAATCGCCGCATCGCATCCGGAACCGACATCTAAAAGATCGCTGCATTCTCGTCAGAAACGCCGCTTCGTTCAACAGACACGACACATGCCCACCACTGTGTGAAGAAAATCGAAGCATCACCTTGACTGCAGGCTCGACATAGACTGATCACTTGTCTGCACCCCGCATCTCTCGGTTGTGACCCAGGATCAAGGTATTCAGTTCAAAGGGCCTGCGTGACTCTTGTCCCCGGTCAGCACTCCATTGCAGTAGGCTTGAACTGCTGACTTTGTCCCTGTCCAGTGTGACCAAATAACCCAAAAGGCGCTTACTTCTACGATGCACTAGAAACACTTATTCTTTAAAATTTCATATCTCAGCTTCTCCTTATTGGATTTTTGTTGTTTTAGTCTTGATTTATTTATACAATTGTCTATTTTTTTAAACCTATGTGAAATCTTTTTGTGGGGTTTTCACTGCATTACTGTGTGTTGCACAAATCCTATAGACATTGCTTCTTTAGATAAGCCTGACTGCTCTGTGCCAATCTACCAGATGGTGAACAAAGGTTATGTTTTTGTGTGAATCTAGCCTACCCCGACTACAATGGTGGTCCTACTTGGACAGGGAGAATACCTCTGTCAACTAGAGACATCATTTCTAACCGACTCCCAAATGACTCTGACATATCTGCCCAGGAGTGCTGATGCACTGCATGGTGGTGGCAGCTATACCGCAAACCTCGTGCCCACGGAATCCTTCTCAGGAAGTGGACACCAGGTATACATTTCGGACTGTAAATATTGCACCTCAGACATCCAACTCTTCAGTTCACATCTGGACCTGTGGAAGACTCAGCAGGATGGCTGTGCTGCTCTG